>NC_140987.1:14839569-15107069 GCF_052327205.1 Somniosus microcephalus | reverse complement strand
CAAAAATCTATCAATCTCATTTGGAAATTTTCAATTGACCTCCAGCCTCAAGAGCTTTTTGGGGGAGAGAGTTCCAGATTTCCACCACCCTTTGTGTGAAGAAGTGTTTTCTGACATCACCCCTGAACGGCCTGCCTCTAATTTTAAGGTCCTGCCCCCTTGTTCTGGACTCCCCCCACCAGAGGAAAGAGTTTCCCTCTCAATCTACCCTATCACCTCCTTTAATCATCTTAAACACCTCAATTAGATCGCTCCTTAATCTTCCATACTCAAGGGAATACAAGCCTAAACTATGCAGCCAGGATTAGATGATGAAATAAATAATGGAGAAGGAATGGAAGACGGAGGGAGGGGAGGAGGTCCACAATTTTGAGGCCCTGGGTAAGAATGAGTTGGGAGTAGAGCGAGACTGTTTGAGGGAACACTGGGAGTGAATTGGCCACTCTCTCGGGTTTCTTGCCTTCCCTTCACTCTGCTTCCATTCTGATTAAATCCTGATTAACGGCTTCACTGCTTCAAGTCTCATCTCAGCCTCCTCGCTCAACAGCTGGGCTGCGTTGACAGCTGGGCAGATGTTGGCTTGCTTGGCGATTTGGCCCTTTGTTGGTAACGGTGGGAAGTGTTTCTCCTTTTGGGAGGGGTGGGGGTGGGGCACTGGCGGTTTGACACGCGACGACTGACACCGCTCTTGGTTTGCTTCACGTAGATGTGGAGGAACTGGGCAGCGGCCATTATGGACGGCGCTACATCGTGGACACTGGGATTGGCGATGATGACGGGTTTGCCACCGATGATTCCGACTTTGATGTTTACATCGAGAAGGTAATGGAGAATCGAGCGACGGGTGAAAACAAAAGATGGAGGGGGGGCGGTGGGGGTTGGCGGTGTGGGGTGTCCCCAAATCTCTGCCGAAGAGGCACGGCGGGTGATACAGCCCAACCTTGGCCCCGGCCCCAACCCTCCTCTCCGCACTGGGGACGGCCACATCACCCATTCCCTTGAAGCCGTGGCTTGGCGCTAAGTCGATGATTATTGGCTAGTGTTCTAATCCCAGACTGCGGAGCTTTGCTCCAAAATCTAGCCCCCTCATCCTTGACATCCTTGTGCCAGCCGTGGTTCAGTGGGCAGCACCCTCGCCTCTGAGTCAGAAGGTTTGTGGGTTTCAGGTCCCACTCCAGAGACTCGAGCACAAAAAATCTAGGCTGACGCTCCCAGCGCAGTACTGAGGGAGCGCCGCACTGCCGGAGGTGCCGTCTTTCGGATGAGACATTAAACCGAGGCCCCGTCTGCTCTCTCAGGTGGACGTATAAGATCCCATGGCCGCTACTTCGAAGAAGAGCAGGGGAGTTCTCCCCGGTGTCCTGGGGCCAATATTTATCCCTCAACCAACATCACTAAAAACAGATTATCTGGTCATTGTCACATTGCTGTTTGTGGGAGCTTGCTGTGCACAAAATTGGCTGCCACGTTTCCTACATTACAACAGTGACTACACTTCAAATAGTACTTCATTGGCTGTAAAACGCTTTGGGACGTCCTGAGGTCGTGAAAGGCGCTATATAAATGCAAGTCTATCTTTCTTTCTTTGACCTCTTGGTCCTGGATGGTACAGCGGGAGTTAAGAACAATGGTGGGGATTGTTAGCTTTGGATCTCCCCCTCCCAGCATCCTTCCTCTCCCGAAGGTGCTGACAGTCCTCCAGCATTCCACCCAAATGGCCCGTTCTTCTCCCTCTTGAGCGAGTGCAATTAGCGAGTGCCGGCAGCGGGGGGGGGGGGGGGGAGGTGTCGGAGTGCCACTTCCCCATCCCCGACCCACACCCCGTCTGGGAAAATATAGGCGGGCATTCCATTTCCCAGCACCGATATCAGAACACCGCAGCCTGTGCCAGCGAGCGGTAAAATGATGCGATAGCAAAATACTGCGGATGCTGGAAATCCGAAATAACAACAGGAAACGCTAGAAAAACCCAGCAGGCCAGGCGGCATCGGGGGAGAGAGAAACAGAGTTAACGTTTCAGGTCGATGACCTTTCGTCAGAACTGGGATAAAAAGCAGGAAATGGAAAGCAAGTTTAGGGGCTGGGAAAAGGGGGAGGGGATGAAAGAACAAACGGGAAGGTCAGTGATAGGATAGAAAGCAGGAGAGATTGAGAGACATTGAGAGATATTGAGAGATATTCAAGGCAAGGGGAGGTGGAAATGGGACAGGTTAAGGAGCAAAGGATGGCTCTAGATGGGGTGTGAATTGCGCTGGCAGAATGAAGGACCGCTGAAGGGAGGGAAGCAAAAACAAAATGATGTTGAACCCTCTGCAGGCTGGTGTCCATCTCTCCCCAGTCCAGTCTGAGTTGATGCGGGGCAGGGGGCTGGTCTCCATCGCTCCCCAGCCCAGTCTGAGTTGATGCGGGGGGCAGGGGGCTGATCTCCATCCCTCCCCAGCCCAGTCTGAGTTGATGCAGGGCAGGGGGCTGGTCTCCTTGGAAGGGAGAGGAGTGGGAAAAAACAATCAACCCGGGTTCCCGCCCCTGACAGAAAGACTCGCAGTTCTACAGTGCATTTCACAACCACCGGACAGCCAGTGAAGTATTTTTTGAAGTGGAGTCACTGTTGTAATGTAGGAAACGTGGCAGCCAATTTTGCGCACAGCAAGCTCCCACAAACAGCAATGTGATAATGACCAGATAATCTGTTTTAGCGATGTTGGGTGAGGGACAAATATTGGCCCCAGGACGAATTCCCCTGCTCTTCTTGATACAGTGCCACGGGATCTTTTACATCCAGCTGAGAGAGTAGACGGGGCCTCGGTTTAACGTCTCTTCTGAAAGACGGCACCTCTGACAGTGCAGCACTCCCTCAGCCCTGCACTGGGAGTGTCAGCCTAGATTTTTGTGCTCAAGTCTCTGGAGTGGGACTTGAACCCACGACCTTTCTGACTCAGAAGCGAGAGTGCAGCCCACCGAGCCACGACTGACAGCTATCCAGCGGGCCCCTCCTGTCTTTCCCACTCCCCGCTGTAACGTGCAGTTGTCCGGGTGGAAGCTGAAGGCAGGATCGTGAAGCCCTCGGCGGTCGACCAGCCCACTTACGCCCACACAATACGAAGTGTGAGGCTGGCAGGCTGCCTGTCGCAGCTCCCGTGGAACGTGTCTCAGCCGGAGCCTGAGGAGCAACTTGGAATGGGGCGCGGAGAGTATATAAAACTAAAATCAGTGGGAGTTCCTGTCGGATTCGACCTGGGGCTCAGGCACATCTGTTGAATTACTTGGGATGGTTATCAGAGCAAAGCACAGCTTTGTTTGGTGCTGGGTTCAATGCAACTGTTGGGAGTGGGAGGCCGAGTCTGGCAGGATGTGACTTTGTAAACACAGCCCAACTAACTCAAACACTTGCTGGAAGTTTCTGCTAAAGTAATCTGTCCCCGGCTAAAACCCCACTGGGAGGGAAATCCAGCGTCCAATTTAACTCAGGAAAACAATAGATGTCTTCCCAGAGCCCGAGCAGCAGCTGTGGCCTGCACACTGCACAGCGGACTCGCTCCGAACACAAACAGCTCTCTCCAGCAGGGTCTCCCTCTCCCTCACCATCTCAATTCAATTCAATTCAATTCAAATCGCTTTATTGGCATGACAAGGTACATCTTATGTTGCCAAAGCATCGAAAAACATTCACGGTTGAACACATAAATACAGATCTATCCATACAGTGTATAAACAGATATATCCCTGAGTGTATAAATATACATTCGTATAATTTGTATATACTCTTTTCTTATATTTAGTGGTTGTCCCTCTGTTTATGGCAAGCTGTAACATAGGTTACACAATTTCTCTCTTCCCCTAGTAGGTATGGGAGTTTTTGGTCGTCATTCAAATTTCTGAATTCAGGGCATGTGTGAGAATTTTTGATAGAAATTCTCCCTGATGCCCTGATATTTTCCACAAGCTGTGAGGAAGTGCATCTCTGTCTCCACCACTCCCTGACTGCAGTGAGAGCATATCCTGTCCTCTCTTGGTAGCCGGGTCTGCCTGTGTCTACCTTTTTCGATCGCCAGGCTATGTTCACTAAGTCTGTACATTGTCAAGGTTTTTCTCAGTTTGCTATCCTTTACCCTGGTCAGGTAATCAGCCATGTTGTATTGTCTGTTTAGGGCCAAGTAGCAATTGAGTTTGCTTTGGGTTTTTGTTGTTTCTGCCCAATATGACAGATAGTTTTCCTTTTGCTTAGCGACGATTATGTTGGGTCGAATTCTTTGTGTTACGCTGTCACTGTCCTGGGGCTGGTTATTGTTAGTAGTGTTAGTAGTTACTTCACTGAGTCCCAGGACTAGTTGACTGAGGGTATTCTTCTTTATGGTCCTCTCTTGGCATTTCAGGGCTTCGTAATGATAGCATTGGGGGTTGCTCATTTCTAGGTGTTTCCAAAATTTGGTGGCTCTTTTTTGGATAGTGATTATTAATGGATATTGGCCTCGTTCTGCCCTGCATGCATTGTTTACGGTTTTCCTTTGAGTCCGGAGGATACTTTTACAGAATTCTGCATGTAGGATCTCAATTGGGTGTTTGTCCCATTTTGCAAATTCTTGTTGTGTTAGCGGTCCCCACACCTCACTGTCATAGAGTGCAATTGGTTCAATTACTGATTTGAAAATTTTGAGCCAAATGCTAATTGGGATTTCTATTTGGATTGATTTTTTAATGGCATAGAAAGCCCTTCTTGCTTTCTCTTTCAGTTCATTCACAGCCAGATGAAAATTTCCCGTAGAACTGATTTTTAAGCCCAAGTATGTGTAGTTAGTGGTTTGTTCAATTTTGGTTGTTCCTAGTGTGAAATTTATTTTGGGACCCTGATGTTTGGATCTTTGCTGGAACACAAGGACTTTGGTTTTTTGGGGATTTATTGTCAGGGCCCAGGTCTGGCAGAACGACTCCAGCAGATCCAGGTTCTGCTGTAGACCCTCCTTAGTTGGTGACAGCAGAACCAGGTCATCTGCATAGAGGAGGAATTTAACCTTGGATTCATATAGGGTGAGGCCGGGTGCTGTAGATTGTTCAAGTAGTTTTGCCAATTCATTTATGTAAATATTAAAGAGTGTCGGTGAGATGGGCGAGCCCTGCGTCACCCCCCGCCCCTGTGGGAAGTATTTTGTTTGTTTGTCTCCAATTTTAACTGCACATTTGTTGTTTGTATACATTGATTTAATTACATCATATGTTTTTCCCCCTACCCCGCTTTCGATAAGTTTCAGGAATAAACCGTCGTGCCAGATGGAATCGAAAGCCTTCTGGAAATCTATAAAGCATGCGTAGATTTTGCTTTTGTTTTGATGAACGTGTTTGTCAATTAGGGTCTGTAGGGTGAAGATATGATCTGATGCTCTATAGTTTGGCAGGAATCCAATTTGGCTTTTACTCAAGACATTGTGCTCCTCAAGGAAGTTTATAAGTCTTTTGTTTATGATACTACAGAATACCTTCCCCAGGTTACTGTTTACACAGATGCCTCGATAGTTATTTGGGTCGACTTTGCCCCCACTTTTGTATATGGGCGTTATGAGTCCTTTGTTCCAGATATCAGGGAAGTAACCGACACTCAGAACCAAGTTGAAGAGTTTTAGGATAGCCAGTTTCATTTTATCGTCTGTGTGTTTAATCATCTCGCTTAGTATGCCGTCTGCACCGCAAGCTTTTCCTAGTCGCAGGTCCTTGAGTTTTTCAACTAGTTCTTTTTCTGTTATTATGGAGTCTAGCGGGTTTTGGTTATCTTTTATGGCCATTTCGAGCTTTTCCAGGAAGTGCTGTCAAGACTTATAAATACTACGGCCCCAAAATAGTAAATTTAAAAAGCCACATTTTTTAAATAAACTATAAATTACATGAAATAACTATTTTAAACAATAATTTAAATTTTTGAAAAAAATAATTACATTTTCTAACGGGGTTAAAAATAAACTTACCTTGCTTTAAAGTATTTAAAAATAATAAACCTGTGGAAAAAATGTTTTAATTTTAATTAATTCACCACTTACCTTGTAAAAAGCAGGCCTTACGCCTGCTTTTTACATTTCTAACTTCTGCAGGCTTACGTTCCCGGGAAAACCTGTTAAAAAGACCGAAGTTCGATGCGCACGCGCAGCCCCTCCTGCGCAGGCATTCGACCTCTGAACCCCTTCGTTCAGAGGAACGGAAGTGCCGGTTTCCCGCGCATGCAGGAAACCGGCACTTCCATCGGGTCCACACGTGAGTACCCTGTGTGTACTCATGCGTTGGGACCCGAATTTCTGGGCCATTAAATGAATTGGCCTCAACTGCCTTCTGTGGTAGAGAATTCCACAGGTTCACCACTCTCTGGGTGTAGAAATTCCTCCTCATCTCTGTCCTAAATGGCTTACCCCTTATCCTTAGACTGTGACCCCTGGTTCTGGACTCCCCCGCCATCGGGAACATCCTTCCTGCATCTAGTCTGTCTAGTCCTGTTAGATTTTTACAAGTTTCAATGAGATCCCTCTCATTCTTCTAAATTCTAGCGAATATAAGCCTAATCGACCCAATCTCTCCTGAAATGTCATTCCTGCCATCCCAGGTCATCAGTCTGGTGAAACTTCGCTGCACTCTCTCCATGGTAAGAACATCCTTCCTCAGATAAGGCGACCAAAACTGCACACAATACTCAAGGTGTTGTCTCACCAAGGCCCTGTACAACTGCAGCAAGACATCCTTGTTCCTGTACTCGAATCCTCTCGCTATGAAGGCCAACATACCATTTGTCTTCTTAACCGCCTGCTGCACCTGCATGCTTACCTTCAGCGACTGGTGCACAAGGACACCCAGGTCTCGTTGCACTTGCCCTTTTCCCAATCTATTGCCGTTCAGATAATAATCTGTCTTCCTGTTTTTGCCACCGAAGTGGATAACCTCGCATTTATCCACATTATACTGCATTTGCCATGCATCTGCCCAATCACCCAACCCGTCCAAATCATACTGGAGTTTCTCTGCATCCTCCTCACAGCACACACGCCCACCCAGCTTTGTGTCATCTGCAAACTTGGAGATATTACATCTAGTTCCCTCGTCTAGATCATTAATATATATTGTGAATAGCTGGGGTCCCAGGACTGATCCCTGCGGTACCCCACTAGTCACTGCCTGCCACTCAGAAAAAGTCCCGTTTATTCCAACTCTTTGCTTCCTGTCTGCCAACCAGTTCTCTATCCAAGACAGTACCTTACCCCCAATCCCATGTGCTTTAACTTTGCACGCTAATCTCTTATGCGAGACCTTATCGAAAGCCTTCTGAAAGTCCAAATACACCACATCCACTGGTTCTCCCTTATCTGTTCTCCAAGTTACATCCTCAAAAAATTCCAGTAGATTAGTCAAGCATAATTTACCTTTTGTAAATCCATGTTGACTTTGTCCGATCTTGTCACTGTTTTCCAAGTTCATGGACTCTACCCACCCATTTAATCTCCTCCCACAGCCCCTGTTCCCTCTACCCTATCATAGACTCTATCGGGTCCTGCTCTCGTCTGCCAAAACTGCTCAGTATTCTAGAATCATTCTGGAACTCAAACAACAACCCTCTTCTCCGCTACAAACCGTCTTCTTAAATCCTCTCCCCTGCCTCCTCCACCCTCACCTCCAACAACACATGTGAGGAGCTCATGGACTTCTTTGTCACTAATATTGAGACCATCCGTTCAGCAGCCTCTTCCGCTTCCCTCCCTCCCCCTAGCCCACTGGACCAAACTTTCCCTAAGGTTCCCCCCCTGCCCTATCCCTGAACTCGCATCCTATCTCCCCATATGCCCTCTCCGCGCTGATCTTGTCTATGAGACCCACCTCCTGCTCCCTCGATCCTATTCCCTCTGAACTGCTGATCACCCAACTTCCCTTCCTGGCCCTCATGTTAGTTGATATCGTTAACAGTTCCCTCTCCTCAGGTACTGTCCCTCTCTCCTTCAAATCTGCCATCATCACCCCTCTCCTGAAAAAATCCCCTCTGTCCTTGCAAACTTCCTTCCTGTCTCTAAGCCCCCATTCCTCTCTAAAGTCCCTGGATGTGATGTTGCCTCCAAAATCCATGCCCATCTTTCCCCCAGCTCCATGTTTGAGCCCCTCCAATCAGGTTTCTGCCCCGCCACAGTACTGAAGCGGCCCTCATCAATGTCACAAATGACGGGGAGGTGGTTTGCAGTGGTGTTCCCCAAGGCTCAGGTTTGGGTCCATTACTCTTTGCAATTTTTATAAACGACCTAGACTCGGGTGGAGGGAGCAGCATTGTAAAGTTTGCAGATGATACGAAACTTGGCAAAGTAGTAGATAATGATGAGGATAGTTATAGGCTTCAGGCTGACATAGACAGGATGGCGAATTGGGCAGAAGCACGGCAGATGGAGTTCAACGTGTGAAATGGTGCACTTTGGGAGGACTACTATAGAAAGACAGTTTACTATAAATGGCACGATTTTGAAAAGTGTAGATGAGCAGAGAGACCTTGGTGTCCATATACACAAATCCTTAAAGGTGGCAGGGCACGTTGATAAGGTGGTTAAAGAAGCTCATGGGTTACTTGGGGTTTATAAATAGAGGGACAGAATATAAAAGCAGAGTGATCAGGCTAGAACTTTATAAATCACTGGTTAGACCTCAGCTGGAGTAATGTGGACAATTCTGGGCCCCAGACTTCAGGAAAGATGTAAAGGCCTTAGAGAGGGTAGAGAGGAGGTTTATCAGGATGTTACCTTCAGTTCTGAGGAGAGGTTGGAAAAGTTGGGACTGTTCTCCTTGGAACAGAAGGTGAAGAGGTGACCGAATAGAGGTTTTCAAGATGATGAGAGGTTTTGTTAGAGTAGAGAGAGAAAAACGATTCCCTCTGGCGAGTGGGTCAATAACCAGAGGTCATAGATTCAAAATAATTGGAAAAAGATCCAGAGGGGAGAAGAGGAGAAATCTTTTCACTCAGAGTCGTGGGGATCGGGAACGCTCGACCTGAAAAGGTGCTGGAAGCTGATTCCATCAATTATTTGAAAAGGGAGTCGGACGGTACTGGAGGATGAGGAACTCACAGGGGTACGGACAGAAAGCGGGGGAGTGGGATTGAGCACGACTGCTCGTTCAAAGAGCCAACACAGGCACGACGGGCCGAATGGCCTCCTTCTGTGCTGCAAGTTTCTATGAATCTATGACATCCTATATGACTGTGACCATGGTAAACTATCCCTCCTCATCTTTCTTGACCTGTCTGCAGCCTTTGACAAGGTTGACCACACTATCCTCCCCAACGCCTCTCCACTGTCGTCCAGCTGGGTGGGACTGCACTCGCCTGGTTCCATTCTTATCCATCCAGTCGTAGCCAGAGAATCACCTGCAGTGTCTTCTCTTCCTGCTCCCGTATCATTACCTCTGGCGTCCCCCAAGGATCTATCCTTGGACCCCTCCTATTTCTCATCTACATGCTGCCCCTTGGCGACATCATCCGAAAACACAGCGTCAGTTTCCACATGTACGCAATTGCAATGGCATAAGGGCAGAACTGGCTAAAGTGGACCGGAAAAATAAATGAAAGGGTAAGACAGTGGAAATGCAGTGGCGGACATTTAAGGAGATATTTCATAACTCTCAACAAAAATATATTCCAGTGAGAAAGAAAGATTTTAAGAGAAGGGAGCACCATCCGTGGCTAACTAAGGCAGTAAAGGATGGTATCAAATTGAAAACAAAGGCATACAATGTTGCCAAGATTGGTGGGAGGCCAGAAGATTGGGAAATTTTTAAAAACCAGCAAAGGATGACTAAAAAAACAATAGAGAGAGAAGATGAATTATGAGAGTAAACTGGTTAGAAATATTGAAACAGAAAGTAAGAGCTTCTAAAGGTATATAAAAAGGAAGAGAGTAGCTAAAGTAAACATTGGCCCCTTAGAGGATGAGACTGGGGAATTAATAATGGGGAATGGGGAAATGGCAGAGACTCTGAACAAATATTTTGTATCTGTCTTCACGGTAGAAGACACTAACAACATCCCAATAATGGATAATCAAGGGGCCACAGGGAGTGGGGAACTAAAGACAATCACTATCACTAAGGAAATAGTATCTGGTAAAATAATGGGACTAAAAGACGACAAGTCCCCTGGACCTGATGGCCTGCATCTCAGGGTCTTAAAAGAAGTGGCTGCAGAGATAGTGGATGCATTGGTTGCAATATACCAAAATTCCCTGGACTCTGGAGAGGTCCCAGCGGATTGGAAAACCACAAATGTAACACACCTATTTAAGAAAGGAGGGAGACAGAAAGCAGGAAACTATAGACCAGTTAGCCTAACATCTGTTGTTGGGAAAATGCTGGCGTCCTTCATCAAGGAAGCAGTAGCAGGGCATTTGGAAAATCATAATATAGTCAAGCAGAGTCAGCATGGTTTTAGGAAAGGGAAATCATGTTTAACAAATTTGCTGGAGTTCTTTGAGGATGTAACGAGCAGGTTGGACAAAGGTGAGCCAGTAGATGTGGTGTATTTGGATTTCCAGAAGGCATTTGATAAGGTGCCACATAAAAGGTTACTGCATAAGATAAGAGCTCACAGAATTGGAGGTAATATATTAGCATGGATAGAGAATTGGCTAACTAACAGAAAGCAGAGAGTCAGGATAAATGGGTCATTTTCCGGTTGGCAAACGGTAACTAGTGGGGTGCCACAGGGATTGGTGCTGGGGCCTCAACTATTTACAATCTACATTAATGACTTGGGTGAAGGGACCGAGTGTAATGTAGCCAAGTTTGCAGATGATACAAAGATGGGTGGGAAAGCAAGTTGTGCAGAGGACTCAAAGAATCTGCAAAGGGATATAGACAGGCTAAGTGAGTGGGCACGTGAAGTATAATGTAGGAAAGTGCAAGGTTATCCACTTTGGCAGGAAAAATAAAAAAGCAAATTATTATTTAAACGGAGAGAGATTACAAAATGCTACAGTTCAGAGGGACCTGGGGGTCCTTGTGCATGAAACACAAAAAATTAGTATGCAGGTAGAGCAAGTAATCAGGAAGGCAAATGGAATGTTGGCCTTTATTTCAAGGGGGCTGGAGTATAAAAGCAGGGAAGTCCTGCTACAACTGTACAGGGTATTGGTGAGACCACACCTTGAGTACTGCGTACAGTTTTGGTCTCCTTATTTAAGGAAGGATATACTTGCATTGGAGGCAGTTCAGAGAAGATTCACTAGGTTAATTCCAGAGATGAGTGGGTTGACTTATGAAGAAAGGTTGAGCAGGCTGGGCCTATACTCATTGGAATTTAGAAGAATGAGAGGTGATCTTGTCAAAACATATAAGATACTGAGGGGGCTCGACAAGGTAGATGCAGAGAGGATGTTTCTCCTCGTGGGGAAATCTAGAACTCGGGGGCATAGTTTCAGAATAAAGGGTCGCCCTTTTAGAACTGAGATGAGGAGGAATTTCTTCTCTCAGAGGGTCGTAAATCTGTGGAATTCTCTGCCCCAGAGAGCCGTGGAGGCCGGGTCATTAAATACATTTAAGGTGGAGATAGACAGATTTTTGCAAGATAAGGGAGTGAAGGGTTATGGGAAGTGGGCTGGGAAGTGGCTTTGAGCCCTAGATCAGCCATGATCTTATTGAATGGCGGAGCAGGCTCGAGGGGCCAAGTGGCCTATTCCTGCTCCTATTTCTTATGTTCTTATGTACCTCTCTCAACCCCTCCACTGTCTCTAATTTGTCTGATTGGTTGTCCAACTTCCAGTTCTGGATGAGCAGAAATTTCTTCCAACTAAATATAAGGAATAACAAAACCATTGTCTTCGATCCCCGCCACAAACTCCGTTCCCTAGCCACCGACTCCATCCCTCTCCCTGGCCTGAAGCTGAACCACAGAGTTCGCAGCCTTGGTGTCGTATTTGAACAGAGCTGAGCTTCCGACCACGTATCCACTTCATCACCAAGGCCGCCTACTTCCACCTCCTTAACATCACTCGACTCCGCCCCTGCCTCAGCTCATCTGCTGCTGAAACCCTCATCCATACCTCTGTTACCTCTAGACTTGACTATTTCAATACTCTCCTGGCCGGCCTTCCACTTGGCACCCTCTGTAAAACTTGAAGTGATCCAAAACCCGGCTGCCTGTGTCCTAACTCGCACCAAGTCCCGTTCGCCCATCACCCCTGTGCTCACTGACCTACATTGGCTCCCGGTTAAGCAACGCCTCGATTGTAAAATTCTCATTCTCGTTTTCAAATCCCTCCATGGCCTCGCCCCTCCCTATCTCTGTAATCTCCTCCAGCCCCACAACCCTCCCGAGATCTCTGCGCTCCTCCAACTCTGGCCTCTTGAGCATCCCTGATTTTAATTGCTCCACCATTGGCGGCCATGCCTTCAGCTGGCCTAAGCTCTGGAATTCCCTCCCTAAACCTCTCCGCCTCTCTTTCCTCCTTACAGACACTCCTTAAAACCTAGCTCACCTGCCCTAATATCTCTTTATGTGGCTCGGTGTCAAATGTTGTTTGATAATCGCACCTTGGGACGTTTTACTACATTAAAGGTGCTATATAAATGCAAATTGTTGTTGTTGTTTAGTGACACCAAAGCAGAATCTTACTGGCTCAGGGTTGCCAACTCTCCAGGATTGGCCTGGAGTCTCCCGGAATTGAAGATTGATCTCCTGGACACTGCTGGGAGCAACACCGGGAGACACATCATCGAGGCATGAAATCCATTGGCATTTTTCCCCCATTTGTTTTGAAGACTTCTGTTTATTAGTTGTAAAACTATTGGAGATGAGGAGTAAAGGCTGTTTGACCGGGAGGGGCGGTTGGAGGCAGGAGGTCATGTGATGGAACCTCCAGGAATATGTTCCACGGGAGTTGGCGACCCTTGAGGTGCCCAAGTCCCGCTGTGGATTAGCCGCTGTAGGGGCGTCTCACCCTTCGCCACCGAGCCTATAACCTTGAGCCTTTTCCCCTCTCTCTTTGCAGCTTAAATCCCCCTCTATCCTCAAGGGAAGAAACAGAAACTTCCAGGTCGAGACTTGGCTTCAACCGGATCCCCCCACGACCCCGGGGATAACGTCTGCTGTCCGTGCGCCCACCGCTCCAGCCACTACCGCCTCTCCCCGACCCCGTGCGGCTGCCGGGCACGTCCTGGATCTCCCGTGCGAAGAGGCCAACTGTCCGGTCAACAGCTTCTGTACGAGCGACTACGAGAGCGGAGGGTCCCGGTGCCACTGCAACTTGGGAAAAGCCGACGAGAGGTGCAGCAAAGGTGAGGGGGAACCATCAAATTTACAATGAATTTACAAGCAATAAGCAAAGGAGAGAAACACAAAGGGCCAAACTAATTCATAATGAGAGTGTGAAAAAAGCAAGCCTGAAGGCTTTGTATCTTAATGCTAGAAGCATTAGGAACAAGGTGGATGAATTAGTTGTGGAAATAGAGGTAAACAAGTATGATTTGATTGGGATTACAGAAACGTGGCTGCAGGGTGGGCAAGGCTGGGAACTTAACATCCAGGGATATACAATATTTAGGAAGGATCGGCAAAAAGGTAGGGGAGGTGGGGTAGCATTGCTGGTAAAGGAGGGGATTAATGCAATGGAAAGGAAGGATATTAACTCGGATGAAACGGAATCTGTATGGGTAGAAATGAGAAATAGCAAGGGGAGGAAAACGTTAGTGGGTGTGATATATAGGCCTCCAAATAGTAATATGGAGGTGAGGGAAGGCATAAAAAGGGAAATTAGAGAAGCGTGCGATAAGAGCACAGCTGTCATCATGGGTGACTTTAATTTACATATTGATTGGACTACCCAAATTAGTAAAAATTCTGAGGAGGAGGAATTCCTGGAATGTTTTCGGGACGGTTATCTGGACCAATATGTCGAGGAGCCGACTCGAGATCAGGCCATTTTAGACTGGGTATTGTGCAATGAGAAGGGACTTATCAGCAATCTTCTTGTACGAGGCCCCTTGGGTCAGAGCGATCATAATATGATCGAGCTCTCAGTCGAGATGGAGAGTGAGGAAATTGAATCAGAGACTAAGGTCCAGAACTTAAATAAAGGGAATTACGAGGGTCTGAGACGGGAATTGGGTAAGATTGATTGGGTGGTGTTTCTGGGGGGATTGACAGTAGAGAGACAATGGCAAGCATTCAAAGATAGAATGGAAGAATTCCAGAACATGTTTATACCGGTTTGGCATAAAAATAAACCTAAAAAGGTGACTCAACCGTGGATAACGAGGGAAATTAGGGACAGCATAAAATCAAAAAAAAGGGCATATCAACTGGCAAAAAAAAGCACCAGACCGGAAGATTGGGGGCAGTACAGGATACAGCAAAAGAGGACAAAGGGATTAATCAGGAAGGGGAAAATAGAATACGAAAGTAAACTTGCAGCAAACATAAAGACAGACTGCAAAAGCTTTTATCGGTATATCAGGAGGAAAAGACTGGTAAAATCCCAAGTCGGTCCCTTGCAGTCCGATTCGGGAGAATATATAATGGAGAATAAGGAAATGGCAGACCAATTAAACTCATACTTTGGTTCTGTATTCACAAAGGAGGACACAAATAACCTCCCAGGAATATCGGCAAACATGGGGACTAATGAGAGGGAGGAGCTGACAGAAATTAGTATCTCTAGGGATATGGTGTTGGGTAAGTTGAGGGGACTGAAGGCCGACAAATCCCCGGGGCCTGATAAACTACATCCTAGGGTACTTAAGGAGGTGGCCCTGGAGATAGCAGATGCTCTAAGGATCATCTTCCGGAACTCCATTGACTCGGGAACAGTACCCGTGGATTGGAGGGTAGCTAATGTTACCCCAATATTTAAAAAGGGGGGTAGAGAGAAAGCAGGGAATTATAGACCAGTAAGCCTTACATCGGTTGTGGGCAAAATGCTAGAGTCCATTATTAAGGATAAAATAGCGGAGCACTTGACAAATGGGGAAAGGATCGGACAGAGTCAACATGGATTTACAAAGGGTAAATCGTGTTTGACTAATCTGCTGGAATTTTTTGAGGAAGTAACTGGTAAAATAGATGGGGGAGAGCCAGTGGATGTGGTGTACCTTGACTTCCAGAAAGCCTTCGATAAGGTTCCACACAAAAGATTATCATGCAAAATTAAGGCTCATGGAATTGGGGGCAAAGTATTAACGTGGATAGAGAACTGGCTGGCGGATAGAAAACAGAGAGTTGGAATAAACGGCTCGTTTTCGGAGTGGCAGGCAGTGACCAGCGGGGTGCCGCAAGGATCTGTCCTGGGACCCCAGCTGTTCACAATATATATAAATGATCTGGATCAGGGAATTGGATGCAATATTTCCAAATTCGCTGACGACACTAAACTAGGAGGAGGGGTGGGCTCTGATGAGGATGTCAGGAGGCTACAGTGCGATTTGGACAGGTTGGGGGAATGGGCGGATACGTGGCAGATGCACTATAATGTGGATAAATGCGAGGTTATCCACTTTGGGGGTAAAAACAGGAGGGTAGATTATTATCTAAATGGCAATAGATTGGGAGATGGGGAAGTGCAGAGGGACCTGGGTGTTCTTGTGCACCAGTCACTGAAGGAGAGCATGCAGGTGCAACAGGCGATTAAGAAGGCAAATGGTATGTTGGCCTTCATATCAAGGGGGTTCGAGTATAGGAATAGGGATACCTTACTACAGCTGTACAAGGTGCTGGTGAGACCGCATCTGGAGTATTGTGTACAGTTTTGGTCGCCCCATCTGCGGAAGGATGTTCTTGCCATGGAAAGAGTGCAACGGCGATTCACCAGGCTGATACCTGGAATGGCGGGAATGACCTACGAAGAGAGATTAAATAGTTTGGGCTTGTACTCACTGGAGTTTAGAAGATTGAGAGGGGATCTCATCGAAACATATAAAATTATGGCAGGCCTGGACAGGCTGAATTCAGAGAGAATGTTTCCAATGGCCGGGGAGCACAGAACCAGGGGCCACAGTCTAAAAATAGCGGGCAAATCATTTACATAGATACATAGATACATAGATACATAGAAGATAGGAGCAGGAGTAGGCCATTCGGCCCTTCGTGCCTGCTCCGCCATTCGATGAGATCATGGCTGATCCTTTAATTCAGTATCCCGTCCCCGCCTTCTCTCCGTAACCCTTAACCCCTTTTGCCCGTAGAAATATATCTAATTCCCTCTTAAATATATTTAATGAGCTGGCGTACACTGCCCTCTGTGGCAATGAGTTCCACAGGTTCACCACTCTCTGAGTGAAGAAATTCCCCCTCATCTCTGTCCTAAATGGTTTAGCCCTTATCCTTAAATTATGTCCTCTAGTTCTGTTCTCACCCGCCAAGGGAAACATTCCTTCTGCATCCAGTCTGTCTAGACCTGTCAGAATTTTATACACTTCTATGAGGTCCCCTCTCAATCTTCTAAACTCCAGTGTGTACATCCCTAAACTACATAGTCTCTCCTCATAGGTCATTCCCGCCATTCCTGGTATCAGCCTGGTGAATCGCCGCTGCACCCCCTCCATGGCAAGAACATCCTTCCTCAGATGAGGCGACCAAAACTGTACACAGTACTCGAGGTGTGGTCTCACCAGTGCCCTGTACAGCTGCAGCAAGGTATCCCTGTTCCTGTATTCTAACCCTTTTGCTATGAAGGCCAGCATACCGTTTGCCTTCTTGACCGCCTGTTGCACCTGCATGCTCGCCTTCAGTGACTGGTGTACAAGAACACCCAGGTCTCTCTGTACTTCCCCCTCTCCCAATCTATTGCCATTTAAATAATAATTTGCCCTCCCGTTCCTGCACCCAAGGTGGATAACTTCGCACTTGTCCACATTATAGTGCATCTGCCATTTATCCGCCCAATCGCCCAGTCTGTCCAAATCGCTCTGGAGCTTCCTGGTCTCTTCCTCTGAGCCCACCCCCCCTCCTAGTTTAGTGTCGTCTGCAAATTTGGAAATGCTGCATCCGACTCCCTGATCCAGGTCATTAATGTAAATTGTGAACAGCTGGGGGCCCAGGACAGATCCCTGTGGTACCCCACTTGTTACTGCCTGCCATTCAGAAAATGAGCCGTTTATTCCAACTCTCTGTTTTCTATCTGACAGCCAGTTCCCTATCCACGCCAAAACTTTCCCCTTTATCCCATGAGCCTCAATTTTCCATGCTAATCTTTTATGTGGGACCTTATCGAAGGCCTTTTGGAAGTCCAGGTACACCACATCTACTGGCTCTCCCCCATCTATTCTACCAGTTACTCCCTCAAAAAATTCCAATAGATTAGTCAAGCACGATTTACCCTTTGTAAATCCATGTTGACTCTGTCCTATCCTGTCCCCATTTGCTAAGTGCTCCGCTATTTCATCCTTAATGATGGACTCCAGCATTTTGCCCACAACTGATGTAAGGCTTACAGGTCTGTAATTACCTGCTTTTTCCCTACCCCCCTTTTTGAATAGTGGGGTAACGTTAGCTACCCTCCAATCCATCGGCACTGTTCCCGAGTCTAATGAATTCTGAAAAATCATCCTTAGTGCATCCGCTATCTCTAGGGCCACCTCCTTCAGTACCCTAGGATGCATGTTATCAGGCCCTGGGGATTTGTCCACCTTCAATCCCTTTAGCTTCCTTAACACCATATCCTTAGAGATATTGATATTTAAAACAGAGATGAGGAAGAATTTCTTCACTCAAAGAGTGGTGAGCCTGTGGAATTCCCTGCCACAGAGGGCTGTGAAGGCTAATTCAATAAATATTTTCAAGAGAGAATTGGATATATTTCTGAAGGCTAAGGGGATTAAGGGTTACGGAGAAAAGGCGGGGACGGGGTACTGAACTGGTAAGATCAGCCATGATCTCATTGAATGGCGGAGCAGGCTCGAAGGGCCGAATGGCCTACTCCTGTTCCTATCTCTATGTAACTATGTAACTATGTAACATCGAATTACATCGAATTTACATAGATTTACATCAAATTTACATAGAACCTACATTAAATTTACATAGACTTTACATAGAATTACATAGAATTTACATAAAGATACATAGAAGTTGTCATAAATCTCATCCTCATAAAGAAACTACTCATGAAATAACGCTGGACGGCCAGCTGGTGGCGCCATCCAACGAGTATAAATACTCGGGCGTGCCCAGGGACATTTTGTAAGACAGGAACTAGTGAAGTACAACTAGACCTCCATGTTCTGAAACAAGTTGATTAAAGCCTTGCTTTATACTCAAACCAAGTGCGGAGTGAGTTTTATTACGTCAGAATTTACATAGACTTGCATAGAATTACATAGAATTTACATATACTTACATTGAATTTACATCGAATTACATATAATTACATAGCATTTACGTCGAATTTACATAGAATTACATATAATTTACAAAAAAATTACATAGAATGGCATAGACTTTATATATAAATGCACGGAGAGGAGACGTTATCTCCGGGGTCTTGGGGGAGATCCAGTTGGAGCCAAGTCTCGATAGGCACTGGATAGGCACTTGAGGGAAATAAACTTGCAGGGCGACGGGGATAGAGCGGGGGAATGGGACTGACTGGATTGCTCTACAGAGAGCCGGCATGGACTCGATGGGCCGAATGGCCTCCTTCTGTGCCGTTATGACTCTATGACACTATGACACTAATTATATAGAATTTACATAGAATGATATAGAACTTATATAAAATGACACAGAATTACATAGAATGTATATAGGATTACAGAGATTTACATAAAATCACATATAATTTGCATAGTATTTAGAGTACAGGTCCGTGCCGGTCTTTTATGCTCCACACGAGCCTCCTCCCACCCCTCTTCATCTCACCCCATCAACACACCTTTCTATTCCTTTCTCCCTCATGTGTTTATCCAGCTTCCCCTTAAATGCATCGATAATGTTCGCCTCAACCACTCCCTGTGGTAGCGAGTTCCACATTCTCACCACTCTCTGGGTAAAGAAGTTTCTCCTGAATTCCCCATTGGATTTATTAGTGACTATCTTATATTGATGGGTTCTAGTTCTGGTCTCGCCCACAAGTGGAAACATCTTCTCTACGTCTACCCCATCGAATCCTTTCATAATCTTAAAAACCGCCCGCCGAGCAGTGGATCCCCCGGGAATGAGCTTCGGAGCCTTTGCCAGCTGACTGTCCCAGTGTTACCTGGGCATTGATGTATCTTCTTGAGTTCAGGTCGGGGTCATTGCTGATGTGGGTTCCAGACCTTTCTCCTCTGAGTTAGAAGGTTGTGGGTTCGAGTCTCACTCCAGAGGCATTAAGCACATAATCCAGGCTGACACTCCAGTGCAGTGCTGAGGGAGTGCTGCACTGCAACAGGTGCCATTTTTCAGATGAGACGTTAAACCGAGGCCCCGTCTGCTCTCTCAGGTGGACGTAAAAGATCCCATGGCACTATTTCGAAGAAGAGCGGGGGGTGGGGGGGTATAAGATACTTTATAAATACCAGTCTTCCTATCTTCATTTGACTTGCGAGTGTTTGATGGGCCAGTGTAGAGGGAGCTTTACTCTGTATCTAACCCGTGCTGTACCTGTGCTGGGGGTTTTTGATGGGACTGTGTAGAGGGAGCTTTACTCTGTATCTAACCCATGCTGTACCTGCCCTGGGAGTGTTTGATGGGACAGTGTAGAAGGAGCTTTACTCTGTATCTAACCCGTGCTGTACCTGTGCTGGGGGTTTTTGATGGGACAGTGTAGAGGGAGCTTTACTCTGTATCTAACCCATGCTGTACCTGCCCTGGGAGTGTTTGATGGGACAGTGTAGAGGGAGCTTTACTCTGTATCTAACCCATGCTGTACCTGCCCTGGGAGTGTTTGATGGGACAGTGTAGAGGGAGCTTTACTCTGTATCTAACCCGTGCTGTACCTGCCCTGGGAGTGTTTGATGGGACAGTGTAGAGGGAGCTTTACTCTGTATCTAACCCATGCTGTACCTGCCCTGGGAGTGTTTGATGGGACAGTGTAGAAGGAGCTTTACTCTGTATCTAACCCGTGCTGTACCTGCCCTGGGAGTGTTTGATGGGCCAGTGTAGAGGAAGCTTTACTCTGTATCTAACCCGTGCTGTACCTGCCCTGGGAGTGTTTGACGGGACAGTGTAGAGGGAGCTTTACTCTGTATCTAACCTGTGCTGTACCTGCCCTGGGAGTGTTTGATGGGACAGTGTAGAGGGAGCTTTACTCTGTATCTAACCCGTGCTGTACCTGCCCTGGGAGTGTTTGATGGGACAGTGTAGAGGGAGCTTTACTCTGTATCTAACCCGTGCTGTACCTGCCCTGGGAGTGTTTGATGGGACAGTGTAGAGGGACCTTTACTCTGTATCTAACCCGTGCTGTACCTGCCCTGGGAGTGTTTGATGGGACAGTGCAGAGGGAGTTTTACTCTGTATCTAACCCGTGCTGTACCTGCCCTGGGAGTGTTTGATGGGACAGTGTAGAGGGAGCTTTACTCTGTATCTAACCCGTGCTGTACCTGCCCTGGGAGTGTTTGATGGGACAGTGTAGAGGGAGCTTTACTCTGTATCTAACCCGTGCTGTACCTGCCCTGGGAGTGTTTGATGGGACAGTGTAGAGGCAGCTTTACTCTGTATCTAACCCGTGCTGTACCTGCCCTGGGAGTGTTTGATGGGACAGTTTAGAGGGAGCTTTACTCTGTATCTAACCCGTGTTGTACCTGCCCTGGGAGTGTTTGATGGGACAGTGTAGAGGGAGCTTTACTCTGTATCTAACCCGTGCTGTACCTGCCCTGGGAGTGTTTGATGGGACAGTGTAGAGGGAGCTTTACTCTGTATCTAACCCGTGCTGTACCTGCCCTGGCAGTGTTTGATGGGACAGTGTAGAGGGTGCTTTACTCTGTATCTAACCTGTGCTGTACCTGCCCTGGGAGTGTTTGATGGGACAGTATAGAGGGAGATTTACTTTGTATCTAACCCGTGCTGTACCTGCCCTGGGAGTGTTTGATGGGAGAGTGTAGAGGGTGCTTTACTCTGTATCTAACCCATGCTGTAACTTGCTGGGAGTGTTTGATGGGACAGTGTACAGGGAGCTTTACTCTGTATCTAACCCGTGCTGTACCTGCCCTGGGAGTGTTTGATGGGACAGTGTAGAAGGAGCTTTACTCTGTATCTAACCCGTGCTGTACCTGCCCTGGGAGTGTTTGATGGGCCAGTGTAGAGGAAGCTTTACTCTGTATCTAACCCGTGCTGTACCTGCCCTGGGAGGGTTTGATGGGACAGTGTAGAGGGAGCTTTACTCTGTATCTAACCCGTGCTGTACCTGCCCTGGGAGTGTTTGATGGGACAGTTTAGAGGGAGCTTTACTCTGTATCTAACCCGTGCTGTACCTGCCCTGGGAGTGTTTGATGGGACAGTGTAGAGGGAGCTTTACTCTGTATCTAACCTGTGCTGCTTTATTGGTGCCTTAATAGATGGAGCTCTGCCGCCACCTACTGGTGCTTTGTAATAGTAGGCGACAAGTTCAGTTTCACAATTAAGACATTTGGGGGGCGGGTGGGGGGGGGGGAAATTTGGTTGGTTAGCGCCTCCCATTAGCGCCTCTAGGGGCACTCACAGAGCGCTAGGAAGTTAGCGCCTAAGCGCGCCAATTTTAGCGCCGTTCGTGAAATTGACCAGATGTTTTGCGGCAGCGCCGAATACTACCGCCACAATCTCCTGCGCCCGCCAATCGTGACGTCAGTCGAGTGCGCAACGCCCCGGTAGCGCCGCAGACTGGATATTGAGGTGCGTCCCCTGTCTTAGCGCCTGCCGCTAGGAACGACAGGTAGAGGGGAATGTTTTCAAGTCGGGAAGGGGCTGGGGGAGCGCTATTTAAAGGCGGGCGCTTCCTGCCTTTTTTTGTCGACTAAGTCTTTGGTAAACACAGGTTGAGAGGGAGAGAGACGTCTGGAGAGATTTATCGCCCTCAGCACCACTTTTGAGGTTCCTAAGCGCTGAGCTCTTTCCCTGGGCCGATCCATTAGTGCTTCCCACACAATTGCTTTCGAGGTCTCTCCAGGCCGAGATTCAAGGCTGCAACGAGCAGGGAGTGGCTGGCCAGCAAGATGGCCCCTCCCCTTTAAGAACTGGGCGGCACCAGTCTGTCTGGCTTCCATGGTAACGGACATCGCCTGAGCTTCGGTAGCGTTCTGAGGTAACGCCTCGCTCCCCGACGTTAGCGCCTTATGAGAGCTGTGCAGCGCCTGATTTAGCGCTCCAATCACCTCCAGGGGCGGTAGAGGTGAATTTTGCCGTCGGAGGCGATAATTAGCGCCGGGCGCTAAACTTTGCGCCCAGCCGATATTAGCGCCCCACAATGGGCGATACCCAATTTTTGCCCTTGCATTTATACGGCACCTTTCACGACCTCAGGGACTCCCAAAGCGCTTTACAGCCAATGAAGTACTTTTTGAAGTGCAGTCACTGCTGTAATGTGGGAAACGTGGCAGCCAATTAGCGCACAGCAAGCTCCCACAAACAGCAATGTGATAATGACCAGATAATCTGTTTATTAGTGATATTGATTGAGGGATAAATATTGGCCAGGACACCGGGGAGAACTCCCCTGCTCTTCTTCGAAATAGTGGCCGCGTAATCTTTTACGTCCACCTGAGAGAGCAGACTTGTTTAAGGCCTCGGTTTAAGGGTCTGATGTGTGTTCGCTGGGTCGCGCAGTGTTGTTGATGGAATTGATACAGGGTTTCTCCTTTCCGCTCCCTCAGATATTTCCATTCGATTCCCAAAGTTCTATGGTTACTCCTACCTCACCTTCGAACCTCTCAAGAATTCCTACCAGACCTTTCAGATAACCATTGAGTTTAAGGTGAGTGAAACTGTACAGAAAGATGAAGTGTAAAAACTGCAAAAACCTGAAACAACAACAGCTGATACAGCACCTTCAGTGTAGTCAAACGTCCCCAGGCACTTCACCGGAGCAAACTAGCAAACACCAAGCCAGACAAGGAGATAGTAGGGCAGGAAAGTGGTGGGTTTTAAAGAGCTCACAAAGGAGGAAAGAGAGGTTTAGGGAGGGAATTCCAGAGCTTAGGGCCGGGACAGCTGAAGGCACGGCCGCCAATGGTGGAGCGATTAAAATCAGGGATGCTCAAGAGGCCAGAATTAGAGGAGCGCAGATATCTCGGGGGGTTGTGGGGCTGGAGGAGATTAGAGATAGGGAGGGGGCGAGGCCATGGCGGGATTTGAAAACAAGTATGAGAATTTTGAAATCGAGGTGTTGCCGGACTGGGAGCCAGTGTAGGTCAGTGAGTACAGGGGTGATGGGCGAACGGGACTTGGTGTGAGTTAGGACACGGGGCAGTGAGCACAGGGGGTGATGGGTGAGCGGGACTTGGTGCGAGTTAGGACACGGGGCAGTGAGCACAGGGGGTGATGGGCGAACGGGACTTGGTGTGAGTTAGGACACGGGGCAGTGAGCACAGGGGGTGATGGGTGAGCGGGACTTGGTGTGAGTTAGGACACGGGGCAGTGAGCACAGGGGGTGATGGGCGAACGGGACTTGGTGTGAGTTAGGACACGGGGCAGTGAGCACAGGGGGTGATGGGTGAGCGGGACTTGGTGCGAGTTAGGACACGGGGCAGTGAGCACAGGGGGTGATGGGTGAACGGGACTGGGTGTGAGTTAGGACACGGGGCAGTGAGCACAGGGGGTGATGGGTGAACGGGACTTGGTGCGAGTTAGGACACGGGGCAGTGAGCACAGGGGGTGATGGGTGAACGGGACTGGGTGTGAGTTAGGACACGGGGCAGTGAGCACGGGGGGTGATGGGTGAACGGGACTGGGTGCGAGTTAGGACACGGGGCAGCGAGCACAGGGGGTGATGGGTGAACGGGACTGGGTGTGAGTTAGGACACGGGGCAGTGAGCACAGGGGGTGATGGGTGAGCGGGACTTGGTGCGAGTTAGGACACGGGTCAGCGAGCACAGGGGGTGATGGGTGAACGGGACTTGGTGCGAGTTAGGACACGGGGCAGTGAGCACAGGGGGTGATGGGTGAGCGGGACTTGGTGCGAGTTAGGACACGGGTCAGCGAGCACAGGGGGTGATGGGTGAGCGGGACTTGGTGCGAGTTAGGATACGGGGCAGTGAGCACAGGGGGTGATGGGTGAACGGGACTGGGTGTGAGTTAGGACACGGGTCAGCGAGCACAGGGGGTGATGGGTGAACGGGACTGGGTGTGAGTTAGGACACGGGGCAGTGAGCACGGGGTGATGGGTGAACGGGACTTGGTGCGAGTTAGGACACGGGGCAGTGAGCACAGGGGGTGATGGGTGAGCGGGACTTGGTGCGAGTTAGGACACGGGTCAGCGAGCACAGGGGGTGATGGGTGAGCGGGACTTGGTGCGAGTTAGGACACGGGGCAGTGAGCACAGGGGGTGAGCGGGACTTGGTGCGAGTTAGGACACGGGGCAGTGAGCACAGGGGGTGATGGGTGAACGGGACTGGGTGCGAGTTAGGACACGGGTCAGCGAGCACGGGGTGATGGGTGAGCGGGACTTGGTGCGAGTTAGGACACGGGTCAGCGAGCAGAGGGGGTGATGGGTGAACGGGACTTGGTGCGAGTTAGGACACGGGTCAGCGAGCAGAGGGGGTGATGGGTGAACGGGACTTGGTGCGAGTTAGGACACGGGGCAGTGAGCACAGGGGGTGATGGGTGAACGGGACTTGGTGCGAGTTAGGACACGGGTCAGCGAGCACAGGGGGTGATGGGTGAGCGGGACTTGGTGCGAGTTAGGACACGGGGCAGTGAGCACAGGGGGTGATGGGTGAGCGGGACTTGGTGCGAGTTAGGACACGGGGCAGCCGAGTTTTGGATGATCTCAAGTTTACGTAGGGTGGGACGTGGGACGCCGGCCAGGAGTGTAAACGATGGAGGGGAGACCCACAGCCATGGGGGCCAAGTACCCCTGTCACATCTCAACCCAGTATTTGGAGCCAGCGCCCTCCACTCCCGGGGCCTCGAACCCTTCACCTTCCAACCCAGAGGTGGGCTTGCTACCCCCGAGCCAGTGGTCACTCTGTACTCTAGACACTGCCCGCTGGGGCTGTCGGGAGTGGGCTGTGAACTCCCCCCGAGCCAGTGGTCACTCTGTACTCTAGACACTGCCCACTGGGGCTGTCGGGAGTGGGGTGTGAACTCCCCCTGGGCCAGTGGTCACTCTGTACTCTAGTCACTGCCCACTGGGGCTGTCGGGAGTGGGGTGTGAACTCCCGCTGGGCCAGTGGTCACTCTGTACTCTAGACACTGCCCACTGGGGCTGTCGGGAGTGGGGTGTGAACTCCCGCTGGGCCAGTGGTCACTCTGTACTCTAGTCACTGCCCACTGGGGCTGTCGGGAGTGGGGTGTGGACTCCCCCTGGGCCAGTGGTCACTCTGTACTCTAGACACTGCCCTCTGGGGCTGTCGGGAGTGGGGTGTGGACTCCCCCTGGGCCAGTGGTCACTCTGTACTCTAGACACTGCCCGCTGGGGCTGTCAGGAGTGGGGTGTGAACTCCCCCTGGGCCAGTGGTCACTCTGTACTCTAGACACTGCCCACTGGGGCTGTCGGGAGTGGGGTGTGAACTCCCCCTGGGCCAGTGGTCACTCTGTACTCTAGACACTGCCCACTGGGGCTGTCAGGAGTGGGCTGTGAACTCCCCCTGGGCCAGTGGTCACTCTGTACTCTAGACACTGCCCTCTGGGGCTGTCGGGAGTGGGGTGTGAACACCCCCTGGGCCAGTGGTCACTCTGTACTCTAGTCACTGCCCACTGGGGCTGTCGGGAGTGGGCTGTGAACTCCCGCTGGGCCAGTGGTCACTCTGTACTCTAGACACTGCCCTCTGGGGCTGTCAGGAGTGGGGTGTGAACACCCCCTGGGCCAGTGGTCACTCTGTACTCTAGTCACTGCCCACTGGGGCTGTCGGGAGTGGGCTGTGGACTCCCCCTGGGCCAGTGGTCACTCTGTACTCTAGACACTGCCCGCTGGGGCTGTCGGGAGTGGGGTGTGGACTCCCCCTGGGCCAGTGGTCACTCTGTACTCTAGTCACTGCCCGCTGGGGCTGTCAGGAGTGGGGTGTGAACTCCCCCTGGGCCAGTGGTCACTCTGTACTCTAGACACTGCCCGCTGGGGCTGTCGGGAGTGGGGTTTTTGAATTACCCCCCCGAGCTCGCTTCCCTTGATGAAGAGCATGTATCCGAAAGGCTCGAACCTTCAGTCTTCCCAGCTCTGACCTGACCTGCTGTGTATTTCCAACATTTTCCGCGTTGTTTTAAAAATTGAAATAGTTAAGCTGGCAAGGAGAAGCTGGGATTGTTCTCCTTAGATCAGAGAAGGTGAAGGGGAGATTTAATCGAGGTGTTCAAAATCATGAGGGGTTTCGATAGAGTGAATAAGGAGAAAGTGTTTCCAGTGACAGGAGGGTCTGTAACCAGGACACAGATTTAAGGTGTTTGGCAAAAGAACCAGAGGGGAGATGAGGAAACATGTTTTTACGCAGCGAGTTGTTGTGATCTGGAATGTGGTGGAAGCAGATTCAATAGTAACTCTCAGAAGGGAATTGGAGAAATACTTGAAAAGGAAAGATTTACAGGGCTATGGGGAAAGAGCAGGGGGGAGTGGGACTAATTGGAGAGCTCTTTCAAAGAGCCGGCACAGGCACGATGGGCCGAATGGCCTCCTGTGCTGTGATTCTACGATGTACTGACGGCCAAAGCGTTGAGCACCATCCTTCCCCCGCCTCCTGTAGAGTAGGGCGTTTCCTGCCCATCGCTCCTGCCCATCGGTCTCTCTCTTTACCCCCCGCCGATGCTGATTTATCTTCTTGCGCCACTCTTGCAGGCGGACGTGGAGGACGGTTTGCTGCTTTACTGCGGAGAGAGCGAGAACGGCCGCGGGGATTTCCTCTCCGTCGCAATCATCCGTCGACACCTCCAGTTCAGGTCAGGAATTCCCTTCTGAAATACAAGCAAAACAAAAAGACACACGGCCCCCGGGTTTACACGGTCCCCGGGTTTACACGGTCCCCCGGGTTTACACGGCCCCCGGGTTTACACGGTCCCCCCGGGTTTACACGGCCCCCGGGTTTACATGGTCCCCGCGTTTACACGATCCTCGGGTTTACACGATCCCCGGGTTTACAAGATCCCCGGGTTTACACGGTCCCCCGGGTTTACACGGCCCCCGGGTTTACACGGTCCCCCCGGGTTTACACGGCCCCCGGGTTTACACGGTCCCCCGGGTTTACACGGTCCCTGGGTTTACACGGTCCCTGGGTTTACACGGTCCCCGGGTTTACACGGTCCCCCCGGGTTTACACGATCCCCGGGTTTACACGATCCCCGGGTTTACACGATCCCCGGGTTTACACGGTCCCCCGGGTTTACACGATCCCCCGGGTTTACATGATCCCCCGGGTTTACACGATCCCCCCGGGTTTACACGGCCCCCGGGTTTACACGATCCCCGGGTTTACACGATCCCCCGGGTTTACATGATCCCCCGGGTTTACATGATCCCCCGGGTTTACACGATCCCCCCGGGTTTACACGGCCCCCGGGTTTACACGGTCCCCCCGGGTTTACACAGACCCTGGGTTTACACGGTCCCCCCGGGTTTACACGATCCCCGGGTTTACACGATCCCCGGGTTTACACGGTCCCCGGGTTTACACGGTCCCCCGGGTTTACATGATCCCCCGGGTTTACACGGTCCCCGGGTTTACACTGTCCCCCGGGTTTACACAATCCCCGGGTTTACACGGTCCCCCGGGTTTACACGGTCCCCCCGGGTTTACACGATCCCCGGGTTTACACGATCCCCGGGTTTACACGGTCCCCCGGGTTTACACGATCCCCGGGTTTACACTGTCCCCCGGGTTTACACGATCCC
Source organism: Somniosus microcephalus (assembly GCF_052327205.1). Classification (NCBI taxonomy): domain Eukaryota; kingdom Metazoa; phylum Chordata; class Chondrichthyes; order Squaliformes; family Somniosidae; genus Somniosus; species Somniosus microcephalus. Next base: position 15,079,158 of record NC_140987.1, on the reverse strand, counting down.
CGGGATTACACGGTCCCCCGGGTTTACACGGTCCCCCCGGGTTTACACGGTCCCCCCGGGTTTACACGGTCCCCCCGGGTTTACACAATCCCCGGGTTTACACGGTCCCTGGGTTTACACGGCCCCCAGGTTTACACGGTCCCCCCGGGTTTACACGGTCCCCGGGTTTACACAATCCCCGGGTTTACACGGTCCCTGGGTTTACACGGCCCCCCCGGGTTTACACGGTCCCCCCGGGTTTACACGGTCCCTGCGTTTACACGGCCCCCCCGGGTTTACACAATCCCCGGGTTTACACGGTCCCTGGGTTTACACGGCCCCCAGGTTTACACGATCCCCGGGTTTACACGGTCCCCCGGGTTTACACGATCCCCAGGTTTACACGGTCCCCCCGGGTTTACACGGTCCCCCCGGGTTTACACGGTCCCCCCGGGTTTACACGGTCCCCCCGGGTTTACACAATCCCCGGGTTTACACGGTCCCTGGGTTTACACGGTCCCCAGGTTTACACGGTCCCCCCGGGTTTACACGGTCCCCCCGGGTTTACACAATCCCCGGGTTTACACGGTCCCTGGGTTTACACGGCCCCCAGGTTTACACGGTCCCCCCGGGTTTACACGGTCCCCGGGTTTACACGGTCCCCCCGGGTTTACACGGTCCCCTGGGTTTACACGGTCCCCCCGGGTTTACACAATCCCCGGGTTTACACGGTCCCTGGGTTTACACGGCCCCCAGGTTTACACGATCCCCGGGTTTACACGGCCCCTCCCCGGGTTTACACGATCCCCGGGTTTACACGGTCCCCCTGGGTTTACACGATCCCCGGGTTTACACGGCCCCTCCCCGGGTTTACACGGTCCCCCGGGTTTACACGATCCCCAGGTTTACACGATCCCCGGGTTTACACGGTCCCCGGGTTTACATGATCCCCCGGGTTTACACGATCCCCGGGTTTACACGGTCCCCCCGGGTTTACACGGTCCCCCGGGTTTACACGGTCCCCCCGGGTTTACACGGTCCCCGGGTTTACACGGTCACCCCGGGTTTACACGGTCCCCCGGGTTTACACGATCCCCCCGGGTTTACACGGTCCCCGGGTTTACACGGTCCCCGGGTTTACACGGCCCCCAGGTTTACACGGTCCCCCTGGGTTTACACGATCCCCCGGGTTTACACGATCCCCGGGTTTACACGGTCCCCCCGGGTTTACACGGTCCCCCCGGGCTTACACGATCCCCGGGTTTACACGGTCACCCCGGGTTTACACGGTCCCCCGGGTTTACACGATCCCCCCGGGTTTACACGGTCCCCGGGTTTACACGGTCCCCGGGTTTACACAGTCCACCCAGGTTTACATGGCCCGCCTGGGTTTACACGGTCCCCCCGGGTTTACACGGTCCCCCGGGTTTACACGGACCCCCTGGGTTTACACGGTCCCCCTGGGTTTACACGATCCCCGGGTTTACATGATCCCCGGGTTTACACGATCCCCCCGGGTTTACACGGTCCCTGGGTTTACACGGTCCCCGGGTATACACGGTCCCCCCCCCGGGTTTACACGGTCCCCGGGTTTACACGGTCCCCGGGTTTACACAGTCCCCGGGTTTACACGGCACCCCGGGTTTACACGATCCCCCCCGGGTTTACACGATCCCCCCCGGGTTTACACGGTCCCCCCGGGTTTACACGGTCCCCCCGGGTTTACACGGTCCCTGGGTTTACACGGTCCCCGGGTTTACACGGTCCCCCCGGGTTTACACGGTCCCCGGGTTTACACAGTCCCTGGGTTTACACGGTCCCTGGGTTTACACGGTCCCCGGGTTTACACGGTCCCCCCCGGGTTTACACGGTCCCCGGGTTTACACGGTCCCTGGGTTTACACGGTCCCTGGGTTTACACGGTCCCCCCCGGGTTTACACGGTCCCCGGGTTTACACGATCCCCCCCGGGTTTACACGGTCCCCCTGGGTTTACACGGCCCCCGGGTTTACACGGTCCCCGGGTTTACACGGTCCCCCCCGGGTTTACACGGTCACCCCGGGTTTACACGGTCCCCCCGGGTTTACACGGTCCCCGGGTTTACACGGTCCCCCCGGGTTTACACGGCCCCCGGGTTTACACGGTCCCCGGGTTTACACGGTCCCCCCCGGGTTTACACGGTCCCCCCGGGTTTACACGGTCCCCGGGTTTACACGGTCCCCGGGTTTACACGGCCCTCCCGGGTTTACATGGTCCCCCGGGTTTACACGGTCCCCCCGGGTTTACACGGTCCCCGGGTTTACACGGTCCCCGGGTTTACATGGCCCCCGGGTTTACACGGTCCCCGGGTTTACACGGTCCCTGGGTTTACACGGTCCCCGGGTTTACACGGCCCCCCCGGGTTTACACGGCACCCCCCGGGTTTACACGGTCCCCGGGTTTACACGGTCCCCCTGGGTTTACACGGTCCCTGGGTTTACACGGCCCCCCCGAGTTTACACGGTCCCTGGGTTTACACGGCCCCCAGGTTTACATGGTCCCCCCGGGTTTACACGGTCCCTGGGTTTACACGGCCCCCAGGTTTACACGGTCCCCCCGGGTATACACGGTCCCTGGGTTTACACGGCCCCCCCGAGTTTACACGGCCCCCCCGGGTTTACACGGCCCCCGGGTTTACACGGTCCCCCCCGGGTTTACACAGTTTCCCCGGGTTTACACGGTCCCCGGGTTTACACGGTCCCCCCGGGTTTACACGGTCCCCGGGTTTACACGGTCCCCCCCGGGTTTACACGGTCCCCCCGGGTTTACACGGTCCCCCCGGGTTACACGACCCCTGGGTTTACACGGTCCCTGGGTTTACACGGTCCCCCCGGGTTTACACGGTCCCCCGGGTTTACACGGTCCCCGGGTTTACACGGCCCCCCCGGGTTTACACGGTCCCTGGGTTTACACGGTCCCCCCGGGTTTACACGGTCCCCCGGGTTTACACGGTCCCCGGGTTTACACGGCCCCCCCGGGTTTACACGGTCCCCGGGTTTACACGGTCCCCGGGTTTACACGGCCCCCCCGGGTTTACACGGTCCCCGGGTTTACATGGTCCCCCCGGGTTTACACGGCCCCCCCGGGTTTACACGGTCCCCCCCGGGTTTACATGGTCCCCCTGGGCTTACACGGTCCCCGGGTTTACACGGTCCCCCCGGGTTTACACGGTCCCTGGGTTTACATGGTCCCCGGGTTTACACGGCCCCCCCGGGTTTACACGGTCCCCGGGTTTACACGATCCCCGGGTTTACATGGTCCCCGGGTTTACACGGTCCCCCGGGTTTACACGGTCCCCGGGTTTACACGGTCCCTGGGTTTACACGGCCCCCGGGGTTTACACGGTCCCCCCCGGGTTTACACGGTCCCTGGGTTTACACGGCCCCCCCGGGTTTACACGGTCCCTGGGTTTACACGGTCCCCCCGGGTTTACACGGTCCCCGGGTTTACACGGTCCCCCCGGGTTTACACGGTGCCCGGGTTTACACGGTCCCCCGGATTTACACGGTCCCCGGGTTTACACGGTCCCCGGGTTTACACGCTCCCCGGGTTTACACGGTCCCCGGGTTTACACGGTCCCCCCGGGTTTACACGGTCCCCGGGTTTACACGGTCCCCGGGTTTACACGGTCCCCCCCGGGTTTACACGGCCCCCCCGGGTTTACACGGTCCCCCCGGGTTTACACGGTCCCCGGGTTTACACGGTCCCCCCGGGTTTACACGGTCCCCGGGTTTACACGGTCCCCCCGGGTTTACACGGTCCCCGGGTTTACACGGTCCCCCCGGGTTTACACGGTCCCCGGGTTTACACGATCCCCGGGTTTACACGGTCCCCGGGTTTACACGGTCCCCCCGGGTTTACACGGTCCCCGGGTTTACACGGCACCCCCGGTTTTACACGGTCCCCGGGTTTACACGGTCCCCCGGGTTTACACGGTCCCCGGGTTTACACGGTCCCCCCGGTTTTACACGGTCCCCGGGTTTACACGGTCCCCCGGGTTTACACGGTCCCCGGGTTTACACGGCACCCCCGGTTTTACACGGTCCCCGGGTTTACACGGTCCCCCGGGTTTACACGGTCCCCCCGGATTTACACGGTCCCTGGGTTTACACTGTCGCCCCGGGTTTACGCGGTCCCCGGATTTACACGGTCCCCCCGGGTTTACACGGTCCCTGGGTTTACACGGCCCCCCCGGGTTTACACGGTCCCCGGGTTTACACGGTCCCCGGGTTTACACGGCCCCCAGGTTTACACGATCCCCAGGTTTACACGGTCCCCGGGTTTACACGGTCCCCCCGGGTTTACACGGTCCCCGGGTTTACATGGTCCCCCCGGGTTTATACGGTCCCCCCGGGTTTACACGGTCCCCGGATTTACACGGTCCCCGGGTTTACACGGTCCCCCCGGGTTTACACGGTCCCCCCGGGTTTACACGGTCCCCGGGTTTACACGGCCCCCCCCGGTTTTACACGTGATATGCCTATCAATTAGTCCAATAAAAGGCGACGAGTTAAGAACGTAACTGAAGGTTTTTATTGGCTAAATAACAGAGCCCACCCTCGTGGGTGATCCGATCCAACAGGGAGGAATACTAGCCAGTCAGCTACCTTTATACCTGGGCAGGTAATGGGCGGAGTCGGAGGTGGTCAGCCCAGGTATAACAGTGCGACAAGAGGCGACCTCGTGTAGTGATGTGACAGTGAGAACAGTGAGAACAATATACAGTGATAACTATAACAGTGGTTTACCACAACACGATCCCCGGGTTTACACGGTCCCCGGGTTTACACGGTCCCCCCGGGTTTACACGGTCCCTGGGTTTACACGGTCCGCCCGGGTTTACACGGTCCCCGGGTTTACACGGTCCCCCCGGGTTTACATGGTCCCCGGGTTTACACGGTCCCCGGGTTTACACGGTCCCCGGGTTTACACGGCCCCCGGGTTTACACGATCCCCGGGTTTACACGGTCCCCGGGTTTACACGGTCCCCCCGGGTTTACACGGTCCCCCCGGGTTTACACGGTCCCCGGGTTTACACGGTCCCCGGGTTTACACGGTCCCCCCGGGTTTACACGGCCCCCGGGTTTACACGATCCCCGGGTTTACACGGTCCCCGGGTTTACACGGTCCCCCCGGGTTTACACAGTCCCCCCGGGTTTACACGGTCCCCGGGTTTACACGGTCCCCCCGGGTTTACACGGTCCCCGGGTTTACACGGCCCCCGGGTTTACACGGTCCCCGGGTTTACACGGCCCCCGGGTTTACACGATCCCCGGGTTTACACGGTCCCCGGGTTTACACGGTCCTCGGGTTTACACGGTCCCCCCGGGTTTACACGGTCCTCGGGTTTACACGGTCCCCCCGGGTTTACACGATCCCCCCCGGGTTTACACGGCCCCCGGGTTTACACGTCCCCCCGGGTTTACACGATCCCCGGGTTTACACGGTCCCCGGGTTTACACGGTCCTCGGGTTTACACGGTCCCCGGGTTTACATGGTCCCCGGGTTTACACGGCCCCCCCGGGTTTACACGGTCCCCGGGTTTACACGGTCCCCCCGGGTTTACACGGTCCCCCCGGGTTTACACGGCCCCCCCGGGTTTACACGGTCCCCCCCGGGTTTACACGGTCCCCCCGGGTTTACACGGTCCCCGGGTTTACATGGTCCCCGGGTTTACACGGCCCCCCCGGGTTTACACGGTCCCCGGGTTTACATGATCCCCCGGGTTTACACGGTCCCCGGGTTTACACGGTCCCTGGGTTTACACGGCCCCCGGGGTTTACACGGTCCCCCCCGGGTTTACACGGTCCCTGGGTTTACACGGTCCCCCGGGTTTACACGGTCCCCCGGGTTTACACGGTCCCCCCCGGGTTTACACGGTCCCTGGGTTTACACGGCCCCCCCGGGTTTACACGGTCCCTGGGTTTACACGATCCCCCCAGGTTTACACGGTCCCCCGGGTTTACACGGTCCCCGAGTTTACAGGGTCCCCGGGTTTACACGGCCCCCCCGGGTTTACACGGTCCCCGGGTTTACACGGTCCCCCCGGGTTTGCACGGTCCCCGGGTTTACACGGTCCCCGGGTTTACACGGCCCTCCCGGGTTTACATGGTCCCCCGGGTTTACACGGTCCCCCCGGGTTTACACGGTCCCCGGGTTTACACGGTCCCCGGGTTTACACGGTCCCCGGGTTTACACGGTCCCTGGGTTTACACGGTCCCCGGGTTTACACGGCCCCCCCGGGTTTACACGGCACCCCCCGGGTTTACACGGTCCCCGGGTTTACACGGTCCCCCTGGGTTTACACGGTCCCTGGGTTTACACGGCCCCCCCGAGTTTACACGGTCCCTGGGTTTACACGGCCCCCAGGTTTACATGGTCCCCCCGGGTTTACACGGTCCCAGGGTTTACACGGCCCCCAGCTTTACACGGTCCCCCCGGGTATACACGGTCCCTGGGTTTACACGGCCCCCCCGAGTTTACACGGCCCCCCCGGGTTTACACGGTCCCCGGGTTTACACGGTCCCCCCAGGTTTACACGGTCCCCGGGTTTACACGGTACACCCGGGTTTACACGGCCCCCGGGTTTACACTGTCCCCGGGTTTACACGGTCCCCCCCGGGTTTACACAGTTCCCCCGGGTTTACACGGTCCCCGGGTTTACACGGTCCCCCCGGGTTTACACGGTCCCCGGGTTTACACGGTCCCCCCCGGGTTTACACGGTCCCCCCGGGTTTACACGGTCCCCCCAGGTTACACGGCACCTGGGTTTACACGGTCCCTGGGTTTACACGGTCCCTGGGTTTACACGGTCCCCCCGGGTTTACACGGTCCCCCGGGTTTACACGGTCCCCGGGTTTACACGGCCCCCCCGGGTTTACACGGTCCCCGGGTTTACACGGTCCCCGGGTTTACACGGCCCCCCCGGGTTTACACGGTCCCCGGGTTTACATGGTCCCCCCGGGTTTACACGGCCCCCCCGGGTTTACACGGTCCCCCCCGGGTTTACATGGTCCCCCTGGGCTTACACGGTCCCCGGGTTTACACGGTCCCCCCGGGTTTACACGGTCCCTGGGTTTACATGGTCCCCGGGTTTACACGGCCCCCCCGGGTTTACACGGTCCCCGGGTTTACACGATCCCCGGGTTTACACGGTCCCCGGGTTTACACGGTCCCCCGGGTTTACACGGTCCCTGGGTTTACACGGCCCCCCCGGGTTTACACGGTCCCCGGGTTTACACGGTCCCCCGGGTTTACACGGTCCCTGGGTTTACACGGTCCCCCCGGGTTTACACGGTCCCCGGGTTTACACGGTCCCCCCGGGTTTACACGGTGCCCAGGTTTACACGGTCCCCCGGATTTACACGGTCCCCGGGTTTACACGGTCCCCGGGTTTACACGGTCCCCCCGGGTTTACACGGTCCCCGGGTTTACACGGTCCCCGGGTTTACACGGTCCCCCCGGGTTTACACGGCCCCCCCGGGTTTACACGGTCCCCCCGGGTTTACACGGTCCCCGGGTTTACACGGTCCCCCCGGGTTTACACGGTCCCCGGGTTTACACGGTCCCCGGGTTTACACGGTCCCCGGGTTTACACGATCCCCGGGTTTACACGGTCCCTGGGTTTACACGGTCCCCCCGGGTTTACACGGTCCCCGGGTTTACACGGTCCCGCCGGGTTTACACGGTCCCCGGGTTTACACGATCCCCGGGTTTACACGGTCCCCGGGTTTACACGGTCCCCCGGGTTTACACGGTCCCTGGGTTTACACGGCCCCCCCGGGTTTACACGGTCCCTGGGTTTACACGGTCCCCCCGGGTTTACACGGTCCCCGGGTTTACACGGTCCCCGGGTTTACACGGTCCCCGGGTTTACACGGTCCCCCCGGGTTTACACGGTCCCCGGGTTTACACGGTCCCCGGGTTTACACAGTCCCCCCGGGTTTACACGGTCCCCGGGTTTACACGGTCCCCCCGGGTTTACACGGTCCCCCGGGTTTACACGGTCCCCCCGGGTTTACACGGTCCCCCCGGGTTTACACGGTCCCCGGGTTTACACGGTCCCCGGGTTTACACGATCCCCGGGTTTACACGGTCCCCCCGGGTTTACACGGTCCCCGGGTTTACACGGTCCCCCCGGGTTTACACGGTCCCCGGGTTTACACGGTCCCCCCGGGTTTACACGGTCCCCCCGGGTTTACACGGTCCCCGGGTTTACACGGTCCCCCCGGGTTTACACGGTCCCCCCGGGTTTACACGGTCCCCCCGGGTTTACACGGTCCCCGGGTTTACACGGTCCCCCCGGGTTTACACGGCCCCCCCGGGTTTACACGGTCCCCGGATTTACACGGTCCCCGGGTTTACACGGTCCCCGGGTTTACACGGTCCCCCCGGGTTTACACGGTCCCCCCGGGTTTACACGGCCCCCGGGTTTACACGGTCCCCGGGTTTACACGGTCCCCGGGTTTACACGGTCCCCGGGTTTACACGGTCCCTGGGTTTACACGGTCCCCCCGGGTTTACACGGTCCCCGGGTTTACACGGTCCCCCCGGGTTTACACGATCCCCGGGTTTACACGGTCCCCGGGTTTACACGGTCCCCCCGGGTTTACACGATCCCCGGGTTTACACGGCCCCCGGGTTTACACGATCCCCGGGTTTACACGGTCCCCGGGTTTACACGGTCCCCGGGTTTACACGGTCCCCGGGTTTACACGGTCCCCCCGGGTTTACACGGTCCCCGGGTTTACACGGTCCCCCCCGGGTTTACACAGTCCCCCGGGTTTACACGGTCCCCCCGGGTTTACAGGGTCCCCCCGGGTTTACACGATCCCCGGGTTTACACGGTCCCCGGGTTTACACGGTCCCCTGGGTTTACACGGTCCCTGGGTTTACACGGTCCCCGGGTTTACACGGTCCCTGGGTTTACACGGTCCCCGGGTTTACACGGTCCCCGGGTTTACACGGTCCCTGGGTTTACACGGTCCCCCCGGGTTTACACGGTCCCCGGGTTTACACGGTCCCCGGGTTTACACGGTCCCTGGGTTTACACGGTCCCCCCGGGTTTACACGGTCCCCGGGTTTACACGGTCCCCCCGGGTTTACACGGTCCTCGGGTTTACACAGTCCCCCCGGGTTTACACGGTCCCCGGGTTTACACGGTCCCCGGGTTTACACGGTCCCTCCGGGTTTACACGATCCCCCCCGGGTTTACACGGTCCCCCCGGGTATACACGGTCCCCCCGGGTTTACACGGTCCCCCCCGGGTTTACACGGTCCCCGGGTTTACACGGTCCCCCCGGGTTTACACGGTCCCCCCCGGGTTTACACGGTCCCCGGGTTTACACGGTCCCCCCAGGTTTACATGGTCCCCGGTTTTACACGGCCCCCGGGTTTACACGGTCCCCCCCGGGTTTACACGGTCCCCCCGGGTTTACACGGTCCCCCCGGGTTTACACGGCCCCCCCGGGTTTACACGGCCCCCCCGGGTTTACACGGTCCCCGGGTTTACACAGTCCCCCCGGGTTTACACGGTCCCCGGGTTTACACGGTCCCCGGGTTTACACGATCCCCGGGTTTACACGGTCCCCGGGTTTACACGGTCCCCCCGGGTTTACACGGTCCCCCCGGGTTTACACGGCCCCCCCGGGTTTACACGGCCCCCCCAGGTTTACACGGTCCCCGGGTTTACACGGCCCCCCCGGGTTTACACGGCCCCCCCGGGTTTACACGGTCCCCGGGTTTACACGGCCCCCCCGGGTTTACACGGCCCCCCCGGGTTTACACGGTCCCCGGGTTTACACGGTCCCCCCGGGTTTACACGGTCCCCCCGGGTTTACACGGTCCCCCCCGGGTTTACACAGTCCCCCCGGGTTTACACGGTCCCTGGGTTTACACGGTCCCCGGGTTTACACGGTCCCCCCGGGTTTACACGGTCCCCCCGGGTTTACACGGCCCCCCCGGGTTTACACGGTCCCCCCGGGTTTACACGGTCCCCGGGTTTACACGGCCCCCCCGGGTTTACACGGTACCCCCGGGTTTACACGGTCCCCGGGTTTACACAGTCCCTGGGTTTACACGGTCCCCGGGTTTACACAGTCCCTGGGTTTACACGGCCCCCGGGTTTACACGATCCCCGGGTTTACACGGTCCCCAGGTTTACACGATCCCCGGGTTTACACGGTCCCCGGGTTTACACGATCCCCGGGTTTACACGGCCCCTGTGATTACACGGAGCCGCGGTAATCTGCAGAATAACGGTAAATCGGAAAACTGGAGGATCGGTTCAATCCCCGGTGCTGGTGGAGGTCGGCAGGTTGGCCACAACATTGGGAAAAGCCCCCGGCTCCTTCCCCCAGGACTGGGGGATCTTTAATATCCACCTGTACAGGCAAACCGTGAGTTCAGGATTCTCCGGCAGTGCAGCCCTGCCTCAGCCTTACCTCACACTCCCTCCGCCCATCCTTCGTATTCCCTCCGCCCTCCCTTCGTACTCCCTCCGCCCACTCTCCGCCCACTCTCCGCCCACCATCCGCCCACCCTCCGTACTCCCTCCGCCCACCCTCCGCCCATCCTCCGTACTCCCTCCGCCCATCCTCCGCACTCCCTCCGCGCACCCTCCGTACTCCCTCCGCCCACCCTCCGCCCATCCTCAGTCCTCCCTCCGCCCTCCCTCCGTACTCCCTCCGCCCTCCCTCCATACTCCCTCCGCCCACCCTCCGCCCATCCTCAGTCCTCCCTCCGCCCACCCTCCGTACTCCCTCCGCCCTCCCTCTGCCCTCCCTCCGCCCTCCCTCCACCCTCCCTCCGCCCTCCCTCCGCCCACCCTCCGTACTCCCTCCGCCCACCCTCCGCCCATCCTCCGTACTCCCTCCGCACTCCCTCCGCCCACCCTCCGTACTCCCTCCGCCCACCCTCCACCCATCCTCAGTCCTCCCTCCGCCCTCCCTCCGTACTCCCTCCACCCTCCCTCTGCCCTCCCTCCATACTCCCTCCACCCACCCTCCGCCCACCCTCCGCCCACCCTCCGCCCATCCTCCGCCCTCCCTCCGCCCATCCTCCGCCCTCCCTCCGCCCATCCTCCGCCCACCCTCCGCCCACCCTCCGCCCACCCTCCGCCCACCCTCCGCCCACCCTCCGCCCACCCTCAGTCCTCCCTCAGTCCTCCCTCCGCCCACCCTCCGCCCATCCTCCGCCCTCCCTCCGCCCACCCTCCGCCCACCCTCCACCCACCCTCCGCCTTCCCTCCGCCGTCCCTCCGCCCACCCTCAGTCCTCCCTCCGCCCATCCTCAGTCCTCCCTCTGCCCTCCCTCCGCCCACCCTCCGCCCACCCTCCGCCCACTCTCCGTACTCCCTCCGCCCTCCCTCCGTACTCCCTCAGTCCTCCCTCTGCCCACCCTCAGTCCTCCCTCCCCCCGCCCATCCTCCACACTCCCTCGGTGAATTGCATGTGGACTCATGCGAGGCTCTGGATGGCCTCATGGGGATCGGGCGGGAAGGTGGAGTTGAGGTCGATGATCAGCCATGATCTCATTGAATGGCGGAGCAGTCTTGAGGGGCCGAATGGCCGACTCCTGCTCCTGTTTCTTATGGTCTTATGGCCATCAGTGTCCCGGAGCCGCGCTGTGACACAAGTTAGTGTTTTCAGGAGAGAAAATCGGAAAAAACAACAAAAATAAGGAACGTGCCCTGTGGACAGCAGGAATCATGAGTTGGGCTCCGAGATCGGGCTGCGTTCCTGAATTCTGCCATTCCTGAATCCTTCCCCCACTTTCCGACATTAACACAGTGACTACACAGTGCTGAGGGAGCGCTGCACTGTCGGAGGTGCCGTCTTTCGGATGAGACGTTAAACCGAGACCCCGTCTGCCCTCTCAGGTGGACATAAAAGTTTCCCTGGCACTATTTCGAAGAAGAGCAGGGGAGTTCTCCCCGGTGTCCTGGGGCCAATATTTATCCCTCAATCAACATCACTAAAACAGATTATCTGGTCATTATCACATTGCTGTTTGTGGGAGCTTGCTGTGCACAAATTGGCTGCTGCGTTTCCCACATTACAACAGTGACCACGCTTCACAAAGTGCTTCATTGGCTGTAAAGCACTTTGGGACGTCCTGAGGATGTGAAAGGCGCCATAGAAATGCGAGTTCATTCATATCTTTCACTGCAGATTTAACTGTGGCACCGGAGCTGCGATCCTCATCAGTGAGAGCAGGGTCCAGGCTGGGACCTGGCACACCGCCACCATCTACCGAAACGGCATCAACGGCTGGCTACGGCTTGACAATGACACCCCCATCGCCGGGAAATCCAAGGTAACCTCCCCGGGGGGAGGGGGAGCGGAGCTGGGGAGGAGGAGTGGGAGGGAGGGAGTGGGAGGAGTGAGGGAGGGGAGAGAGCAGAGAGGGGGAGAAGAGTGGGAGGGAGGGAGGGAGGGGAGAAGAGTGGGAGGGAGGGAGGGAGGGGGAGAAGAGTGGGAGGGAGGGAGGGGGAGAAGAGTGGGAGGGAGGGAGGGAGGGGGAGAAGAGGGGGGAGGAGTGAGGGAGGGAGGGGGAGTGGGAGGGGAGAGGGGGGAGAGGGGGAGGAGAAGAGGGAGGGTGAGGAGGGTGAGGAGTGAGGGAGGGGAAGGAGAGGGGGAGGGGGAGGGAGGGGAGAGGTGGAGGGGAGGAGAGGGGGAGGAGAAGAGTGGGAGGGAAGGAGTGAGGGAGGGGAATGAGAGGGAGAGAGGGAGGGAGGGGGTGAGGGGGAGCGGGACAGAGGGAGCGGGTGAAGTGGGGAATAGGATGGATTGAGGGGGAGGGGAGAGGTGGGGGGGAGGAAGGAAATGGGGAGGTGTGGAGAGGGGAGGGGGAAGAGATTGCCTGTTACACAGTAGCGAGCGGGGTGGGTGGGGGGGGGAAGCTGTGAGGAGGACACAAAGTGGCTGCGGAGCGAGATAGACAGGTTGACTGAGTGGGCAAGAACATGGCAAATGGAATATAATGTGGGGAAATGTGAAGTTATCCACTTTGGTGGGAAAAATAGAAAAGCAGAGTATTTTTTAAATGTTGAGAGATTGGGAAATGCTGGTGTTCAGAGGGACCTGGGTGTCCTTGTACACTAATCACTGAAAGTTAACATGCAGGCACAGCAAGCAATTAGGAAAGCAAATGGTATGTTGGCCTTTATCACAAGAGGATTTGAGTATAGAATAAAGACATCTTACTGCAATTATATAGGGCCCTGTTGAGACCACACCTGGAGTATTGTGTACAATTTTGGTCTCCTTACCTAAGGAAGAATATACTTGCCATAGAGGGAGTGCAACGAAGGTTCACCAGACTGGTTCCTGGGGGGGGGGGGATTGTCCTATGAGGAGAGATTGAGTAGACTAGGTCTATATTCTCTAGAGTTAGAAGAATGAGAGGTGATCTCATTGAAACATACAAAATTCTTACAGGGCTTGACAGGGTAGATGCAGGGAGGGTGTTTCCCCTGGCTGGGGAGTCTAGAACCAGGGGTCACAGTCTCAGAATAAGGGGTCGGTCATTTAGGACTGAGATGAGGAGAAATTTCCTCAATCAGAGGGCGGTGAATCTTTGGAATTCTCTACCCCAGAGGGCTGTGGAGGCTCAGTCGTTGAGTATATTCAAGACAGAGATCGATAGATTTTTGAATATTAAGGGAATTAAGGGATATGGGGATAGGGCGAGAAGGTGGAGATGAGGTAGAAGATCAGCCATGATCTTATTGAATGGCGGAGCAGGCTCAAGGGGCCAAATGGCCGACTCCTGCTCCTATTTCTTATGTTCTTATGGGTGGGGTGGTAGCGATTGTTTGATACCCAGTAGTGAGCGGGAGGGGTGATTGACTCTCTATTGACCGGGTCTTCCTGTTCCTCCACAGGGTCGCTACACCAAGATCACGTTCCGCTCTCCCTTGTACCTCGGCGGCGCCCCCAGTGCTACTGGCTGGCCAAGGCAGCGGGGAGCAACCGGGGGTTCCGGGGCTGTGTGCAGTCTCTGGTCATCAATGGCAGGCGGGGTGAACATGAGGCCCTGGCCCCTTGGCGGGCAGTCAGTGGGGCTGACGTAGGTACGTGATTCGAGCCGCCATGGTCGCGCGGAGGGCGTCCCCTTCATCTACCCAGCTCGGCTTCCACTGAGCTGAGTTAACAAGTCTCGCGCACTACCCCTTACACCTAGAAGGTCAAGGGCAGCAGGCGCACGGGAACACCATCACCTCCAAGTCCCACACCATCCCGGCTTAGGAACATAGGAACAGGAGGAGGCCATTCAGCCCCTCGAGTCTGTATCGCCATTCAATTAGATCATGGCTGATCTGTATCTTAACTCCATTTACCCACCTTTGTTCTGTAACCCTTAATACCCTTACCTAATGAAAATCTATCAAATTCAGTTCTGACATTTTGAATTGACCCCCAGCCTTAACAGCTTTTTGGGGGCGAGAGTTCCAGATTTCCACTGCCCCTTGTGTGAAGAAGTGCTTCCTGACATCAACGTGCCTGGCTCTAATTTTAAGTTTATGCCCCCCTTGTCCTGGACTCCCCCCAGCAGAGGAAATAGTTTCTCTCTATCAACTCCTTTAATCATCTTAAACAACTCAATTAGTTCAACCCTTGGACTTGGAAATATATCGGCCGTTCCTTCATCGTCGCTGGGTCAAAATCCTGGAACTCCCTCCCTAACAGCACTGTGGGAGTAGCTTCACCACACGGACTGCAGCGGTTCGAGAAGGCGGATCACCACCACCTTCTCGAGGGCAATTAGGGATGGGCAATAAATGCCGGCCTTGCCAGCGACGCCCACATCCCAGGAACGAATTTTTAAAAAAAACTTTCAGTCGGCTGCCAGACAAGATTGGATCAAATTGCACATTGCAGATAAACTGTTGGGCGTGTCTTGTTCTCCAAGGGAGCCAATCAGAAATCTGGTCCAAACCCACTGGAGCTGCAAATAAACACAGCCACCACACTACATTTTTTTTTGTTCTTTTTCCATCAGTTCCCCACATGAACCATCGCTTCTGGCTTTTCCAGAAGTTTCTCTGCCCCTCCCACTTTATTTGGTCCCCTATCTGGTACCGTCCGGGTCCTCTAACAGTCACGGCCGTCTAACCGTTGCCTCGCAGAGTTGCCCAGTACTTGCCTTCTCTTGTGGTAACTCACCTGAAATGACCGCCTCTCGCTCCTAAGCAGTAACCCTTGCCCTTCTTTTACCTTCTCTCCTCCTCCCCTCTTCACCCACCGCTGCCCCACCCACCCCATCCTCCCCCCCCCCCGAATTGGGATTTGTTTTTAGGGGAGTGCAGCACCGGATTGTGCAACGAGGTCTCCTGTGTCAACGGTGGTACCTGTGTCCCAAACAGAGCCGATTCCTACCTGTGTCTGTGTCCCCTGGGCTTCCGAGGCAAGCACTGTGAGGAAGGTATGTGTTTTCGAGCCGCTAGCTCTCTCTCTCTCTCTCTGTCTCTCTCTCTCTCTCTCTCTCTCTCTCTTGCTCTCTTTTGGAAAGCCAAAGCTAATGCCCATTCTGAGGCTGGTTAGCATTGCTGTGTGAGTGTGTCTGTGTCTGTGTCTGTGTCTGTGTCTGTCTGTGTGTGTGTCTGTGTCTGTGTCTGTGTCTGTGTCTGTGTCTGTGTGTGTCTCTGTGTCTGTGTCTGTGTGTGTGAAAGTTACTATTGAATCTGCTTCCACCATCCTTCCAGGTTATGACAACTTGCTGCTTATAAATTAAAAATCTCATCACCCCTCTGGATCTTTTGCAGATTATCTCATATCTGTGTCCTCATAAGATCGTAAGAAATAGGAGCAGGAGTCGGCCATTCGGCCCCTCGAGCCTGCTCCGCCATTCAATAAGATCATGGCTGATCATCGGCCTCAACTCCACTTTCCTGCCCGATCCCCATATCCCCTGATTCCCTTAATATTCAAAAATCTATCGATCTCTTGCTTGAATATACTCAATGACTGAGCCTCCACAGTCCTCTGGGGTAGAGAATTCCAAAGATTCACCACCCTCTGTGTGAAGAAATTCCTCTTGAGCACATAAAGCTAGGCTGACACTCCCAGTGCAGTGCTGAGGGAGTGCTGCACTGTCGGAGGTGCCGTCTTTCAGATGAGACATTAAACCGAGGCCCCGTCTGCTCTCTCAGGTGGACGTAAAAGATCCCATGGCACTATTTCAAACAAGAGCAGGGGTGTTATCCCCAGTGTCCTGGCCAATATTTATCCCTCAATCAATATAACAAAAACAGATGATCTGGTCATTTTCACATTGCTGCTGTGGGAGCTTGCTGTGCACAAATTGGCTGCTGTGTTTCCCACATTACAACAGTGACTACACTTTAAAAAAGTACTTCATTGGCTGTAAAGCGCTTTGGGACGTCCGGTGGTCGTGAAAGGCGCTATAGAAATGCAAGTCTTTCTTTTTTTTTCTTTCCTCATCTCAGTCCTAAATGGCCGACCCCTCTGGTTACCGACCCTCCTGCCAATGGATTCTTCTGGTTCCCCTCGAAGAACAAAAAGTCAGCTCCACCATCTTGGCCGCTTTTCTAACCCAACCCCTCCCCTTTTTGTTTCCAATGACTTGCCCGTCTAGCTTTCAGGCTGGTGGTCCCGCAGTTCAACGCCTCGCTGCTGTCCTATGCTGGCCTGCCCTGGCCCATGGAGCCCCAGCACTACCTCTCCTTCATGGAGTTCCACATCACCTTCCGGCCCGAGATGGGCGATGGGGTCATCCTCTACAGCTACGACATGTCCAGCAAGGACTTCATCTCCCTCAACCTGGCGGATGGCTACGTGGAGTTCCGCTTCGATTGCGGCTCGGGGACCGCTTCCATCAGGTCAGATTTCAACTTAAAAAAAAGCCCTCAGAGGGCTGAGTCCCCCCCCCACCCCATTGTAAAGGAAAGGGTTAATCAGATGGTTAATGTTAGTGTCAGTCGTGGCTCAGTGGGCAGCACTCTCGCCTCTGAGTCAGAAGGTCGCAGCTTCGAGTCTCCACTCCAGAGGTTTGAGCGGATAATCCAGGCCGACACTCCCAGTGTCAGTGCTGAGGGAGTGCTGCACTGTCAGAGGTGCCGTCTTTCGGACGAGACGTTAAACCGAGGCTCCGTCGCTCTCTCAGGTGGATGTAAAAGATCCCGCGGCCACTATTTTGAAGTAGAGCAAGGGAGTTCTCCCCAGTGTCCTGACCAATATTTATCACTCAACCAACATCCCTAAAAAAACAGATTATCTGGTCATTATCTCATTGCAGTTTGTGGGAGCTTGCTGTGCACAAATTGGTTGCTGCGTTTCCTACATTACAACTGTGACTACACTCCAAAAAAAGTACTTTCATTGGCTGTAAAATGCTTTGGGACGTCCTGTGGATGTGAAAGGCGCTATATAAATGCAAGTCTTTCTTTAAGGCAGATGAGCTCACCTTGTAAGGACAGGGTAAATCAGATTGTCCTGAAGTCTGCTAATGTCACATTGCTAGTTATTTCTCATCGGAACAGGAGGAGGCCATTCAGCCCCTCGAGCTTGTTTCGCCATTCTATTTGGTCATGGCTGACCTGTATCTTAACTCCATTTACCCGCCTTGGTTCTGTAACCCTTAATACCCTTACCTCACGAAAATTATTCAAGCTGAATTTTGAAATTTTCAATTGACCCCCAGCCTCGACAGCTTTTTGCGGGGAGAGTTCCAGATTTCCACGACCCTTTGTGTGAAGAAGTGTTTCCTGACATCACTCAATGGCCTAACTCTAATTTTAAGATTGTGCCCTTTTATACTGTAGTAATATTAGCCTTTAGCTTCTGCCTGTTAAGTGAGGAAGCATAAGGCAATTTACATGCAGCGACCGCTGAACTGTTGAAATAGTGCAAAAGTAGAGAAGTTGTGCTGAACCTTTATAAAACGCTGGTTAGGCCACAACTGGAGTATTGCATATGGTTCCGAGGATGGGGGATCTTAGCAACAAGGACAGGTTGGAGAAGCTGGATTTGTTTTCATTAGAGCAAAGGAGGTGTAGGAATTATTAGCGGGGATGGGGTTATTGTCTCTGGCCAGTCAGAAGCCTCTGAGCTGCTCCAGAGCCCCGTGCGGTTTCGAAGCGCTCCACTATTCCTGGTTCTGACCGCCGGACGTATTCGGTAGCGATGTAGACAGAAACGAGACTCGTGGTTGGGTGCAAAACAGACCAGTATTTATTGAAACAAAAAGAAAACAATTTAAAATAATGAATACAACATACCTGTGCTCGATACAGCACTTTTACTTAACACAGTACACGTAATGTCCACTACAGCACTCTTTGGCTTAGTGCAACACTCTGTTACTTAAATACAGCACTTTTAATACAGTACACTCTTACTTAAATACAGCACTTATAACTAGTGCAGCACTTTACTTCTCACAGTACTTAGTGTCCACTACAGCACTCTTTTGCTTAGTGCAACACTCCTTTACTTAAATACAGCGGGGGAGAAATTCGGTTGGTTGCGCCAGCGATTAGCGCCTAAAGAGCCCGAGAATTGGGGCGTTACCCAATTTTCGGGCGGGCGCAGTGAACCCAGCGCTTCCTGCCATATTGAGTAGCCTTTTAGCGCCGGCGCTAACTCTTTCCGCCCGCTTGCGGGCGCAGCCTGATCATGACGTCATTTCATTGTGCAACGCCTTTTTGGCGCCCCGGACCAGAAATTCAGTGGCGCCCCCCTCCGTTCCGCCTGGCGCTATTAGTGACAGTTGGATGGAATGTTACCAGGTCCTTCTCGGACTCGGGGGGCGCTCTTTAAAGGGGACAGCACTAGTATAAAAGCGGCAGCCATTTGGGCTGCCCATCCTGCTCACTGCTGGAGAGAGTTTCAGACCTTCAGTTGCAGAGAGTTCTTCTCATTGAGCCAGCGGAGCCTTGGGACCTTCAGCCCTGTCCAGAACAGTTTGATCATGAGAGATTACTGCGTCTTACTCGTCTGACATAATAATGGGAGCTGCTTTGGAGGGGAACGTCCTCCTGGCTGAACAACTGGCAAGGGCACAGAGACGGAGGGAGAGAGGGCCGGGATTGGCCAGAAGGAGGAGGGGCAATGGACGTCGCCAAATCCGACCATACGCTGCCAGGGTTTTCAGGCAGCAGGAGGAGCAGTGTCTGCGAAGGCTCAGATTCGGTAAGGATGTTGTGACTGAGCTGTGCCACCTGCTTGCTGAGGATCTGCAGCCATGGCTACAGTGTAGGACCTCTCTGTCGATGGCCGTGAAAGTCACTGTTGCCCTCAACTTTTTCGCCAGCGGCTCGTTTCAGGCAGCAACTGGGGACATATCAAATATTTCACAATTTGCGGTGCATTACTGCATCCGGCAAGTGACAGCTGCCCTCTATAGAAGGAGGCGCGAATTAATCACCTTCCCTGTGACCCTGGAGAAGCAGGGGGAGCATGCGCAGGGCTTTGCAGCTATTGCGGACTTCCCCATGGTGCAGGGGGCCATTGATTGCACACACGTGGCTTTGCAGGCGCCATTACAGAATCCTGAGGAGTTCCGCAACCGCAAGGGATTCCACTCCCTTAATGTGCAGCTGGTCTGTGATCACCGGCAGATGATCATGGCGGTCAACGCACAATTCCCTGGCAGCAGCCACGACGCGTTCATCCTGCATCAGACCTCAGTGGCTGACCTTTTTGAGGCCCCGGCTCACCCACGAGGCTGGCTTCTTGGCGACAAGGGCTATCCTCTCTGCCCATGGCTCATGACCCCGCTCCGTTTGCCCAGCACCCCGGCTGAAGAGCATTACAACAACTATTCTGTCCTTGCAGCGCGTTCCTATGCAGAGCTAGACAGGTAGCTAACAACTTGATATCTTCCCATAAAAATCACAAGGCTTGACTTTTCTTGTAAACTTTACTGAAAGATTCTTATTGTGAAACTGAAATACAATACAGAAATGGAAGCACACATTAGTACACAAGCACATAACTGATATGCATACACAAATTTAGGTAAGCCTGAGCAACACAGTACATTTGGCATGTAACTTACCAAAACACGTGGAAACACAGCTTACTGTGAATGGGCCAGAAATTCCAGAACGGGGCTTGCAGCGCGTGCAAGCCCCGTATTTGCACTTACCCCGCGCTCCTGCCGATCAGCTCCAGGGACGCCTGCACTTGCAGAAACTGAAAGAAGAATCCCGGGCAGCGTATGACGTCACGCCGCCCAGGAGTGCAGCCAGCGCGGAGCCAGGAGCGTGCAGTGTAAGTGAGACACGCCCCTTGAGGTCTCAGTTTCACTGGACACGCCCCCAATGTTTCTGTCAAGCTGCTTTGCTTTTTTACATGCAAAGCAGCAGTTTAAATAGGTTTTTGGAAGTTTTTTGAAGATTTTGGTAACTTTTATAAACTTTTTAAAATGTTTACATTATTTTGAGTAATCTGAAGTAGTTTTAAAGAGAATTAAAGCAATTTAAAGACTTTTAAAAGCCCTAAAAGAATTTTTTTAATTCCATTTATTTATTTAGCAATGTCGTTGTCATACGTGTCTTCACACTGTTCCCTTTGGGGAACTGTATGTAGTGGTGGAAGGATTTATGGCCGTGATTAACGCTCATTCCGTGACCGTAACCATCTTTGAACCAGCCATTAGGGCGGTTAGTCCTATGGCGGGAGGGTTTTACGGGCTCCCACAAGCTATACAAGGAGGGGGGGCCACCCACACCCACGGACGCAAATATCCCACTGGATGTCAACCCAGAATTTAGAGCCGGAGCTCCGACTCCACTTGCCGGGACTGTCTGGAGCGGGGTTCGAAACCCTACCCTGATCTGGCCCAGCGGCGGGGATCCTACTGCTATGACAAAGGCCCAATCCGATTAGCAACGCGAAATGGCAGCATAGGGCTCCAGTCACGGGGAGGGAAAAGGCGCAGGAAACGTATGGGTGTCACCTTTTGTGCGGAGTGGGCCTTTTGCGTAGCAGTAAGCATCCCCGCCGCTGGGCCAGAAGGAGTAGGGTTTTGAACCCCACTCCAGACAGTCCCGGCAAGTGGAGTCGGAGCTCCAACTTTAAATTCTGGGTGGACATCCAGCGGGATACTTGCGTCCGTGGGTGTTGGTGGCCCCCCCCCCTCAGATGGGTTGTGGGAGCCCGTAAAACCCTCCCGCCATAGGACTAACCACCCTAATGGCTGGTTCAAAGATGGTTACGGTCACAGAATGAGCGTTAATCACGGCCATAAATCCTTCCACCACTTCATACAGTTCCCCAAAGGGAACAGTGTGAGGATACGTCCGATGATGACCTCTTGCGCAATGCACCTCCTTGGACCCTCAGTCGCAGATGCGAGGGGGCAAGTCGTGCAATTGTTAAATTTTTTATTTTATTGACATGTAAAATGTTGGCCCAATAATTCCCTTCCAAATGCGCTAGTACGGTCGGGGTAATTACGCATCTGGCCGGATGAAATGCCGGTTTTCAGCATGCACAGTGCATGTGGGGAAAACCGGCATTTCCTGTCCTCTGAACGAAGGGGTTCAGAGGCAGAACGCGTGCGACTGCACAGGCAGCGCGTGCGCAGTATAATTCGCCGCTTTCATTAATGCTTTCAGTGAGGTCCAGTCATTACAACTTACACATGAAAAAAGCATGGGTACAGTTGCTACAGAGGCTGCGGAGGAAGATATTTCTTATCGTGGAGCTTCTGAAAGTATGTATGTCTGTATATATTCCTTTGCGTGTTATGTATATATTCCTTTACTTATGTGTATGAATGTATTATTTAATTGACTTTCAGAGAAAGTAACTTATTGGAAAATCATAATTAAAAACATACATTCATACACATTAGTAAAGGAATATAAAACATACATACATATACGTTAAGGAATATATGTTGACATACATACATAACTCATTCTCACATTCCATTCACACAGCCACAATTGCTCCTTCTACCTACCGTTCTGAAAACCCTTTAAAAAAAAAAAAAAATTTAAACTTTTAAACTTACTTCAAATTTCTTAAAATAACTTCCCTCCCTTTCCCAAACAAAAATATTGCATTTCAAAAGCTCCACGATAAAATATATCTTCCTCCGCAGCCAATGAACAACTTTACACTTGCTTTTTTCAAGTGTCTAAGGACTTAACCTCACGGATTTCATGAATGAAATCCACGAAGTTCACTGCGCAAGCGCTGCCTGTGCAGTCGCACGCGCTCGAGGTCTGGAAATGCCGGCGTTCCCCGCATGCGCTGTTCATGCTGAACGCCAGCATTTCCAACAGCCAGAAGCGTGAGTACCCCGAGCGCACTCACGCTTCTGGCCTGGAATTTCTGGCCCAATATACATTTAGCAAACTGAAAGGCATTCTCTTACATTCACTTTAAATTAGCCCTGTACATAGTGCATCAAAATACAGCTACAAGCTAGATACAGAGAGCGAGCAATTTACGGCTAGTTGTGTAGGTTTGCTTACAGAGAAAGGTTACAAACTAAACATTTTCTGCAAAATATAGTGTACACTAATCACCTATAAGATTCTCAAGTACTTACAGACAAATAGTGTCCAAGGCCGAAGCGTAACAAGAAAATAACTGCAAGACCATGTGTCGAGCTGCAGGTCTTGTGATATATAGCAATTTACTTTACAGCACTTACTTTACTGCACTTTACTGCACTTGCTAGGTACCAAATATCCACTAGGTGGCGGCACACAATGGAAATTGACCCAAATTACTCAAACCCCTGAATTAACTTGAAAATTAACATAAATTCCTAAAGGAAGGCAGCACAACAACAGCCATCAGGCGACCAGGAACATTGTGGAGCACACAATTGGTGTGCTGAAGCAGCGTTTCCGTTGTCTAGACCACTCGGGGGGCGCCCTACAGTACTCGCCGGAGCATGTGGCGCGCATCGTCGTTGTCTGCTGCATGCTCCACAACCTGGCCATTCGACGCACCCAGCCAATGCCAGCCTACCCTCAAGGTCCAGCAGAGCAGGTGGACGAGGAGCAGGAGGAGGAGCAGGAGCATGCGGACGAGGAGGATCAGGGGGAGGAGGAGGAGGACAAAGATGGGAGTGCTCCAGAAACTGGAAGGGCCGTTCGTCAGAGGCTCATAAGGACTCGGTTCTAGGCCCCTCGGATGGAGTCAACAAAGGAGGACAAAGGGATTAATTAAGAGGGGGAAAATAGAATATGAGAGTAAGCTAGCGAGGAACATAAAAACTGACTGTAAAAGCTTTTATAGATATGTGAAGAGAAAAAGATTGGTGAAGTCAAGCATAGGTCCCTTACAGTCAGAATCAGGGGAATTTATAATGGGAAACAAGGAAATGGCAGACCAACTAAATACATATTTTGGTTCTGTCTTCACAAAGGAGGACACAAATAACCTCCCAGAGATGCCGGGGAACATAGGGTCTGATGAAAGGGAGGAACTGAAAGAAATCAGTATTTGTAGGGAAATGGCGTTAGGGAAATTGATGGGACTGAAGGCCGATAAATCCCCAGGGCCTGATGGTCTACATCTCAGGGTACTTAAGGAAGTGGCCCTAGAGATAGTAGATGCATTGCTGGTCATCTTCCAGAACTCGATAGACTCTGGAACAGTACCCATGGATTGGAGGGTAGCTAATGTTACCCCACTATTCAAAAAAGGTGGTAGAGAAAAAGCGGGGAATTATAGACCGGTAAGCCTGACATCGGTAGTGGGGAAAATGCTAGAGTCTATTATAAAAGATGTAATAGCAGAGCACTTGGAAAGCAGTGACAGGATCGGACAAAGTCAACATGGATTTACAAAAGGTAAATCGTGCTTGACTAATCTACTGGAATTTTTTGAGGATGTAACTGGTAGAATAGATAAGGGAGAACCAGTGGATGTGGTGTATTTGGACTTTCAGAAGGCTTTCGATAAGGTCCCACATAAGAGATTAGCGTGCAAAATTAAGGCACATGGGATTGGGGGCAAGGTATTGACTTGGATAGAGAACTGGTTGGCGGACAGAAAGCAAAGAGTTGGAATAAACTGGTCATTTTCCGAGTGGCAGGCAGTGACTAGTGGGGTACCGCAAGGATCGGTCCTAGGACCCCAGCTGTTCACAAAATATATTAATGATCTGGACGAGGGAATTGGATGTAATATCTCCAAATTTGCAGACGACACAAAGCTGGGTGGGAGGGTAAGCTGAGAGGAGGATGTCGAGAAAATCCAGTACGATTTGGACAGGTTGGGTGATTGGGCAGTAACATGGCAAATGCACTATAATGTGGATAAATGTGAGGTTATCCACTTTGGTGGCAAAAACAGGAAGGCAGATTATTATTTGAATGGCTATAGATTGAGAGAAGGGGAAGTGCAAAGAGACCTGGGTGTTCTTGTGCACCAGTCGCTGAAGGTAAGCATGCAGGTGCAGCAGGCGGTTAAGAAGGCAAATGGTATGTTGGCCTTCGTAGCAAGAGGATTCGAGTACAGGAACAAGGATGTCTTGCTACAGTTGTACAGGGCCTTGGTGAGACCGCACCTTGAGTATTGTGTGCAGTTTTGGTCACCTTACCTGAGGAAGGACGTTCTTGCCATGGAGGGAGTGCAGCGAAGATTCACCAGGCTGATACCTGGGATGGCAGGAATGACGTATGAGGAGAGATTGTGTCGATTGGGCTTATACTCACTGGAGTTTAGAAGATTGAGAGGGGATCTCATCGAAACCTATAAAATTCTGTCAGGTCTGGACAGACTAGATGCAGGAAGGATGTTTCTGATGGCGGGGGAGTCCAGAACCAGGGATCATAGTCTAAGGATAAGGGGTAAGCCATTTAGGACTGAAATGAGGAGGAATTTCTTCACCCAGAGAGTGGTGAACCTGTGGAATTCTCTGCCACAGAGGGCGGTGGAGGCCAGTTGATTAAATATATTCAAGAAAGAGTTGGATATATTTCTTGAGGCTAAAGGGATCAAGGGATATGGGGAGAAGGCAGGGACAGGGTACTGAAATTAGATGATCAGCCATGATCTCATTGAATGGCGGAGCAGGCTCGAAGGGCCGAATGGCCTACTCCTGCTCCTATCTTCTATGTTTCTATGTTTCTATGAATGCTGGCTGTGATTGGAACAGCGCCCTTCGGTTCGCAGTAAGCCTATGAAGGCCACCATGATTGTAAATAGTCTACAGCTCCATTGTAAATAAAACATTTTCTTTATTTTCAAGAAAGCGCTTCCTTCCAGCATGACAACGTTATGGTAACAGAAAGCATAACTAACAAACTAACAGATAACTGTCTGGCAAACTGGCGAGACTAACCAAAACATAACAAACAAACACAGCAGGTGTGGACAGCCTTGAATTCGAAAAAAGAGACGTCTTAGCACCTCCCTCTACTGTTGACCCCTTGATGGAGACCGACTTCTCTTACGAGGTCGGCCCCTTCCCTCCCTGCAGCTCCTCCATAATTGGACCCCAGTGGCTGCGTCAAGGCTGGGGGACGCCTGCTGAGTGTCTGGAAGCGCTGAAGCCCCTGAGGGACGGCCTGGACGACCTCTGGGCTTGGAGGGCCCGCAAGCTGGCTGCTCCAACTGGGCATGGCTGGAAGCAGTCTGCCGTGCAGGTGGTGGCAGCTGCACTGCTGACGTTCCAGCGGTGGCATCAGGAATGCTCACATGCCGAGAGAGGACACCTGCACCGTGGTCGGCCAACACACTGGCACTCTGACGGGGCCGCACCGGATCATCCGCCACAATCGACTGCTCCACAGATTCATGGCCTGCTGTGGTGCTGCAAGGGCCTGGGGTGATCCTGCCTGATGCAGCTAGGGTGGCAGCAGTGAGTGTTCGCGTTGCCTCAATTTGCGTGTGGACGAGGCCAGCAAGTGACTGCGTGGCAGCAGTGAGGACCTGCGTGGCAGGTGCCAGTGATTGGGAAAAGCCATGGACAGTCCTTTCGACTGCTTCGGACATGGCCGGAACAGTCCTTTCCACTGCCTCGGACAAGCCCTGGACAGACCTTTCCATTGCTGCCCCGAAGCCCTGGGCAGACCTTTCCATTGCTGCCCCGAAGCCCTGGACAGTCCTTTCCATTGCTGCCCCAAAGTCCAGCACACTCTTTGCCAGTGTGTCGATCGACTCAGGCATCCTCCCCACTGCAGCCATAAGCTCAGTGTGCCTGGGCCGGGCCTGGGCGCTCATATCGGCCAGGCTACGCACCTCCTCTGCACTCTGTGCAGCAGTCATCGTGGCCTGCCTCGCCTTCCGGGGAGACGGCCCCCGAGCGTCCCTACCCCCCTCGCGTTGCTGCAGGCCGCTGGTTCCTGCAACTGGCTCCTCATCAGAGACCCCCCCCTCCCCTCCAGGGAACTACTATCCCCGTCTCCAGATGCGTTGGCTCCCCTGAGGCTGGGACGGATGGTCCGGCTTCCTCCTGCTCGTCGCCTCCGGAGGCACTGGCACTGGCAGCTTGAGGGGTCTGCTCCTGAGCTGGTGCTGCAGCATCTGAAAGCAGGGAGTTTGAAGAGTGGCTTTAGCAAAAGGACAGCTTGGCAGCAAGGGATGCAAGAGTGCGGCAATGCTATGACATGGGTCCACAGTGAGAAAGCATGCTGGCGGGGGAAACAAGAGGAAGGAGACAGCTGCAATAGTTGAGAGCCTTACCATTGCTGTGGACAATGGGGTCGGCAGCTGCAGTGGTAACAGGACCACTCAGACGTCCTCCAACAATCTGGTGGACTCTCTCCTCGAGATCCGTCAGAGGCTGCAATTCAGGACGACCTCCTCCGGTGCGAAGCTGGTCCTTGCGGTTTCTCGCCAGCTTGGCCTGCAGGGGAAAGGACGGGAAGTGATGTTACATGATGCCCTGAGTTATCATCTCATGCCCCCCATGGTGGAACAGCCCTTACATGATGCCCTGAGTTATCATCTCATGCCCCCCATGGTGGAAGAGCCCTTACATGATGCCCTGAGTTATCATCTCATGCCCCCCATGTTGGAAGAGCCCTTACATGATGCCCTGAGTCAAATGTGCATGTGTGTGCCCAGAAAGGGCCATGGGTGCTTGCTGACAGATGGCCATTGGGGCATAGCGCACCCTGTAGTCATAAAGTCAGTTGCAAATGGAGGGATGCAGAAGTTTGCATAAACACCACTCACCCTCACGACCCGAGTGAGGTCGTTGAATTTCTTCCTGCACTGCACAGGGCTCCTGGTCGCCATGCTGTTGGAGTTCACCTTCTGAGAAACATCCCTCCAAGCTCGTCGGTAGTCCTTATGATTAGGCCTCCTGCCATTGTCGGGGTAGAGAACATCTCGCCGGTGCTCCACTGCGGCCACCAATTCCTCCAGAGCCTCATTGGTGAAGCGCTCTGCTCTCTGCCTCACCCTCTCCATATGCTCCAAGTTTTTTGCGCCAGAGAAGGGCCTGCGCCGATTTTCAGGCCTACAAGGTGCAGAGTGTGGATGCTGGATCTGCCTGACCCACCCCTTTAAGAGCTGGCCGGCGCCTGGAAGTCTCGTGGTCATCGGTAATTGAGAGCACCTGCGCTGTGCCCGCTGTGGTGTATGTGCCTTTAAGAGCAATTGTGGTGTATGTGCCTTTAAGAGCCCCAGGTGTGCGTAATGCCGGTAATTGCCACTTGGGCTATATAAGCCTGTGTATTGTGTATATCCTTTAGAACCCCCCTCAGACTTGCTTAGTAAATACCTATGAACCAACTCCTGTCTTCAGTGTCTTTATCTACACACGGACACTACAGTGGCGACGAAGTGGAAACGGACTTACCTGCAATTCGGCAGCACCTCAAGGACATCGATTCCTCCAGCGTCCAGAAGACTCAAGGAAGTAAGAGAAACTGTGGTTTCACCAGCTGGCCAAGCTGGTGGCAGGTGCTGCGCTAATCCTTCCTGGGCGTCAGGCTGGGGCTCCAGCGGCGGGCTGTACAGCTGAGACAGGCAGCGAAATCGGAGGCAAGCAATAACGGACTGGGAGGGTGCACTCGGGAGACGGCCGGCGCGGCAAGCAGGTCAGCGTTTAGACCTCCGTCGGGAACGAGTCTCCAACAGTGAATAAACGGAAACCACAGTAAAACATCGTTGTTATCGGTAGCAGCGGCGGGAAAGCGCAGGAAGCGCCATATCGTTGCTACAGAGAGGAAAAAAAAAAAAACACGGGAAGCGCCATATTTTTTTTTGAAATGCCTAAGTCTGGCAATATTGATGCTTTTGATAACGAAACAGAGCCTAACTTTGGCAATATTGATGTTTTTGATAACAAGATAGAGGATTGGACCACATATGTAGAAAGAGTGGAGGTGTTTTGCACCGCAAATGGAATAGAAGATGAAAAAAATGCTTCAGTGCTTCTGGATCTAATGGGCACAGAAACATACAAGCTGTTACGCAACTTAATCACTCCAGCCGAACCGATGGACAAGAATTTTGAGGAGATTGTTGATACCCTACACTGCCAATTCGAGGCAGGACTGGCAGATTCTCTGCAAGACAAATTCACCTGCGATCCCCTAAGTGTAGAAACACAAAAAAAGGTATCTTCTGGAAAAGATTTAACACTGGACAAGGCTTTCAGTGCAATAGGAGCGGCAAAGATACAGCAAAGGCCACAGGACTTCGGCACCCATGAAATGACACGGGGTTTCGAGAGATGTTATCGCTGCGGCAGATCCAACCATGACCAGAGGGATTGCTGGTTCAAAGAAAAAGCATGCAGGCGATGCGGAAAGATGGGACACATTCCACGTGTATGCCGATCTGAAAATAAAAAATCCACTAACGGGAAAAGAATCAATAAGGAAAAGCACAGAAAGGTACAAATGATGACGGACAGTAGCTCCAAAGACCAGAAGAGCGATAGCGACTCCGGGAACAAGAGACTAAGCTCTTTCAAATTACATAATGTAATTGCCAATGAAGATTACCAGACCATTTGGGTTACCCTCATAATAGCAGGATCTCCAGTTAAAATGGAGCTAGATACAGGATCAGCTCTAACCGTAATAAATCGACGAGATTACGAGAGGCTATTTTCGCATATACCTCTAAAAGACACATCCATTATCTTAAAAACATATACGGGGCAGAAAGTATACCCCAAAGGAAAAATAAAGGTGCCTGTGGTATACAACAGCAAAGAAATACAAGAGTTGTATTTATACATTCTACAAGATGGTGGTCCACCGTTGTTGGGATGTGAATGGATAAGGAAGATACGTTTAGACTGGCACTCCATTCAGGCACTGACGGTGACCAGTAAGGAAAAAAACAATGATGACATCATACCTGAACGATTAAAAGACATCTTGGCCAACGCCAAAGAAGTGTTTCAAGAGAAACTAGGAACCTTGAAAGGCATCACCGCCTCAATAAAAGTGGAAGATGCAGCAATTCCAAAATTTTTTAAGGCAAGACCGGTGCCATACGCAATACGTCCGGCAGTCGAGGCAGAGCTGGAGAATTTGGAAAAGGCAGGCGTATTATCCAAAATAGATTGGAGCGAATGGGCAACACCCATCGTTCCAGTCATGAAAAAAGCATTGAAAAATAACTCTGAGGAACAGAGAAAAATTCGCATCTGTGGGGACTATAAGGTGACTGTAAACCCGGTCCTTCACACGGTACAGTATCCTCTTCCGAGGATAGAAGATATTTTCGCCTCACTATCCGGAGGAAAACGTTTCACAAAAATTGACTTGGCACAGGCATATCTACAGATGGAGGTTGAGGAGACCTCTAAAAAGTATCTCACAATAAACACACACAAAGGCCTGTACCAGTACAATCGACTGGTTTTTGGAGTAGCATCAGCTCCAGCTATCTGGCAAAGAGCTATGGAGCAAGTCCTGCAAGGGATTCCGGGGACTCAATGCTACCTAGACGACATCCTTATAACAGGAGAAAACGACAACGAGCACCTTGCCAATTTGGAGCAGGTGCTCACTAGGCTGAAAGAACGGGGCCTACGAGCAAATCGCCCCAAGTGCGAATTTTTCCAAAATCAGATATCATATTGTGGCCACATAATTAATAAGGAAGGGTTGCATAAGTCACCTGAAAAAATTGAAGCAGTTATAAAAGCCCCAGCACCTGAAAATGTTTCACAATTGAGGTCATTCCTGGGATTAATAAATTACTATCATAAATTTTTACCGAACTTATCAACTATTCTACACCCTCTTAATGATCTTCTACACACAGGAGTGATTTGGAAATGGAACGAAGACTGTAAACGTGCCTTCCATAAATGTAAAGACTTAATCACATCCGAGAAAGTTTTGGCTCATTACAACCCATCACTACCAATCAGACTGGCGTGCGATGCATCCCCTTACGGCATAGGAGCGGTATTGTCCCATAGATTCCCTGATGGCTCGGAACGGCCGATAGCTTTTGCGTCACGCTCATTGAACTCAGCTGAGCGTAACTATTCCCAGATAGACAGGGAAGCACTCAGCCTGGTATGGGGAGTGAAGAAATTCAACCATTACCTACACGGACAAAAATTTACCTTGCTGACTGACCATCAACCCCTCATCTCCATATTCAACCCTAAGAAAGGTGTCCCCATTATGACGGCACAAAGACTACAGAGGTGGTCCCTTTTTCTAGGGGCACACCAATACAACATTGAATACAAAGGGTCAAAACAGCATGGGAATGCTGACGGTTTATCGCACCTGCCGTTGCCAACGATAGAAGAGGCACCTACAGTAGACCCAGTAGAGATATTCCACTCTACCATAGTGGAATGTCTACCGGTGACAAATTCTGCCATTGAAAGGGAGACCAGAAATGACCCTACTCTCTCACGGGTCTACGATTTAACAATGAAGGAATGGCCAGCACATGGCGAACCACTATTGCCAGCATTCTCGCAAAGAAGAGAACAGCTGTCAGTGTGCCGAGGAACCTTGATGTGTGGATCCAGAGTGGTGATTGCACCCAAACTCCAGGATAAAGTGCTAAAGGAGCTTCACGAGGGGCATCTGGGTGGAGCGAAAATGAAGAACCTAGCTAGGGCATTTGTATGGTGGCCAGGTATCGATGGAGACATCGAAGACATGAGCAAGAGCTGCCTAGGATGCCAGAAGGTCCAAAATGCTCCGCCACAGGCCTCTCTACATCTATGGGAGTGGCCCTCATCTCCCTGGCAAAGGGTGCACATCGACTTTGCTGGTCCATTTATGGACTCAATGTTCTTAATCGCAGTTGATGCACACTCCAAGTGGCCGGAGGTAATAAAGATGTCCTCCACCACCACGGAAAAAACCATCACAGTATTAAGGACCATATTTGCCAGGAATGGGCTGCCGGAACAGATATGTTCTGATAATGGACCGCAATTTGTGTCCGAAGAATTCAGAAAGTTCTTAAAGAACAATGGGGTAAAGCACTACACGTCCGCCCCATACCATCCCGCCACCAATGGATTGGTTGAAAGGTTTGTCCAGACCTTTAAGAAGGCCATAAAGGCCATGGGTAATGAAGACATAAAACTTCAGCACAAGGTGGATAACTTCTTATTTGCATATAGGAATGCAACACATATGGTGTTCTACAATAGAAACCTAAGATGCCGGCTGGATTTGGTCAAGCCCAACATCCGAAGGGACGTGGAGAACCGGCAGTTTCAGGGCATGAATGAAAGGCCAACTAGGGCCTTCCAGATAGGCCAACCGGCTTTGGCCCGGGACTACCGTACCGAGAAATGGCAGCCTGGAACTATCTGCACACGACTAGGACCACTGATGTATACCGTGGACATCGGAGAAAGCATAATAAGGCGCCATGCTGACCAAATCATCAAGTCATCCGAAAAGGGACAACCTACACCACCACGCTATACATCTAACGATGAAGTAGAGATACCCATATCTACCTCCGATCCGGTGATACTGGAACCCGATGAACCCGACACTGGCCTTCAAGCCGAATCAGCCTTACCAGAAGAACCTACTACACCACCAGAAACTACTACACCCCCGAGGCGTTATCCGGACTGAGTCAGGAAGCCTCCTGAGAGACTAACTTATAATTAATTAATACAGCAATGTATATTATTTTGGATATAACATGTAATTAATAATTACTTAAAATATGATGTACTAGTTAGCTAGAAGGGGAGGAATTGTGGTGTATGTGCCTTTAAGAGCCCCAGGTGTGCGTAATGCCGGTAATTGCCACTTGGGCTATATAAGCCTGTGTATTGTGTATATCCTTTAGAACCCCCCCCAGACTTGCTTAGTAAATACCTATGAACCAACTCCTGTCTTCAGTGTCTTTATCTACACACGGACACTACACCCGCCTGCCCCGATATTGGGTTGCGCCAGCATGTTAGCGCCTTAGGAGCCCCGTGTAACGCCTGAACTCGCGCTTCAATCACCTTTGGGGCGCTGCAACCCAATATCGCGCGAGGTGGCGATAAGTTGCGTCTGGCTATAAAATTTTCGCTGCACCAATTCTAACGCCCCAAGCGGGGCTATACCCAATTTCTAGGCCAGCACCTTTAATACAGTACACTCTTACTTAAATACAGCACTTATAACTAGTGCATCACTTTACTTCTCACAGTACTAAGTGTCCACTACAGCACTATTTTGCTTAGTGCAACACTGTTACTTAACAGGGGAGGAGAAAACGGACACAACGAGGGAAAATTGACTAAAATCACAATTTAACAAAATCCCCCTTAATTCCCACCCATAAATACCTATCTAAGTTGCCTTGTGATAGGCCAGAAAAACTATGCTCACCAGTGAAACGCCTGCTCCGTGCCCCTGCGGTCTTACATTCTTCACCACCCTGAAATGGAGATACCCCAGCGTTTAAAAGTAACTGCTGGTGTTCCACTCCCTTGGGTGGGCTCCTGAGTTGTAGATAGGGCACAGAGGCGAGGCTGCAGAGAGAGAGAGAGATGGCTTCCTGAGAAGCTATCTTATACCCCATTTGGGGCCGAAATCTTCCCGCCCAAATCCGGATGTTTCTGGGCTGAACAAAAGGGATCCAAACTGTCCCCATTGACTGTGATGGGGTTTGGATGAATTACCCATTTCCCTTATGACGGGTTTTTGAATGTATCCCCATTCATCGTGATGGGTTTGAATAGAGCTGTCTCGGTTTGAAAAAAACATGTCTATTTCCTTAATTGCTGAGTAAACAGCCCTTGGATGTTAGTGTAAACAAAGCCATTGTCCTGTGGTCACTGGAACCACAATTGATTGGCAGTCTCAAGTGGTTAAGCCTTTGTGTCAACATTGCAGACTTCCTGTAAACAAACAACAATTGTCCTGCGGTGAAACTCCTCAAACTGCCTTTGATTGACAGTGTAAATACTCCATTGCTTCAGGGGCTTTTTTTTTCTAAATCCTTTGTCGGCCATCTTTGATTTTCCCTTTCATATGCACACAGGCTGTGTGGTGTCTTCTGCCACGAGGTCGGACAGCCATCTTTGATTATCCTTTTCACAGCACACACACAGGTTGCCTTTCAAGTCCTTTTTGTCAGCCCATGCTTTGCAGAGAGACTGTCTTTTGTCTTCTGCCATGAGGTCTGACGGCCATTTTGATCCCTGGATTTTTAAAGGTATATTCTACCCAGGTTATCTTTAATCTTCGGCTGTAGAAATTTCAGAAATTCTTGCGAAATCTTAGAGGTTGAGGGGTGATTCGATAGAGGTGTACAAGATTATGACGGGTTTGGATAGGCTAGACGGGGAAAGGCTGTTCCCACTAGTTGATGGTACAAGGACTAGGGGACACAGATTTAAGGTTTTGGGCAAGAGATACAGGGGGGATGTGAGGAAAAACTTTTTTATGCAGCGAGTGGTGATGACCTGGAATTCGCTGTCGACGGAAGTGGTGGAAGCGGAGACACTCAATGTTTTCAAGGGGAGACTGGATAGGCACTTGAGGGAAATAAACTTGCAGGGCTACGGGGATAGAACGGGGGAATGGGACTGACTGGATTGCTCTAGAGAGCCGGCACGGACTCAATGGGCCGAATGGCCTCCTTCTGTGCCATTATGACACTATGGGCTGGATTTTCATTCAGGAGTCGGGTAGGAGGCGGGACTACAACTTTCGGGGTTGTAGTCCCGCCTCCATCGAGATGCGACCAATCCACGCGATTTTAACTTGATTGACCTTGTTGAGTCCACCCAGCGGGCTCAGCAGGCCAATTAAGGGCCACCCGGCAACAGGTGACATCACAGACTGAAATTTCATCTGTCAAGAGGTTTTGACAGATGAAATATCAGCGTTTCACAGCTGTTTGAAGGTGTCAAACACTGACAATCTTACTTCTAACCTGAGTCCTTCTCCACAGACTCAGTTAGAAATCTCTCCTGCACAGAAAGCTGCAGGCTGTCACTTTTGACAGTTCACAGCCATTCTGCTTTCTGTGCCGATGAGATGAGGGACTCCCGGGACCTAAAGGAAGGAAGGCTGAAAAGGTAAGAAAAGGTCATTTACACTTCTTTAATCACTTTAGACACACCAAACACACTTACCTTTGCACTTATGCACACATCACTCACCTGAACACCGACATCTCGACCCCTCCAAGTCCTTCAGCCCGACGGCCCGCCTCGCTAACTTGCCGTGGTTTGGAGCCGTCGGGAATCCCACACTTCAACCTTAAAAATAGGGATTAGGCTAAAAACTGCCTGTTAACTACCTGTTAACAGGTAATTAATTGGCACTAATCCCTTCCCGCCTCGGGGCGGCGGGTCCCAGTGTGGGGCGGGTACCCGCCTCCTTTGAAACTGGCATGGAGGCGGGTTTGGGTGTGGGATGGGGTCGGGACCCCCGATTTCGGGATTTTAACCCCCCGCACGCCTCCAATCCCGGCTCCACGGCCCAATGAAAATCCAGCCCGTTGACTCTATGATTAAAATTGCATTTTGAACAAAGCTCAGTTTAGATATTAATGCTAATTAAAAGATATTCCGGTACACATATTTCAGGGAGCTTTAGACAGTGGATAACAAGTTAGTCCTGTCGAAGGAAAAATTCTGCAAATATATCATTCCTCTTAGAAGCAGGAGATGGGTATGGAATGGATCAAAGTATTTACAGCTCAACAACAGGCCATTCGGCCCAACTGGTCCGTGTTTATGCTCCACACCAGCCTCCTCCCACCCCTCTTCATCTTATCTGCCCCTATCAGCACATCCTTCGATTCCTTTCTCCATCATGTGTTTATCCAGCTTCCCCTTAAATGCATCAACACTATTTGCCTCAACCACTCCCTGTGGTAGCGAGTTCCACATTCTCACCACTCTCTGGGTAAAGAAGTTTCTCCTGAATTCCCGACTGGATTTCTTGGTGTACAGACTTATAATCAGAAGTTTCACTTGGTGAAACAGCAGTATGAGTGAAACAATTGGTAAGATAACAACGTCGGGGAGCTGTACCGGTCGATGGAAAAGGAACTGAGGCAATTGATAAGGGACAAGCTGATTAAAATTCACCTTATATGGAGCTGTATTTGGTGATGCAGCAACGAGTGGATTGTCGCATAGAAGTGGGAGTGAAAAGGTAGAAAAAGTGGGCGTTGGGACAGAGACGGGATTCGATTAAGGTTTGATCAACCTGGACAACGAGCTTGGAGCTGTGAGGTGTTTGAGTCCCCGCAAAGTTTGCCGTAAGTGCTGCTTCTTTTAACCGTATCGTTAATAAATCTGTGACATCTAACGTCCAATGTTGCGATCCCTATTGTTTTGAGAAGTAAATTATGAGGATGAACACACACGATTAGCCGTCCCCTCACGCCCCCGATGAGTGCGACGGCCAATGAGGCACTAGGCCATTGCCGTGCAGGAAGATCCCGGCTTCACCAATCCCAACTGGGACACCAATGGCTGTAATTATACAGTAATTTGAGTTAACCCACCTCCCCATATCCCTCAGCCCACCTCCCCATATCCCTCAACCCAACCTACCCACCTACACATATCCCTCAACCCCACCTACTCACCTCCCCATATCCCTCAATCCCACCTACCCACCTCCTCACATCCCTCAACCTCACCTACCCAACTCCCCACATCCCTCAACTCAAACTACCCACCTCCCCACATCCCTCAACCCCAACTATCCACCTCCCCACATCCCTCAACCCCAACTATCCACCTCCCCACATCCCTCAACTCAAACGACCCACCTCCCCACATCCCTCAACCCCACCTACTCACCTCCCCATATCCCTCATCCCCAGCTACCCACCTCCCCATATCCCTCAGCCCCACCGACTCACCTCCCCAAATCCCTCACCCTAACCTACTCACCTCCCCATATACTTCAACCCAACCTACCCACCTCCCCACATCCCTCAACCCCACCTACCCACCTCCCCACATCCCTCACCCCAACCTACCCACCTCCCCATATCCCTCACCCCAACCTACTCACCTCCCCACATCCCTCACCCCAACCTACCCACCTCCCCATATCCCTCACCCCAACCTACTCACCTCCCCATATCCCTCACCCCAACCTACTCACCTCCCCATATCCCTCACCCCAACCTCCCAACCTCCCCATATCCCTCATCCCCACCTACTCACCTCCCCATATCCCTCACCCCAACCTACTCACCTCCCCATATCCCTCACCCCAACCTACTCACCTCCCCATATCCCTCAACCCATCCTACCCACCTCCCCATATCCATCACCCCACCTACCCACCTCCCCATATCCCTCAGCCCCACCTACCCACCTCCCCATATCCGTCGCCCCACCTACCCACCTCCCCATATCCCTCAACCCAACCTACCCACCTCCCCATATCCCTCAACCCCACCTACTCACCTCCCCATATCCCTCAACCCCAACCACCCACCTCCCCACATCCCTCAACCCAACCTACCCACCTCCCCATATCCCTCAACCCCACCTCCCCATATCCCTCACCTCAACCTACCCACCTCCCCATATGCCTCACCCCAACCTACCCACCTCCCCATATCCCTCAACCCCAACCACCCACCTCCCCACATCCCTCACCCCAACCTACTCACCTCCCCATATCCCTCACCTCCACCTACCCACCTCCCCATATCCCTCACCCCACCTACCAGGCTGTGTCTCCTAGCCTTACACGTCTGCTAATTATTGTGTGGTGACACTTGACCCTCACCTTCTTCTAGCGCAGTTCGTGACTGGCTGATTGAGTTGCCTCTTTCACCCTGCAGGAGTCAGGAGCCCATTGTCCTGAACAAGTGGCACGAGGTGAAAGTCTCTCGGACCGCGAAGAATGGCATCCTGCAGGTAGACGACCAGCGGCCCGTGGAGGAGATGGCGGAGGTGAGTTCCACTTCAGCTGGTACCGGGGGCAGGGTGCATTCTGAAATAACCTCCGCTCGGATCCCCCCCCCCCCCCGAGCCCCCACGTTGAGGAGTCCGATGTGGCGGTGTAAGAATTTATTGACTAAAAGTGTCTGGGGCAGGTTTAATAAATGATATCAGACGTCGCACTAGTGACATCTAATGGCAGTGCAGAGTTACAACACCCAGCTTCGAGATCCAGTTGGGATGACTTGGAATAGTCCATTGGATATTGGTACGGGGGGGTGGGGGGGTCGACACAGAGGTTGCGTGTGTTTGCCTATGGATGTTATTTATATGGACTTGTGGAAGGTATTTGACAAAGTCCCACATAAGAGATTGTTAACTAAGGTAGAAGCCCATGGAATTGAGGGCACATTATTGACCTGGTTAGGAAATTGGCCGAGCGACAGGAGACAGGGAGCAGGGATAATGGGCAGGTACTCAAATTGGCAGGAGGTGACTAGTGGTGTCCCGCAGGGATCTGTGTTGGGGCCTCAACTATTCACAGTATTTATTAACGACTTAGGTGATGAGATAGAAAGTCATATATCCAAATTTGCCGCAAATTTGACACAAAGATAGGCGGCATTGTAGGCAGTGTAGATGGAAGCATAAAATTACAAAGGGATATCGAGAGAGTAAGTGAATGGGCAAAACTGGCAAATGGATTTCAATGTAAGCAAATGTGAGGTCATCCACTTTGGACCTAAAAAGGTCTAAATGGTAAAAAGCTAGAAACAGTGGAGGTCCAAAGAGACTTGGGGGGTCCAGGTCCAGAGATCATTAAAAAGTCATGAACTGTTACAGGAAATAATCAAAAAGGCTAATGGAATGCTGGCCTTTATATCTAGAGGACGAGAGTACAAGGGGGTAGAAGTTATGCTGCAGCTGTACAAAACCCTGGTTAGACCACACCTGGAGCACTGGGAGCAGTTCTGGGCACCACACCTTAGGAAGGATATATTGGCCTTGGAGGGAGTGCAGCGTAGGTTTACCAGAATGATACCCGGACTTCAAGGGTTAAGTTACGAGGAGAGATTACACAAACTAGGGTTGTATTCCCTGGGATTTAGAAGTTAAGGGGTGATCTGGTCAAAGTTTTCAAGATATTAAGGGGAACAGATAGGGTAGAGAGAGAGAAACTATTTCCGCTGGTTGGGGAGTCTAGGACTAGGGGGCATAGTCTAAAAATTAGAGCCAGACCTTTCAGGAGTGAAATTAGGAAACACTTCGACACACAAAGGGTGGTAGAAGTTTAGAACTCTCTTCCGCAAACAGCAATTGATACTACATCAATTGTTAATTTTAAGTTTGAGATTGATAGATTTTTGTTAACCAAAGGTAGTAAGGGTAATGGGCCAAAGGCGGGTATATGGAGTTAGATCACAGATCAGTCACGATCTCATTGAATGGCGGAACAGGCTCGAGGGGCTGAATGGCCTCCTCCTGGGGCCTTTGGCCTAGGAAGAGTGAGAGAAGAAAGGAAAGGTTTGTGACAGGTTTAATAATTGATCTAGTTGCATGCTGTAGGATGGCGAGGTAGGGAGTGGTCTCCTCTATATTGACCCTATATTAACGCCTCTTTCATTCTCTCTTCTTCCCAACAGGGGGCTTTCACGCAGATTAAATGCAACACGGATATATTCTTCGGCGGGATCCCAGACTATGACAACGTGAGGAAGAACTCTGAGGTGTTGCAGCCTTTCACTGGCAGTATTCAGAATGTAAGAATTCAGTCTGACAGAAACAATACAAATAATTACACTCAATTCCTGCAGTGGGTGGGCAGGAACTGTTTTATTTATAATATATACCAGTTGACTCCATGGGTAGAAGCACGGCCCAGGTCTGGTACTGAGCACCACACAACACCAAGGCCCCAACTTCAATCCCTGCACTGTGCTGAGTGAGCTGGTCTCAGGGAGGCAGTGATACGGGAACCAGTGAGGTGAAACGCCCCCAGGGTTCCTGCCCAGTGAACACTGATACAATGAGTGAGTGCATGAGTGTGAGTGTGTGTGTGCATGTGGTGTGAGTGTGAGTGTGTGAGTATGAGCGGTGTGCCTGTGTGTTGTGAGTGAGAGTATGTACATGAGTGTGTGTGTTGTGAGTGTGCGTGAATGTGAGAGTGTGTATATGTGTAGTGAGTGTGAGTGTGCATGTGTTGTGAGTGTGCGTGAGTGTGTGTATATGTATAGTGAGTGTGTGCATGAGTGTGTTGTGAGTGTGAATGGGCATGAGTGTGTTGTGAGTGTGAGTATGTGCATGAGTGTGTGTGTGCATGTGTTGTGAGGGTGCACGAGTGTGAGTGTGTGTGCATGTGTTATGAGGGTGCATGAGTGTGTGTGCATGTGTTGTGAGGGTGCGTGAGTGCGAGTGTGTGCATATGTTGTGAGTGTGCGTGAGTGTGAGTGTGTGCATGTGTTGTGAGTATGCGTGAGTGTGAGTGTGAGGGTGCATGAGTGTGAGTGTGCATGTGTTGTGAGTATGTGTGAGTGTGAGTGTGAGGGTGCATGAGTGTGACTGTGTGCATGTGTTGTGAGTGTGCGTGAGTGTGAGGGTGCGTGAGTGTGTGTGTGCATGTGTTGTGAGTGTGAATGTGCGTGCGTGTGTGTGAATGTGCGTGTGCATGTGTTGTGAGTGTGTGCATGTGTTGTGAGTGTGCGTGAGTGTGAGTGTGTGCATGTGTTGTGAGTGTGTGTGAGTGCGTGCATGTGTTGTGAGTGTGTGTGTGCATGTATTGTGAGTGTGAGTGTGTGTGCATGTGTTGTGAGTGTGTGTGAGTGCATGCATGTGTTGTGAGTGTGTGGTCTGAGTGTGAGTCTGTGTACTTTGAGTATGTGCATATGAGTGCAGGTGTTGTGAATATGTGCATGCATATGTTATGAGCATGTGGCGTGACTATGTGTCTGTGGTGTGAGTGTGCGAGTGCCTGTGCGAGTGTGTGTTGTGTGTGCGAGTGTGTCTGCGTGCATTGGGTGTGAGTGTGTGGTGTGTGTGTGCGCTGATGACCCCCAGCTTTACCTCAGCACCAGTGCACCCTGTGAGCTGCACTTTGTTCTGCGCGGCCTGTTTCTTTTAGTGCGCGGTCACTTTATCCTCCAATTAAGTATTGGGAAGACTGAAGCCATTGTCTTCGAACCCGCCACAAACTCTGTTCCCTGACCGCTGACTTCACCCCTCTCCCTGGCCACTGTCTGAGGCTGAACCAGACTGTTCACAACCTTGGGGTCCGATTTGACCCTGCGATGAGCTTCCGACCTCATATCCGCTCCATCACCAAGACCGCCTGTCATGAATCTTACCACTCATGTAGAAATGACTCATGAGATAACACTGGGCGGCCAGCTGGTGGCGCCGTCCAAGGAAAGTATAAATACTCGGGCATGGGCCCAGCTTGCTCAGGACGTTTTTGTAACCAGGAACTAGTGATGTAACTAGAACTCATGGTTGTGAAACAGTTGATTAAAGCCTTGTTTTATACTCAAAACCAAGTGCTTAGTAGTTTTCTTACATCACCGCCTACTTCCACCTCCGTAACATTGGCCGCCTCCACCCCACCTCAGCTCATCCGCTGCTGAAACCCTCAGTGGATCTATCGGCTCCACAATCTTGGTGCCGTCCCCAAGGTCCCTTTGATGGAGTCTCCCCTTTTCCAATGCCCAGTCCCCGGACCTTGCCACGCTGAGCTCTGATGTCACTTGTTCCACTCCAGATTATCCTCAACGATCGGACCATCCGACTGCAGCGGGACTTCAGCGCGAGCGTCAACGTGGAGAACGCAGCCCACCCCTGTGTCAACAACCCCTGTGTCAACGGCGGCTCCTGCCGACCGCGCCGCGATGCCTTCGAGTGCGACTGCCCCCTGGGCTTCGACGGGCTGCGGTGTCAGAAAGGTATGACATCATCAGGGGAAACGTTACAGTGGTGGGTGGGGGCGGGGCGAGGGGGTTGGGGGGAGTGAACACAGGAACAGGAGGAGGCCATTCAGCCCCCCCCCAGGGGGTGGGGAGTGAACACAGGAACAGGAGGAGGCCATTCAGCCCCTCGAGCCCGTTCCGCCATTCAATCAGATCAGGGCTGATCTGTCTCTCAACTCCATCCACCCGCCCTGGTTCTGTAACCCTTAATACCCTTGCCTAACAAAAATCGATCACCCTCTGTTTTGAAATTTTCAATTGACCCCCACCATCAAAAGCTGTTTTGGGGGGAGAGAGTTCCAGATTTCCACTAGCCTTTGTGTGAAGAAGTAATTCCTGACATCACCCTGAACGGCCTGGCTCTAATTTTAAGGTTCTGCCCCCCTTGCGCTGGACTCCCCCCACCAGAAGAAATTGTTTCTCTCTATCTACCCTATTGAATCCTTTAACTATCTTAAACATCTCGATTATACCACTCCTCAATCTTCTATATTCTATATATTCCAGTGGAGGGGTGGGAGGGAAATGAGATATTCCAGTAAATGGTGGAGGGTATAATCTCAGTCTACTCGCCATCGCATGTTAAAGCAGTCCGAGGATTGGGAAGCTAATGATTATATTTTATTCGCTCTCTCTCTCTCTTCTCTCCTGGATGTGCTGACTCCCTGCTGGGGGTTTATTTTGGTTGGTCAGTTACCACCTTTATTCCCAAGTGGCCAATCAACAGCGAGGGTCAGCCAGCTATTTGGCTGTGAGAGGAGTCATAGCCTGGTTCGATCCCGCAGTGCACACATGCAGCCTCTCCAACAAGGTCAGGGGGGTGGGGGGTGGGGGCATGGGGGTCTGGAGCGACGTCAGGTGTAGGATTTCCCCCCCCACGAGCCCCGCTGGAATTGGCTAGCTCCCGCAGAGGCTGAGGATCAAACTGAGGTCGGTTCGGCAGAGTGCTAGGCAGGGGAGTGCATCTACCGATCGAGCCACAAGGGCCTGATGATTTAAAAAAGAATTTTAATTGTATCATTAGACCAAAAAATAGATTTTTGATTTTGACTCATTCAGCATTGAAAGCTCAGCTACATGTAGATCCCCAGGACTTAATCTCCCTCTTCAACAGGAGACATTAGAGTGTTAACATAGAGTTAAAGGGTCAAAACAGGAGACGTTAAAGTGTTAACATAGAGTTAAAGGGTCAAAACAGGAGACGTTAGAGTGTTAATGTACAGTGTCAGCTGTGGCTCAGTGGGCAGCACTCTCTCTCTCTCTCTCTCTTTCTCACCTCTGAATCAGAAGGTCGTGGGTTCAAGTCCCACTCCAGAGACTTCATCACAAAAATCCAGGCTGACACTCCCAGTGCAGTGCTGAGGGAATGCTGCACTGTCAGAGGTGCTGTCTTTCAGATGAGACATTAAACAGAGGCCCCGTCTGCTCTCAAGTGGGTGTAAAATATCCCACGGCACTATTTCGAAGAAGAGCAGGGGAGTTCTGTCCTGGGGCCAATATTTATCCCTCATTCAACAGGGGAGTCAAGGGTTATGGGGAGCGGGCGGGAAAGTGGACTTGAGGCCAAGATCAGATCAGCCGTGGCCGACTCCTGCTCCTATTTCTTATGTTCAACATCACTAAACACAGATTATCTGGTCATTGTCACATTGCTGTTTGTGGGAGCTTGCTGTGCACAAATTGGCTGCCGCGTTTCCTACATTACAACAGTGACTACACTTCAAAAATGTACTTCATTGGCTGTAAAGTGCTTTGAGACGTCCGGTGGTCGTGAAGGGCGCTATAGAAATGCAAGTCTGTCTTTCTTTAACTTGTGTGATGTAAACCCTTTACTGCTAACGATCTATCTTGTTTTCTTTCCTTTGCTTCCTGTGGGCTGCAGAATGTGGAAATTACTGTCTGAACAGTAAGTAACTCCAGGATCCGCCCTGGTGTTCGAGCAGGAACCTCTCCGAGGTTCATAGTAGTGTTTGCAGACGGGCACCCCCTCAGTCAATAAACCACAGCTGGAGGGAGCCATACCTGGGGTCCCTAAAACAATCGCTTCTTGTGGACCACAATGTACGGCTCTCATTGAAGCCCACACCACCAGTCCCTGTCCTACTGATACTCCCTGTATAAAAACAGAAATCTTGCTTTGGTGTTTGAACTTCCTGGGCCTGGCGATCTCAGAAGGACTGGTCTTAGTGCCGCTGCCTCATTGGTGGAGACATTTGAAACAGGATCGCCAGGACCTGTTAGCGGCTTGAGATAGCAGATTGTAACAGCCGCCACAGCTCAAAAGAATTTAATTGGCTGTAGAACAGCTTGGGACGTCCTGAGGTTGTGAAACATCCTTCCTGCCTCCCTCCTTTCTTCCTTCATTCCATCCCTCCTCCCTCTCTCCTTTTTTCCTTTCTCCCTCCCTCCCGCCGGACAGAAAGGCTTGCAGTGCCCCTGAGGTGTTGAATTCTGCTCCTGCTGAAGTGATCCATCCATCGATTGTATTGTCATACACCAGCATTGGAAAACATATATCCCCTCCCGCTTTTCCCTGGCCATTACCAGCTATGGGTGCCAGTGATCCCAGTGATCCTGGCCTTTACCAGCTCTGGGTGCCAGTGATCCAGTGATCCCGGCCTTTACCAGCTCTGAGTGCCAGTGATCCAGTGATCTCAGCCTTTACCAGCTCTGGGTGCCAGTGATCCATTGATCCTGGCC
Source organism: Somniosus microcephalus (assembly GCF_052327205.1). NCBI lineage: Eukaryota > Metazoa > Chordata > Chondrichthyes > Squaliformes > Somniosidae > Somniosus > Somniosus microcephalus. The sequence continues at coordinate 15,035,210 of NC_140987.1, read as the reverse complement.
TTTACCAGCTCAGGGTGCCAGTGATCCCGGCCATTACCAGCTCTGGGTGCCAGTGATCCAGTGATCCCAGCCTTTATTTGACTCAGAGAATAGGGTCCTGAATTTAAATAAAGGAAACTACGATGGTTTGAGGCGCAAGTTGGGTAGGATTGATTGGGGAATGTTACTCAAAGGGTTGACGGTGGATAGGCAATGGCAAACATTTAAAAATCGCATGGATGAACTACAGAATTTGTTCATCCCTGTTTGGCATAAAAATAAAACAAAAAAGGTGAATCAACCATGGCTAACAAGGAAAATTAGGGATAGCATAAGATCCAAGGAGAGGACATATATTTTGGCCAGAAAAAGCAGTAAACCTGAGGATTGGGAGCAGTTTAGGATTCAACAAAGGTGGACAAAGCAATTAATTAAAAGGGGGAAAATAGAGTATGAGAGTAAGCTTGCAGGGAACATAAAAACTGACTGTAAAAGCTTCTATAGATATGTGAAGAGAAAAAGATTGGTGAAGTCAAGCGTAGGTCCCTTGCAGTCAGAATCAGGGGAATTTATAATGGGGAACAAAGAAATGGTAGACCAATTAAATACATACTTTGGTTCTGTCTTCACAAAGGAGGACACAAATAACTTCCCAGAGATGTCGGGGAACATAGGGTCTAATGAGAGGGAGGAACTGAAAGAAATCTGTATTTGTAGGGAAATGGTGATAGGGAAATTGACGGGATTGAAGTCCGATAAATCCCCATGGCCTGATAATCTACATCCTAGGGTACTTAAGGAAGTGGCCCAAGAAATAGTAGATGCATTGCTGGTCATCTTCCAAAATTCTATAGACTCTGGAACAGTTCCCATGGATTGGAGGGTATCTAATGTTACCCCACTATTCAAAAAAGGTGGTAGAGAGAAAACAGGGAATTATAGACCAGTAGGCCTGACATCGGTAGTGGGGAAAATGCTAGAGTCCATTATAAAAGATGTAATAGCAGAGCACTTGGAAAACAGTGACAGGATCGGACAAAGTCAACATGGATTTACAAAAGGTGAATCGTGCTTGATTAATCTACTGGAATTTTTTGAGGATGTAACTGGTAGAATAGATAAGGGAGAACCAGTGGATGTGGTGTATCTGGACTTTCAGAAGGCTTTTGATAAAGTCCCGCATAAGAGATTAGCGTATAAAGTTAAGGCACATGGGATTGGGGGCAAGGTACTGACTTGGATAGAGAACTGGTTGGCAGATGGGAAGCAAAGAGTTGAAATAAACGGGTCTTTTTCTGAGTGGCAGGCAGTGACTAGTGGGGTACCGCAGGGATCGGTGCTAGGACCCCAGCTATTCACAATATATATTAATGATCTAGACGAGGGAACTAGATGTAATATCTCCAAGTTTGCAGATGACACAAAGCTGGGTGGGCGTGTGTGCTGTGAGGAGGATGCCGAGAAACTACAGTATGATTTGGACAGGTTGGGTGATTGGGCAGAAGCATGGCAGATGCAGTATAACGTGGATAAATGCGAGGTTATCCACTTTGGTGTCAAAAACAGGAAGGCAGATTATTATCTGAATGGCAATAGATTGGGAGAAGGGGAAGTGCAACGAGACCTGGGTGTTCTTGTGCACCAGTCACTGAAGGTAAGCATGCAGGTGCAGCAAGCGATTAAGAAGGCAAATGGTATGTTGGCCTTCGTAGCGAGAGGATTTGAGTACAGGAACAAGGATGTCTTGGTGCAGCTGTACAGGGCCTTGGTGAGACCACATCTTGAGTATTGTGTGCAGTTTTGGTCACCTTATCTGAGGAAGGATGTTCTTGCCATGGTGGGAGTGCAGTGAAGATTCACCAGACTGATACCTGGGACGGCAGGAATAACATATGAAGAGAGATTGGGTCGATTGGGCTTGTACTCGCTGGAGTTTAGAAGAATGAGAGGGGATCTCATTGAAACTTATAAAATTCTAACAGGACTAGACAGACTAGATGCAGGAAGGATGTTCCCGATGGCGGGGGAGTCCAGAACCAGGGGTCACAGTCTAAGGATAAGGGGTAAGCCATTTAGGACAGAGATGAGGAGGAATTTCTTCAGCCAGAGAGTGGTGAGCCTGTGGAATTCTCTACCACAGAAGGCAGTGGAGGCCAATTCATTAAATATATTCAAGAAGGAGTTAGATATATTTCTTAAGGCTAAATGGATATGGGGAGAAGGCAGGGACAGGGTACTGAATTTGGATGATCAGCCAGGATCTCATTGAATGGCGGAGCAGGCTCGAGGGGCCGAATGGCCTACTCCTGCTCCTATCTTCTATGTTTCTATGTTTACCAGCTCGGGGTGCCAGTGATCCAGTGTTCCCGGCCTTTACCAGCTCTGGGTGCCAGTGATCCAGTGATCCCGGCCTTTACCAGCTCGGGGTGCCAGTGATCCTGGCCTTTACCAGCTCTGGATGGCAGTGATCCAGTGATCCAGTGATCCCGGCCTTTCCCAGCTCGGGGTGCCAGTGATCCAGTGATCCCAGCCTTTCCCAGCTCGGGGTGCCAGTGATGGTCACCAGGAACAATGCCGGTGAAAAGCTGCCGGATTGATGTAAAAACCCGAGCGGTTCGCTAACGTCCTTCGGGGGGAGGGAAGCTGCCGTCCTTACCCGGCAGAGGCCTACACGTAACTCCTGTCCCACACCACCAGGTTGACTCTGAAGTGGGCTAACAAGTTGTAAAGGATTGTGTGAAGTGACGCGGTGCACCGCCCCCTTTCTCAGTGCCACCAGGGACGGCACGAAATGGCAGCCTTGTCGGTGATGCCCACAACCCGAGAATTAATTTTATAAACGAGCTTGACCAGAGGCTCGTTGTGGCTCTGCCGGCTCGTTGAGTATATTCAAGGCAGAGAGCGATAGATTTTTGGATATTAAGGGAACCAAGAGATATGGGGATCAGGGGGGAAAGTGGAGATGGTGTCGATGATCAGCCGTGATCTTATTGAATGGCGGAGCAGGTTCGAGGGGCCGAATGGCCGACTCCTGCTCCTATTTCTTATGTAAATAGCCGTCCAATTAGTGCCACTGCCTCTGCTCTTTCCCCATAGCCCTGCAAGTTAGTCCCCTACAAGTACATGTCCAATTGCCTTTCGAACGTTACGATGAGATCTGACTCCACCATCTGGTTCTTTTGCCAATGACTGTAAAGCTGGTTACCGACCCACTTGCCAGAGGAAACAGTTTCTCCCTACTTATCAAACCCCCCCATAGTTTGGAACACTTCTATTAGGCCTCCCCTTAGCCCTCTCTGCTCTAAAGGAGAACAGCCCCAGCTTCTCCAGTCTCTCCACATAACTGAGCTCCCTCACCCCTGGAATCATCCTCCTCTTCAGGTTCCATGACGTCCTTCCTAAAGAGCGGTGCCGAGATTTGTCCACAATCCTCCAGCTGGGGCACAACCTGAGATTTGTAGAGGTTTAGCACGACTGATACCTGGTATGGCAGGAATGACGTATGAGGAGAGATTGGGTCAATTGGGCTTACACTCGCTGGAGTTTAGAAGAATGAGAGGGGACCTCATTGAAACTTATAAAATTCTAACAGGACTAGACAGACTAGATGCAGGAAGGATGTTCCCGATGGCGGGAGAGTGCAGAACCAGGGGTCACAGTCTAAGGATGGCATAGTGGTTAGCACTGTTGCCTCACAGCGCCAGGGACCCGGGTTCAAATCCGGCCTCGGGCGACTGTCTGTGTGGAATTTGCACATTCTCCCCGTGTTTGCGTGGGTTTCCTCCGGGTGCTCCGGTTTCCTCCCACAGTCCAAAGATGTGCGGGTTAGGTTGATTGGCCATGATAAAAATTGACCCTTAGTGTTAGGGGGGATTAAATACGTGGGGTTACGGGGATAGGGCTTGGGTGGGATGGCTGTCGGTGTAGGGACCGGGTGCTAGGGTTTGGATGATCAGCCATGATCTCGTTGAATGGCGGAGCAGGCTCGAAGGGCCGAATGGCCTGCTCCTACTCCTATCTTCTATGTTTCTATGTTTCCATAAGGGGTAAGCCATTTAGGACAGAAATGAGGAGGAATTTCTTCACCCAGAGAGTGGTGAACCTGTGGAATTCTCTACCACAGAAGGCAGTAGAGGCCAATTCATTAAATATATTCAAGAAGGAGTTGGATATATTTCTTAAGGCTAAAGGGATCAAGGGATATGGAGAGAAGGCAGGGACAGGGTACTGAATTTGGATGATCAGCCATGATCGCATTGAATGGCGGAGCAGGCTCGAGGGGCCGAATGGCCGACTCCTGCTCCTATCTTCTATGTTTCTATGACTTCCTTGCTTTTGCATTCAATGCCCCTATTTACAAAGCCAAGGATCCCATACACTTTCTTAACCACCTTATCAACTTGCCCTGCCACCTTCAAAGATTTGTGAATATGCACCCCCAGGTCCCTATTCCCTTGGATTTGCAACACCTTTTGTTGGGGTTGGGTGGGTGCACCAAGTGGAAGTGTCCCCTAGAGGGAGCACCAGGCCTGTGCTCAGCACACTGACGCTCCGGCCCAGACCAGGCCGATTATAGAGTGGTTGCAGCTTAGCTAAGGATCATGGGTAACTGAGCCTCCATTACTGTTTGGGGCATGATTCGAATTCCCTGTTTAGTACATAGACGCAGGAGGAGGCCCCTCGAACCTGTTCCGCCATTCAATCAGATCATGGCTGATCTGTATCTTAGCTCCATCTACCCGCCTTAGTTCTGTAACCCTTAATACCTTTGCCTGACAAAAAAGGGGAGAGAGTGGAGAAGGGGGAGAGCGTGGCGAGTGAGGGGGTGGGGGAAGTGAGGAGGGAGGAGAGTGTGGGGGTGGGGGAAGAGGGTGGGGGGAGAAGGCGGGTGGGGGGAGAGGGCGGGGGAGGGGGAGAGGGTGGGGGAGACAGGGTGGGGGAGACAGGGTGGGGGGGACAGGGTGGGGGAGGGGGACAGGGTGGGGGGAGGGGGACAGGGTGGGGGGAGAGGGTGGGGGAGGGGAGACAGGGTGGGGAGGGGGAGAGGGTGGGGGAGGGGGAGAGGGTGGAGGGAGAGGGTGGGGGAGGGGGGACAGGGGAGGGGGACAGGGAGGGCAGGGGGACAGGGTGGGGGAGGAGAGGGTGGGGGGGAGAGAGTGTGGGGTGGGGGAGGGGGGACAGGGGAGGGAGACAGGGAGGGGGACAGGGTGGGGGAGGAGCGGGTGGGGGAGGGGGTGAGGGTGGGGGAGGGGGGACAGGGTGGGGGAGAGGGGGGAGGGTGAGGGGAGAGGGTGGGGGAGGGGGAGAGGGTGGGGGAGGGGGGACAGGGAGGGGGAGGGGGACAGGGTGGGGGAGGGGGAGAGTGGGGGAGGAGAGGGTGGGGGGAGAGAGTGTGGGGAGGGGGAGAGGGTGGGGGAGGAGCGGGTGGGGGAGGGGGAGAGGGTGGGGGAGGGGGGACAGGGTGGGGGAGGGGGGGAGGGTGAGGGGAGAGGGTGGGGGAGGGGGTGAGGGGAGAGGGTGGGGGAGAGGGGGGGAGGGTGGGGGAGAGGGGGGGAGGGTGGGGGAGGGGGGACAGGGGAGGGAGACAGGGAGGGGGAGAGGGTGGGGGAGGAGCGGGTGGGGGAGGGGGAGAGGGTGGGGGAGGGGGGACAGGGTGGGGGAGGGGGGAGGGTGAGGGGAGAGGGTGGGGGAGGGGGGAGGGTGAGGGGAGAGCTTTACTCTGATCTGTATTCGCCAGAGTTAGTGCTCTCTCTCTCTCACACACACAGGTACGAGAGGGCAGCTGGTGTCTGTGGAACGAATGCCAGCTTCATTCAGGAGAGCAGGAGAGAAACTTTGAGAGGCAGCAAAAAACAACAAGAGTTGTGTTCTCAATGTTTGAGGCTCCTGTCTCTCCGAGCCCAGCCTCCCCTCTGTGGGCCGATGTGGGAATTGCACCTGCTGGGTACAGTGAGTGACTCTGAGCTTCTTCCTGTGATTTCAGCTATAACAGAAGCCATTGAAATCCCGCAGTTCATTGGCCGCAGTTACCTCACCTACGATCATCCAAACTTCCTCAAGCGGTAAGTGGCCTTCGTAGCGAGAGGGTTCGAGTCCAGGAACAAGGATGTCTTGCTGCAGTTGTACAGGGCCTTGGTGAGACCACACCTTGAGTATTGTGTGCAGTTTTGGTCGCCTTATCTGAGGAAGGATGTTCTTGCCATGGAGGGAGCGCAGCGAAGATTCACCAGGCTGATACCTGGGATGGCAGGAATGACGTATGAGGAGAGATTGGGTTGATTGGGCTTGTACTCGCTGGAGTTTAGAAGAATGAGAGGGGATCTCATTGAAACTTATAAAATTCTAACAGTACTAGACAGACTAGATGCAGGAAGGATGTTCCCGATGGCCGGGGGAGTCCAGAACCAGGGGTCACAGTCTAAAGATAAGGGGTAAGCCATTTAGGACAGAGATGAGGAGGAATTTCTTCACCCAGAGAGTGGTGAACCTGTGGAATTCTCTACCACACAGGGCAGTTGAGGCCAATTCATTAAATATATTCAAGAAGGAGTTAGATATATTTCTTAAGGCTAAAGGGATCAAGGGATATGGGGAGAAAGCAGGGACAGGGTACTGAATTTGGATGATCAGCCATGATCTCATTCAATGGTGGAACAGGCTCGAGGGGCCGAATGGCCTACACCTGCTCCTATCGTCTATGTTTCTATGTCCTCCCGGATCAGCTGTAGCCCAGTGGGTAGCTCTCTCGCCTTAGAGTCAGAACAGCCCCATTCTAGAAAATCTAAGAGGTTCGGGTGGTTTATATATAGAATAACAGATACCCGGGAGTGAGTTACAGGCTGGAATCTAATCGAGGGGTTTGTGGGGTTTATATATAGAATAACGGATACCCGGGAGTGAGTTACAGGCTGGAATCGAATCGAGGGGTTCGGGTGGTTTATATATAGAATAACGGATACCCGGGAGTGAGTTACAGACTGGAATCTAATCGAGGGGTTCGGGTGGTTTATATATAGAATAACGGATACCTGGGAGTGAGTTACAGGCTGGAATCTAATCGAGGAGTTCGGGGGTTTATATATAGAATAACGGATACCCGGGAGTGAGTTACAGGCTGGAATCTAATCGAGGGGTTCGGGGGGTTTATATATAAAATAACGGATACCTGGGAGTGAGTTACAGGCTGGAATCTAATCGAGGGGTTCAGGGGGTTTATATATAGAATAACGGATACCCGGGAGTGAGTTACAGGCTGGAATCTAATCGAGGGGTTCGGGGGGTTTATATATAAAATAACGGATACCTGGGAGTGAGTTACAGGCTGGAATCTAATCGAGGAGTTCGGGGTTTATATATAGAATAACGGATACCCGGGAGTGAGTTACAGGCTGGAATCTAATCCAGGGGTTCGGGGGGTTTATATATAGAATAATGGATACCTGGGAGTGAGTTACAGGCTGGAATCTAATCGAGGGGTTCAGGGGGTTTATATATAGAATAACGGATACCCGGGAGTGAGTTACAGGCTGGAATCTAATCGAGGGGTTCGGGGGTTTATATATAGAATAACGGATACCCGGGAGTGAGTTTCAGGCTGGAATCTAATCGAGGGGTTCAGGGGGTTTATATATAGAATAACGGATACCTGGGAGTGAGTTACAGGCTGGAATCTAATCGAGGGGTTCGGGTGGTTTATATATAGAATAACGGATACCTGGGAGTGAGTTACAGGCTGGAATCGAATCCAGGGGTTCGGGGGGTTTATATATAGAATAACGGATACCCGGGAATGAGTTACAGGCTGGAATCTAATCGAGGGGTTCGGGTGGTTTATATATAGAATAACAGATACCCGGGAGTGAGTTACAGGCTGGAATCTAATCCAGGGGTTCGGGGGTTTATATATAGAATAATGGATACCCGGGAGTGAGTTACAGGCTGGAATCTAATCGAGGGGTTCGGGGGGGGTTTATATATAGAATAACGGATACCTGGGAGTGAGTTACAGGCTGGAATCTAATCGAGGGGTTCGGGGGGTTTATATATAGAATAACGGATACCCGGGAGTGAGTTACAGGCTGGAATCGAATCCAGGGGTTCGGGGGGTTTATATAGAATAACGGATACCCGGGAGTGAGTTACAGACTGGAATCTAATCGAGGGGTTCGGGGGGTTTATATATAGAATAACGGATACCCGGGAGTGAGTTACAGGCTGGAATCAAATCCAGGGGTTCGGGGGGTTTATATAGAATAATGGATACCCGGGAGTGAGTTACAGACTGGAATCTAATCGAGGGGTTCGGGGGGTTTATATATAGAATAACGGACACCTGGGAGTGAGTTACAGGCTGGAATCTAATCCAGGGGTTCGGGGGGTTTATATATAGAATAACGGATACCCGCGAGTGAGTTACAGGCTGGAATCTAATCGAGGGTTTCGTGGGGTTTATATACAGAATAACAGATACCCGGGAGTGAGTTACAGGCTGGAATCGAATCCAGGGGTTCGGGTGGTTTATATATAGAATAACGGATACCCGGGAGTGAGTTACAGGCTGGAATCTAATCCAGGGGTTCAGGGGGTTTATATATAGAATAACGGATACCCGGGAGTGAGTTACAGGCTGGAATCTAATCCAGGGGTTCAGGGGGTTTATATATAGAATAACGGATACCCGGGAGTGTGTTACAGGTTGGAATCTAATCGAGGGGTTCGGGTGGTTTATATATAGAATAACGGATACCCGGGAATGAGTTACAGGCTGGAATCTAATCGAGGGATTCGGGGGTTTATATATAGAATAACGGATACCCGGGAGTGAGTTACAGGCTGGAATCTAATCGAGGGGTTCGGGGGTTTATATATAGAATAACGGATACCCGGGAGTGAGTTACAGGCTGGAATCTAATCCAGGGGTTCGGGGGTTTATATATAGAATAACAGATACCCGGGAGTGAGTTACAGGCTGGAATCTAATCCAGGGGTTCGGGGGGTTTTCTATAGAATAACGGATACCCGGGAATGAGTTACAGGCTGGAATCTAATCAAGGGGTTCGGGGGGTTTATATATAGAATAATAGATACCCGGGAGTGAGTTACAGGCTGGAATCTAATCCAGGGGTTTGTGGGGTTTATATATAGAATAACGGATACCCGGGAGTGAGTTACAGGCTGGAGTCTAATCGAGGGGTTCGGGTGGTTTATATATAGAATAACGGATACCCGGGAGTGAGTTACAGGCTGGAATCTAATCGAGGGGTTCAGGGCGTTTATATATAGAATAACGGATACCTGGGAGTGAGTTACAGGCTGGAATCTAATCCAGGGGTTCGGGTAGTTATACATAGAATAACGGATACCCGGGAGTGAGTTACAGGCTGGAATCTAATTGAGGGGTTCGGGTGGTTTATATATAGAATAACGGATACCCGGGAGTGAGTTACAGGCTGGAATCTAATCGAGGGGTTCGGGGGGTTTATATATAGAATAACGGATACCCGGGAGTGAGTTACAGGCTGGAATGGAATCGAGGGGTTCAGGGCGTTTATATATAGAATAACGGATACCCAGGAGTGAGTTACAGGCTGGAATGGAATTGAGGGGTTCAGGGCGTTTATATGTAGAATAACGGATACCCGGGAGTGAGTTACAGGCTGGAATCTAATCGAGGGGTTCGGGTGGTTTATATATAGAATAACGGATACCCGGGAGTGAGTTACAGGCTGGAATCGAGGGGTCAGAATCATAGAATGATATGGTACAGAAGGAGGCCATTCGGCCCATCCTGCCTGTGCCAGCTCTTTGAAGGAGCTCTCCAATTAGTCTCACCCACCTCCCTGCTCTTTCCCCACAGCCCTGCAAAATTTTTCCTTTTGAAGTATTTCTCCAATTCCCTTTCTGAAAGTTACTATTGAATCTGCTTCCACCGCCCTTTCAGGCAGCGCATTCCAGATCATAAAATGTGTTCCGACCCCACTGCCTGTGCAATCAGTTTCTCCCTGTCGACTTTATAATAACTCCTCAGGATTGTGAAAACTTCTATTAAATCTCCCCTAATCTACCTCTGCTCTAAAGAGAACAACCCCAGCTTCTCCAGTCTTTCCGCATAACTGAAGTCTCTCATCCCTGGTACCGTTCGAGTAAATCTCCTCTGCACCCTCTCCAAGGCCTCGACATCCTTCCTAAAGTGCGGGGCCCAGAATTGGACACAAGACTCCAGCTCAGGCCTAACCAGTGATTTAGCATAACCTCATTGCTTCTGTACTCTGTTCCTCTATTAATGAAGCCAAGGATCCTGTATGCTTTTTAACAGCCTTCTCAACGTGTCCTGCCACCTTCAAAGACTTGTGTATGTACACCCCCAGGACTCTCTATCCCTGCGCCCACTTTAAATTTGTATCAGTTAGTTTATATTGCCTCTCTTCATTCTTCCTTCCAAAATGTATCACTTTGCAGTTCTCTGCATTAAATTTCCTGCCATGTGTCTGCCCATTTCACCAGCCTGTCCATGTCCTCCTGAAGTCTGTCACTATCCTCCTTCATTTTCGAGTTTTGTGTCATCTGCAAACTTTGAAATGATGCCCTGTATACCCAAGTCCAGGTCATTAATATATATCAAAAAGAGCAGTGGTCCTAATACCGACCGCCTGGGGAAAACCGCTGTATACGTCCCTCCAGTCTGAAAAACAACCGTTCACCACTACTCTCTGCTTTCTGTCCTTTAGCCAATTTTGTAACCACGCTGCCACTGTCCCTTTAATCCCATGGGTTCAGGTGTTGCAATTTATGTTCCCACCTCACCCAATTGATTGATGTAAATGACTTTATTCCGATTGACTGATGACTAGAGTCACCCAGATGGGTACAGAATTCTTCCAGGAGACCTTTGAACCTTTCCCAAAGTTCCCTCTGCCTTTGCCCGGGTGAACCTGGTTTCCGTTTGTTTAAGTCCACTGGTGACGGCGCGGTTTGAGTGAGTGGCTCCCGGTCATGTTTGACCGGAGCTCTGTTATTTTGTCGATCTGCCCACCAGAGTCTCGGGATCCAGAAGCAACATCTTCATGAGGTTCAAGACTATAGCCGACGATGGCCTGTTGCTATGGAGAGGAGACAGTACCATGAGGCTTCACAGTGACTTCATCTCGCTCGGTCTCCAGGATGGGGCCTTGGTGTTCAGGTTAGTTACTGGGCCTTGGTATGTGTTTAGTGACTGGGCCTTGGTATGTGTTTAGTGACTGGGCCTTGGTGTGTGGTTAGTGACTGGGCCTTGGTGTGTGGTTAGTGACTGGGCCTTGGTGTGTGGTTAGTTACTGGGCCTTGGTATGTGTTTAGTGACTGGGCCTTGGTGTGTGGTTAGTGACTGGGCCTTGGTGTGTGGTTAGTGACTGGGCCTTGGTGTTCAGGTTAGTTACTGGGCCTTGGTATGTGTTTAGTGACTGGGCCTTGGTGTGTGGTTGGTGACTGGGCCTTGGTGTTCAGGTTAGTTACTGGGCCTTGGTATGTGTTTAGTGACTGGGCCTTGGTGTGTGGTTGGTGACTGAGCCTTGGTGTGTGTTTAGTGACTGGGCCTTGGTGTTCAGGTTAGTTACTGGGCCTTGGTATGTGTTTAGTGACTGGGCCTTGGTGTGTGGTTAGTGACTGGGCCTTGGTGTGTGGTTAGTGACTGGGCCTTGGTGTGTGGTTAGTGACTGGGCCTTGGTGTTCAGGTTAGTTACTGGGCCTTGGTGTGTGTTTAGTGACTGGGCCTTGGTGTGTGGTTGGTGACTGGGCCTTGGTGTGTGGTTGGTGACTGGGCCTTGGTGTGTGGTTGGTGACTGGGCCTTGGTGTGTGTTTAGTGACTGGGCCTTGGTGTGTGTTTAGTGACTGGGCCGTGGTGTGTGGTTGGTGACTGGGCCTTGGTGTGTGTTTAGTGACTGGGCCTTGGTGTGTGGTTAGTGACTGGGCCTTGGTGTGTGGTTAGTGACTGGGCCTTGGTGTGTGGTTGGTGACTGGGCCTTGGTGTGTGGTGGGTGACTGGGCCTTGGTGTGTGGTGGGTGACTGGGCCTTGGTGTGTGGTGGGTGACTGGGCCTTGGTGTGTGGTGGGTGACTGGGCCTTGGTGTGTGGTTGGTGACTGGGCCTTGGTGTGTGGTGGGTGACTGGGCCTTGGTGTGTGGTGGGTGACTGGGCCTTGGTGTGTGGTGGGTGACTGGGCCATGGTGTGTGGTTGGTGACTGGGCCTTGGTGTGTGTTTAGTGACTGGGCCTTGGTGTGTGGTTAGTGACTGGGCCTTGGTGTGTGGTTGGTGACTGGGCCTTGGTGTGTGGTTGGTGACTGGGCCTTGGTGTGTGTTTAGTGACTGGGCCTTGGTGTGTGGTTAGTGACTGGGCCTTGGTGTGTGGTTGGTGACTGGGCCTTGGTGTGTGTTTAGTGACTGGGCCTTGGTGTGTGGTTGGTGACTGGGCCTTGGTGTGTGGTTAGTGACTGGGCCTTGGTGTGTGGTTGGTGACTGGGTCTTGGTGTGTGGTTGGTGACTGGGCCTTGGTGTGTGTTTAGTGACTGGGCCTTGGTGTGTGGTGGGTGACTGGGCCTTGGTGTGTGGTGGGTGACTGGGCCTTGGTGTGTGGTTAGTGACTGGGCCTTGGTGTGTGGTTGGTGACTGGGCCTTGGTGTGTGTTTAGTGACTGGGCCTTGGTGTCTGTTTAGTGACTGGGCCTTGGTGTGTGGTTGGTGACTGGGCCTTGGTGTGTGGTTAGTGACTGGGCCTTGGTGTGTGGTGGGTGACTGGGCCTTAGAGTCATAGAGTCATAGAGTAATACAGCACGGATAGAGGCCCTTCGGCCCATCGTGTCCATGCCGGCCATCAAGCCCTGTCTAATCTAATCCCATATTCCAGCATTTGGCCCGTAGCCTTGTATGCTATGGCATTTCAAATGCTCATCCAAATGCTTCTTAAATGTTGTGAGGGTTTCTGCCTCCACAACCCTTTCAGGCAGTGAGTTCCAGACTCCAACCACCCTCTGGGTGAAAAAGTTCTTTCTCAAATCCCCTCTAAACCTCCCGCCCTTTACCTTGAATCTATGCCCCCTAGTTATTGACCCCTCTACTAAGGGGAAAAGCTCCTCAGCATCCATCCTATCTATGCCCCTCACAATTTTGTACACCTCAATCATGTCCCCCCTCAGCCTCCTCTGCTCCAAGGAAAACAAACCCAATCTGCCCAGTCTCTCTTCATAGCTGAAGCGCTCCAGCCCTGGTAACATCCTGGTGAACCTCCTCTGCACCCTCTCTAACGCGATCACATCTTTCCTGTAGTGTGGCGACCAGAACTGCACACAGTATTCCAGCTGTGGCCTAACCAGTGTTTTATACAGCTCCATCATAACCTCCTTGCTCTTATATTCTATGCCTCGGCTAATGAAGGCAAGTATCCCATATGCCTTTTTTACCACCTTATCCACCTGTTCCGCCGCCTTCAGGGATCTGTGTACCTGCACACCCAGATCCCTCTGACCCTCCGTCTTGCCTAGGGTCTTTCCCTTCATTGTGTATTCCCTTGCCTTGTTAGACCCCCCAAAGTGCATCACCTCGCACTTTTCCGGGTTAAATTCCATTTGCCACTGTTCCGCCCATCTGACCAACCCATCTATATCGTTCTGCAGACTGAGGCTACCCTCCTCGCTATTTACCACCTTACCAATTTTAGTATCATCCGCGAATTTACTGATCATACCCTTTACATTCATATCCAAGTCATTAATGTAGACCACAAACAGCAAGGGACCCAGCACCGATCCCTGTGGTACCCCACTTGGTGTCTGGTTGGTGACTGGGCCTTGGTGTCTGGTTAGTGACTGGGCCTTGGTGTGTGGTGGGTGACTGGGCCTTGGTGTGTGGTTAGTGACTGGGCCTTGGTGTGTGGTGGGTGACTGGGCCTTGGTGTGTGGTGGGTGACTGGGCCTTGGTGTGTGGTGGGTGACTGGGCCTTGGTGTGTGGTGGGTGACTGGGCCTTGGTGTGTGGTGGGTGACTGGGCCTTGGTGTGTGGTTAGTGACTGGGCCTTGGTGTGTGGTGGGTGACTGGGCCTTGGTGTGTGGTTGGTGACTGGGCCTTGGTGTGTGGTGGGTGACTGGGCCTTGGTGTGTGGTGGGTGACTGGGCCTTGGTGTGTGGTTGGTGACTGGGCCTTGGTGTGTGGTGGGTGACTGGGCCTTGGTGTGTGGTGGGTGACTGGGCCTTGGTGTGTGGTGGGTGACTGGGCCTTGGTGTGTGGTTAGTGACTGGGCCTTGGTGTGTGGTTGGTGACGGGGCCTTGGTGTGTGGTGGGTGACTGGGCCTTGGTGTGTGGTTGGTGACTGGGCCTTGGTGTGTTGTGGGTGACTGGGCCTTGGTGTGTGTTTAGTGACTGGGCCTTGGTGTGTGGTGGGTGACTGGGTCTTGGTGTGTGGTTAGTGACTGGGCCTTGGTGTGTGGTGGGTGGCTGGGTCTTGGTGTGTGGTTAGTGACTGGGCCTTGGTGTGTGTTTAGTGACTGGGCCTTGGTGTGTGGTAGGTGACTGGGCCTTGGTGTGTGTTTAGTGACTGGGCCTTGGTGTGTGGTTGGTGACTGGGCCTTGGTGTGTGGTGGGTGGCTGGGTCTTGGTGTGTGGTTAGTGACTGGGCCTTGGTGTGTGTTTAGTGACTGGGCCTTGGTGTGTGGTAGGTGACTGGGCCTTGGTGTGTGTTTAGTGACTGGGCCTTGGTGTGTGGTGGGTGACTGGGCCTTGGTGTGTGGTGGGTGACTGGGCCTTGGTGTGTGGCTGGTGACTGGGCCTTGGTGTGTGTTTAGTGACTGGGCCTTGGTGTGTGGTTGGTGACTGGGCCTTGGTGTGTGGTGGGTGACTGGGCCTTGGTGTGTGTTTAGTGACTGGGCCTTGGTGTGTGGTTGGTGACTGGGTCTTGATGTGTGTTTAGTGACTGGGCCTTGGTGTGTGTTTAGTGACTGGGCCTTGGTGTGTGGTTGGTGACTGGGCCTTGGTGTGTGGTTAGTGACTGGGCCTTGGTGTGTGGTGGGTGACTGGGCCTTGGTGTCTGGTTGGTGACTGGGCCTTGGTGTCTGGTTGGTGACTGGGCCTTGGTGTGTGGTTAGTGACTGGGCCTTGGTGTGTGGTGGGTGACTGGGCCTTGGTGTGTGGTTAGTGACTGGGCCTTGGTGTGTGGTGGGTGACTGGGCCTTGGTGTGTGGTGGGTGACTGGGCCTTGGTGTGTGGTGGGTGACTGGGCCTTGGTGTGTGGTGGGTGACTGGGCCTTGGTGTGTGGTGGGTGACTGGGCCTTGGTGTGTGGTTAGTGACTGGGCCTTGGTGTGTGGTGGGTGACTGGGCCTTGGTGTGTGGTTGGTGACTGGGCCTTGGTGTGTGGTGGGTGACTGGGCCTTGGTGTGTGGTGGGTGACTGGGCCTTGGTGTGTGGTTGGTGACTGGGCCTTGGTGTGTGGTGGGTGACTGGGCCTTGGTGTGTGGTGGGTGACTGGGCCTTGGTGTGTGGTGGGTGACTGGGCCTTGGTGTGTGGTTAGTGACTGGGCCTTGGTGTGTGGTTGGTGACGGGGCCTTGGTGTGTGGTGGGTGACTGGGCCTTGGTGTGTGGTTGGTGACTGGGCCTTGGTGTGTGGTGGGTGACTGGGTCTTGGTGTGTGGTGGGTGACTGGGTCTTGGTGTGTGGTTAGTGACTGGGCCTTGGTGTGTTGTGGGTGACTGGGCCTTGGTGTGTGTTTAGTGACTGGGCCTTGGTGTGTGGTGGGTGACTGGGTCTTGGTGTGTGGTTAGTGACTGGGCCTTGGTGTGTGGTGGGTGGCTGGGTCTTGGTGTGTGGTTAGTGACTGGGCCTTGGTGTGTGTTTAGTGACTGGGCCTTGGTGTGTGGTAGGTGACTGGGCCTTGGTGTGTGTTTAGTGACTGGGCCTTGGTGTGTGTTTAGTGACTGGGCCTTGGTGTGTGGTGGGTGACTGGGCCTTGGTGTGTGGTTAGTGACTGGGCCTTGGTGTGTGGTGGGTGACTGGGCCTTGGTGTGTGGTTAGTGACTGGGTCTTGGTGTGTGGTGGGTGACTGGGCCTTGGTGTGTGGTGGGTGACTGGGCCTTGGTGTGTGGCTGGTGACTGGGCCTTGGTGTGTGTTTAGTGACTGGGCCTTGGTGTGTGGTTGGTGACTGGGCCTTGGTGTGTGGTGGGTGACTGGGCCTTGGTGTGTGTTTAGTGACTGGGCCTTGGTGTGTGGTTGGTGACTGGGTCTTGATGTGTGTTTAGTGACTGGGCCTTGGTGTGTGTTTAGTGACTGGGCCTTGGTGTGTGGTTAGTGACTGGGCCTTGGTGTGTGGTTGGTGACTGGGCCTTGGTGTGTGGTTAGTGACTGGGCCTTGGTGTTCAGGTTAGTTACTGGGCCTTGGTATGTGTTTAGTGACTGGGCCTTGGTGTGTGGTTGGTGACTGGGCCTTGGTGTTCAGGTTAGTTACTGGGCCTTGGTATGTGTTTAGTGACTGGGCCTTGGTGTGTGGTTGGTGACTGAGCCTTGGTGTGTGTTTAGTGACTGGGCCTTGGTGTTCAGGTTAGTTACTGGGCCTTGGTATGTGTTTAGTGACTGGGCCTTGGTGTGTGGTTAGTGACTGGGCCTTGGTGTGTGGTTAGTGACTGGGCCTTGGTGTGTGGTTAGTGACTGGGCCTTGGTGTTCAGGTTAGTTACTGGGCCTTGGTGTGTGTTTAGTGACTGGGCCTTGGTGTGTGGTTGGTGACTGGGCCTTGGTGTGTGGTTGGTGACTGGGCCTTGGTGTGTGGTTGGTGACTGGGCCTTGGTGTGTGTTTAGTGACTGGGCCTTGGTGTGTGTTTAGTGACTGGGCCGTGGTGTGTGGTTGGTGACTGGGCCTTGGTGTGTGTTTAGTGACTGGGCCTTGGTGTGTGGTTAGTGACTGGGCCTTGGTGTGTGGTTAGTGACTGGGCCTTGGTGTGTGGTTGGTGACTGGGCCTTGGTGTGTGGTGGGTGACTGGGCCTTGGTGTGTGGTGGGTGACTGGGCCTTGGTGTGTGGTGGGTGACTGGGCCTTGGTGTGTGGTGGGTGACTGGGCCTTGGTGTGTGGTTGGTGACTGGGCCTTGGTGTGTGGTGGGTGACTGGGCCTTGGTGTGTGGTGGGTGACTGGGCCTTGGTGTGTGGTGGGTGACTGGGCCATGGTGTGTGGTTGGTGACTGGGCCTTGGTGTGTGTTTAGTGACTGGGCCTTGGTGTGTGGTTAGTGACTGGGCCTTGGTGTGTGGTTGGTGACTGGGCCTTGGTGTGTGGTTGGTGACTGGGCCTTGGTGTGTGTTTAGTGACTGGGCCTTGGTGTGTGGTTAGTGACTGGGCCTTGGTGTGTGGTTGGTGACTGGGCCTTGGTGTGTGTTTAGTGACTGGGCCTTGGTGTGTGGTTGGTGACTGGGCCTTGGTGTGTGGTTAGTGACTGGGCCTTGGTGTGTGGTTGGTGACTGGGTCTTGGTGTGTGGTTGGTGACTGGGCCTTGGTGTGTGTTTAGTGACTGGGCCTTGGTGTGTGGTGGGTGACTGGGCCTTGGTGTGTGGTGGGTGACTGGGCCTTGGTGTGTGGTTAGTGACTGGGCCTTGGTGTGTGGTTGGTGACTGGGCCTTGGTGTGTGTTTAGTGACTGGGCCTTGGTGTCTGTTTAGTGACTGGGCCTTGGTGTGTGGTTGGTGACTGGGCCTTGGTGTGTGGTTAGTGACTGGGCCTTGGTGTGTGGTGGGTGACTGGGCCTTAGAGTCATAGAGTCATAGAGTAATACAGCACGGATAGAGGCCCTTCGGCCCATCGTGTCCATGCCGGCCATCAAGCCCTGTCTAATCTAATCCCATATTCCAGCATTTGGCCCGTAGCCTTGTATGCTATGGCATTTCAAATGCTCATCCAAATGCTTCTTAAATGTTGTGAGGGTTTCTGCCTCCACAACCCTTTCAGGCAGTGAGTTCCAGACTCCAACCACCCTCTGGGTGAAAAAGTTCTTTCTCAAATCCCCTCTAAACCTCCCGCCCTTTACCTTGAATCTATGCCCCCTAGTTATTGACCCCTCTACTAAGGGGAAAAGCTCCTCAGCATCCATCCTATCTATGCCCCTCACAATTTTGTACACCTCAATCATGTCCCCCCTCAGCCTCCTCTGCTCCAAGGAAAACAAACCCAATCTGCCCAGTCTCTCTTCATAGCTGAAGCGCTCCAGCCCTGGTAACATCCTGGTGAACCTCCTCTGCACCCTCTCTAACGCGATCACATCTTTCCTGTAGTGTGGCGACCAGAACTGCACACAGTATTCCAGCTGTGGCCTAACCAGTGTTTTATACAGCTCCATCATAACCTCCTTGCTCTTATATTCTATGCCTCGGCTAATGAAGGCAAGTATCCCATATGCCTTTTTTACCACCTTATCCACCTGTTCCGCCGCCTTCAGGGATCTGTGTACCTGCACACCCAGATCCCTCTGACCCTCCGTCTTGCCTAGGGTCTTTCCCTTCATTGTGTATTCCCTTGCCTTGTTAGACCCCCCAAAGTGCATCACCTCGCACTTTTCCGGGTTAAATTCCATTTGCCACTGTTCCGCCCATCTGACCAACCCATCTATATCGTTCTGCAGACTGAGGCTACCCTCCTCGCTATTTACCACCTTACCAATTTTAGTATCATCCGCGAATTTACTGATCATACCCTTTACATTCATATCCAAGTCATTAATGTAGACCACAAACAGCAAGGGACCCAGCACCGATCCCTGTGGTACCCCACTTGGTGTCTGGTTGGTGACTGGGCCTTGGTGTCTGGTTAGTGACTGGGCCTTGGTGTGTGGTGGGTGACTGGGCCTTGGTGTGTGGTTAGTGACTGGGCCTTGGTGTGTGGTGGGTGACTGGGCCTTGGTGTGTGGTGGGTGACTGGGCCTTGGTGTGTGGTGGGTGACTGGGCCTTGGTGTGTGGTGGGTGACTGGGCCTTGGTGTGTGGTGGGTGACTGGGCCTTGGTGTGTGGTTAGTGACTGGGCCTTGGTGTGTGGTGGGTGACTGGGCCTTGGTGTGTGGTTGGTGACTGGGCCTTGGTGTGTGGTGGGTGACTGGGCCTTGGTGTGTGGTGGGTGACTGGGCCTTGGTGTGTGGTTGGTGACTGGGCCTTGGTGTGTGGTGGGTGACTGGGCCTTGGTGTGTGGTGGGTGACTGGGCCTTGGTGTGTGGTGGGTGACTGGGCCTTGGTGTGTGGTTAGTGACTGGGCCTTGGTGTGTGGTTGGTGACGGGGCCTTGGTGTGTGGTGGGTGACTGGGCCTTGGTGTGTGGTTGGTGACTGGGCCTTGGTGTGTTGTGGGTGACTGGGCCTTGGTGTGTGTTTAGTGACTGGGCCTTGGTGTGTGGTGGGTGACTGGGTCTTGGTGTGTGGTTAGTGACTGGGCCTTGGTGTGTGGTGGGTGGCTGGGTCTTGGTGTGTGGTTAGTGACTGGGCCTTGGTGTGTGTTTAGTGACTGGGCCTTGGTGTGTGGTAGGTGACTGGGCCTTGGTGTGTGTTTAGTGACTGGGCCTTGGTGTGTGGTTGGTGACTGGGCCTTGGTGTGTGGTGGGTGGCTGGGTCTTGGTGTGTGGTTAGTGACTGGGCCTTGGTGTGTGTTTAGTGACTGGGCCTTGGTGTGTGGTAGGTGACTGGGCCTTGGTGTGTGTTTAGTGACTGGGCCTTGGTGTGTGGTGGGTGACTGGGCCTTGGTGTGTGGTGGGTGACTGGGCCTTGGTGTGTGGCTGGTGACTGGGCCTTGGTGTGTGTTTAGTGACTGGGCCTTGGTGTGTGGTTGGTGACTGGGCCTTGGTGTGTGGTGGGTGACTGGGCCTTGGTGTGTGTTTAGTGACTGGGCCTTGGTGTGTGGTTGGTGACTGGGTCTTGATGT
Source organism: Somniosus microcephalus (assembly GCF_052327205.1). Lineage (NCBI taxonomy): Eukaryota > Metazoa > Chordata > Chondrichthyes > Squaliformes > Somniosidae > Somniosus > Somniosus microcephalus. The sequence continues at coordinate 15,015,332 of NC_140987.1, read as the reverse complement.
GTGTTTAGTGACTGGGCCTTGGTGTGTGTTTAGTGACTGGGCCTTGGTGTGTGGTTGGTGACTGGGCCTTGGTGTGTGGTTAGTGACTGGGCCTTGGTGTGTGGTGGGTGACTGGGCCTTGGTGTCTGGTTGGTGACTGGGCCTTGGTGTCTGGTTGGTGACTGGGCCTTGGTGTGTGGTTAGTGACTGGGCCTTGGTGTGTGGTGGGTGACTGGGCCTTGGTGTGTGGTTAGTGACTGGGCCTTGGTGTGTGGTGGGTGACTGGGCCTTGGTGTGTGGTGGGTGACTGGGCCTTGGTGTGTGGTGGGTGACTGGGCCTTGGTGTGTGGTGGGTGACTGGGCCTTGGTGTGTGGTGGGTGACTGGGCCTTGGTGTGTGGTTAGTGACTGGGCCTTGGTGTGTGGTGGGTGACTGGGCCTTGGTGTGTGGTTGGTGACTGGGCCTTGGTGTGTGGTGGGTGACTGGGCCTTGGTGTGTGGTGGGTGACTGGGCCTTGGTGTGTGGTTGGTGACTGGGCCTTGGTGTGTGGTGGGTGACTGGGCCTTGGTGTGTGGTGGGTGACTGGGCCTTGGTGTGTGGTGGGTGACTGGGCCTTGGTGTGTGGTTAGTGACTGGGCCTTGGTGTGTGGTTGGTGACGGGGCCTTGGTGTGTGGTGGGTGACTGGGCCTTGGTGTGTGGTTGGTGACTGGGCCTTGGTGTGTGGTGGGTGACTGGGTCTTGGTGTGTGGTGGGTGACTGGGTCTTGGTGTGTGGTTAGTGACTGGGCCTTGGTGTGTTGTGGGTGACTGGGCCTTGGTGTGTGTTTAGTGACTGGGCCTTGGTGTGTGGTGGGTGACTGGGTCTTGGTGTGTGGTTAGTGACTGGGCCTTGGTGTGTGGTGGGTGGCTGGGTCTTGGTGTGTGGTTAGTGACTGGGCCTTGGTGTGTGTTTAGTGACTGGGCCTTGGTGTGTGGTAGGTGACTGGGCCTTGGTGTGTGTTTAGTGACTGGGCCTTGGTGTGTGTTTAGTGACTGGGCCTTGGTGTGTGGTGGGTGACTGGGCCTTGGTGTGTGGTTAGTGACTGGGCCTTGGTGTGTGGTGGGTGACTGGGCCTTGGTGTGTGGTTAGTGACTGGGTCTTGGTGTGTGGTGGGTGACTGGGCCTTGGTGTGTGGTGGGTGACTGGGCCTTGGTGTGTGGCTGGTGACTGGGCCTTGGTGTGTGTTTAGTGACTGGGCCTTGGTGTGTGGTTGGTGACTGGGCCTTGGTGTGTGGTGGGTGACTGGGCCTTGGTGTGTGTTTAGTGACTGGGCCTTGGTGTGTGGTTGGTGACTGGGTCTTGATGTGTGTTTAGTGACTGGGCCTTGGTGTGTGTTTAGTGACTGGGCCTTGGTGTGTGGTTAGTGACTGGGCCTTGGTGTGTGGTTGGTGACTGGGCCTTGGTGTGTGGTTGGTGACTGGGCCTTGGTGTGTGTTTAGTGACTGGGCCTTGGTGTCTGTTTAGTGACTGGGCCTTGGTGTGTGGTTGGTGACTGGGCCTTTCTGTACAGGTTGGTCTCTGTCGTGTTAGGGATATGACTCAGCACTGACTGGCTCCTGTATGTCAAGCACTCGAAAAAAGAAAAGAAAGAAATACTTGTAGTTCTGTAGCGCTTTTTGCGACCTCAGATTGTCCAAAAGCGCTTTACAGCCAACGAAGTACTTTTGGAGTGTAGTCACTGTTGTAATATAGGAAACGCGGCAGTCAATTTGCGCACAGCAAGCTCCCACAAACAGCAATGTGATAATGACCAGATAATGGGCCAGAAATTCATTGGCTTTGCGCCCAGTTACCGGCCAAAGAGGGCTTCTGCGCAAGTGTAGGAGGGTGCGCTGATATTCAGCGCTGCGGTAATGGCGGCGGTAGCCGGTAGCGCTGCGCCGACACCGATGACGTCATCGGTGTGCGCAGTGCCCCGGTTCCGCCCCGCTTCCGGCCCAAACCCCATATTTAGTTGCGGCAGCCTCTTCTGCAGCGGCCGCAAACAGCGATTGAAAAACGGGGCCGTACTGCTGCGCTACTGGGGCGCTTTAAGGTGGAGGTGCGGCCGGCCGCTTTTTCGGCGGCCGCCTTCCCGCACCTCCTTCCCTGGCCTCCTCCACCCCACCCCCCCCCGCGGCATTGCCGGCTGCTTTCCGCGAGCCCGGCACTTCTCCGTGGTGCCGTGCTCATTTGCCGGCACAATCCAGCGGCGATCTCGCTGTTGCAGGCACCTCCCCCTTAAGAGAAGGAGGAGGCCTGCAGTACCGCAGCCTGCCGCTCCGCAGCGGGTGGCGCAGCGGGGCCTACAGCGCAGAAATTCAGTTTCAACGCCCCAAGCGGGGGCGGGCACACCCTGGAATAGCGGCCGGTTCCGACTTGGGGCGCAAAAGCCGAATATCTGACGGGCGCACCTGGCTCCGCGCCCAGCGCTAACTTTTGGGTGTTAGCCTGCTGGCGGGCCTTAACTGAATTTCTAGGCCAATCTGTTTTAGTGATGTTGACTGAGGAATAAATATTGGCCAGGACACCGGGGATAACTCCCCCCCTGCTCTTCTTCGAAATAGTGCCATGGGATCTTTTATGTCCACCTGAGAGAGCAGACGGGGCCTCGGTTTAACGTCTCATCTGAAAGACGGCACCTCCGACAGTGTAGCACTCCCTCAGCACTGCACAGGGAGGGTCAGCCTAGATTTTGTGCTCGAGTCTCTGGAGTGGGACTTGAACCCACGACCTTCTGAGTCAGCGGTGAGAGCGCTGCCCACTGAGCCACGGCTGAGACTGTCGAGGACATTTTCCTAAGTTAACGGTGCCGTGTGAACACAAGTTGTTGGTCATTAGTTTCAGTGTGGGTGGTGAAGTGTTCACCTGTTTCATGAACACGTGAAAAGACGGACAGGAAAAGACAAACTGGTCCCCTGAGCTTGTCCCAAACTCTCTTGGTGCAACTAAGGGTCCTGATTCCCCGTTATTCCTCCCACTACCAGCCAATCTCCTGGAAGAGGCAAAAAAAAAACATAAATAAAAAACCCTCAGCCAATCCAAGGGGAAAACAACCTGGGAAATTCCTCGCAGGTCTCTGGGTTCCAGGAGGTCACAGTGAGCGTGAGGTACATACCCAACGCCCCAACGACCCACCTCCCTCCTGCACGCAGTGATGTTAGTCACAGCGATGAACACCTCTAGGTCCTCATTGAACCGTCACAGTGAATCTGCACTCAAAGAAAGAAAACCCGGGTGATAACGCAGCTCTCTGTATCATTCCTGTATTTACCCGGATGTTTATACAACGCTCTGTATTGTTCCTGAATTTACCCGGATGTTTATACAACGCTCTGTGACATGAATCTTGGCATTCATGTGGAAATGACTTATGAAATAATACTGGGCGGCCTGCTGGTGGCGCTGTCCAGGGAGAGTATAAATACTCGGGCACGGGCCCAGCTTGCTCAGGACATTCTTTAACAGGAACTTGTAAAGGACACAACTAGATCTCCATGTTGAAAAACAATTGATTAAAGCTTTGTTTAACGCTTAGACCAAGTGCCTAGTAGTTTTCTTACGTCACTCTGTATTGTTCCTGTATTTACCCAGGTGTTTATACAGCCCTCTGTATCATTCTTGTATTCACCTGGGTGTTTATACAGCTCTCTGTGTCATTCCTGTATTTACCCGGATTTTTATACCACGCTCTGTATCATTCTTGTATTTTACCCGAGTGTTTATACAACGCTCTGTATTGTTCCTGCATTTACACGGGTGTTTATACAGCTCTCTGTATCATTCTTGTATTTACCTGGGTATTTATACAGCTCTCTGTATTGTTCCAGTATTTACCCGGGTATTTATACAGCTCTCTGTATTGTTCCTGTATTTACCCGGGTATTTATACAACTCTCTCTATCGTTCTTGTATTTACCTGGGTATTTATACAGCTCTCTGTATCATTCTTGTATTTACCTGGGTGTTTATACAGCTCTCTGTATTGTTCCAGTATTTACCCGGATATTTATACAGCTCCCTGTATTGTTCCAGTATTTACCCGGATATTTATACAGCTCTCTGTATTCCAGTATTTACCCGGGTATTTATACAGCTCTCTGTATTCCAGTATTTACCCGGGTATTTATACAGCTCTCTGTATTGATCCAGTATTTACCCGGGTATTTATACAGCTCTCTGTATCATTCCAGTATTTACCCGGGTATTTATACAGCTCTCTCTATCGTTCCAGTATTTACCCGGGTATTTATACAGCTCTCTGTATTGTTCCAGTATTTACCCGGATATTTATACAGCTCTCTGTATTCCAGTATTTACCCGGGTATTTATACAGCTCTCTGTATTGTTCCAGTATTTACCTGGGTATTTATACAGCTCTCTGTATTGATCCAGTATTTACCCGGGTATTTATACAGCTCTCTATCATTCCAGTATTTACCCGGGTATTTATACAGCTCTCTCTATCGTTCCAGTATTTACCCGGATATTTATACAGCTCCCTGTATTGTTCCAGTATTTACCCGGATATTTATACAGCTCTCTGTATTCCAGTATTTACCCGGGTATTTATACAGCTCTCTGTATTGTTCCAGTATTTACCCGGGTATTTATACAGCTCTCTGTATTGATCCAGTATTTACCCAGGTATTTATACAGCTCTCTGTATTGATCCAGTATTTACCCGAGTATTTATACAGCTCTCTGTATCGTTCCAGTATTTACCCGGGTATTTATACAGCTCTCTGTATCGTTCCAGTATTTACCCGGGTATTTATACAGCTCTCTGTATCGTTCCAGTATTTACCCGGGTATTTATACAGCTCTCTGTATTGTTCCAGTATTTACCCGGGTATTTATACAGCTCCCTGTTTCGTTCCAGTATTTACCCGGGTATTTATACAGCTCTCTGTATCGATCCAGTATTTACCCGGGTATTTATACAGCTCTCTGTATTGTTCCAGTATTTACCCGGGTATTTATACAGCTCTCTGTATTGATCCAGTATTTACTCGGGTATTTATACAGCTCTCTGTATTGTTCCAGTATTTACCCTGGTATTTATACAGCTCTCTGTATTGATCCAGTATTTACCCGGGTATTTATACAGCTCTCTGTATCGATCCAGTATTTACCTGGGTATTTATACAGCTCTCTGTATCGATCCAGTATTTACCCGGGTATTTATACAGCTCTCTGTATCGATCCAGTATTTACCCGGGTATTTATACAGCTCTCTGTATCGATCCAGTATTTACCCGGGTATTTATACAGCTCTCTGTATCGATCCAGTATTTACCCGGGTATTTATACAGCTCTCTGTATCGATCCAGTATTTACCCGGGTATTTATACAGCTCTCTGTATCGATCCAGTATTTACCCGGGTATTTATACAGCTCTCTGTATCGATCCAGTATTTACCCGGGTATTTATACAGCTCTCTGTATTGATCCAGTATTTACCCGGGTATTTATACAGCTCTCTGTATTGATCCAGTATTTACCCGGGTATTTATACAGCTCTCTGTATTGATCCAGTATTTACCCGGGTATTTATGCAGCTCTCTGTATTGATCCAGTATTTACCCGGGTATTTATGCAGCTCTCTGTATTGATCCAGTATTTACCCGGGTATTTATACAGCTCTCTGTATTGATCCAGTATTTACCCGGGTATTTATGCAGCTCTCTGTATTGATCCAGTATTTACCCGGGTATTTATACAGCTCTCTGTATCGATCCAGTATTTACCCGGGTATTTATGCAGCTCTCTGTATCGATCCAGTATTTACCCGGGTATTTATACAGCTCTCTGTATCGATCCAGTATTTACCCGGGTATTTATGCAGCTCTCTGTATCGATCCAGTATTTACCCGGGTATTTATACAGCTCTCTGTATTGATCCAGTATTTACCCGGGTATTTATACAGCTCTCTGTATTGATCCAGTATTTACCCGGGTATTTATACAGCTCTCTGTATTGATCCAGTATTTACCCGGGTATTTATACAGCTCTCTGTATTGATCCAGTATTTACCCGAGTATTTATACAGCTCTCTGTATTGATCCAGTATTTACCCGGGTATTTATACAGCTCTCTGTATCGATCCAGTATTTACCCGGGTATTTATACAGCTCTCTGTATTGATCCAGTATTTACCCGAGTATTTATACAGCTCTCTGTATTGATCCAGTATTTACCCGAGTATTTATACAGCTCTCTGTATTGATCCAGTATTTACCCGGGTATTTATGCAGCTCTCTGTATTGATCCAGTATTTACCCGGGTATTTATACAGCTCTCTGTATTGATCCAGTATTTACCCGGGTATTTATACAGCTCTCTCTATCGTTCCAGTTATAACCTTGGCAGTGGCACAGTTGTCATCCTGGTGAATGGATCATTTCACGATGACCGGTGGCATCGTGTGAAGGCGGTTCGGTGAGTGGCCTCGTTCAGTGTCTGTCTGTGTGCTTGTATGTGTCTTTTGCTGTGGACGTATGTATGCATAAGCATGGACATGTATGTATATGTATGTGTACATGTCCATGTTTGTATGTACATGCTTACCCACGTACGCCACCTCTCTCAACCCCTCCACTGTCTCTGAATTGCCCTGCTGCTTGTCCGATATCTAGTCCCGGATCAGTCGCAATTTCCTCCAGTTAAACAATGGGAAGTCCGAAGCAATTGTCTTCGGTCCCTGCCACAAACTCCGAATCCTCACCACCGATTCGCGCCCTCTCCCCAGGATGAACCAGACTTGACCTGTTTGACCCTGAGCTGAGTGTCCGACCCCGTACCCTCTCCATCACAAAGACCGCCTATTCCACCTCCGTAACATCGCCCGTCTCCGCCCCGCCTCAGCTCATCCGCTGCTGAAACCCTCATCCCTGCCTTTGTTACTTCTAGACTCGACTATTCCAATGCACTCCTGGCCGACCTCCCACCTTCTACCCTCCGTAACCTCGAGCTCCTCTAAAACTCTGCTGCCCCGTGTCCTAACTCGCACCAAGTCCCGCTTACCTATCGCCAATGTTCACAATATATATTAATGATCTAGACGAGGGAACTAGATGTAATATCTCCAAGTTTGCAGACGACACAAAGCTGGGTGGGCGTGTGTGCTGAGAGGAGGATGCCGAGAAACTCCAGTATGATTTGGACAGGTTGGGTGATTGGGCAGATGCATGGCAGATGCAGTATAATGTGGATAAATGTGAGGTTATCCACTTTGGTGGCAAAAACAGGAAGGCAGATTATTATCTGAATGGCAATAGATTGGGAAAAGGGGAAGTGCAACGAGACCTGGGTGTCCTTGTGCACCAGTCGCTGAAGGTAAGCATGCAGGTGCAGCAGGCGGTTAAGAAGGCAAATGGTATGTTGGCCTTCGTAGCGAGAGGGTTTGATTACAGGAACAAGGATGTCTTGCTGCAGTTGTACAGGACCTTGGTGAGACCACACCTTGAGTATTGTGTGCAGTTTTGGTCGCCTTATCTGAGGAAGGATGTTCTTGCCATGGAGGGAGTGCAGCGAAGATTCACCAGACTGATACCTGGGATGGCAGGAATGACGTATGAAGAGAGATTGGGTCGATTAGGCTTATATTCGCTAGAGTTTAGAAGAATGAGAGGGGATCTCATTGAAACTTATAAAATTATAACAGGACTGGACAGACTAGATGCAGGAAGGATGTTCCCAATGGCGGGGGAGTCCAGAACCAGGGGTCACAGTCTAAGGATACAGGGTAAGCCATTTAGGACAGAAATGAGGAATTTCTTCACCCAGAGAGTGGTGAACCTGTGGAATTCTCTACCACAGAAGGCAGTTGAGGCCAGTTCATTAAATATATTCAAGAAGGAGTTAGATATATTTCTTAAGGCTAAAGGGATCAAGGGATATGGGGAGAAGGCAGGGACAGGGTACTGAATTTGGAGGATCAGCCATGATCTCATTGAATGGCGGAGCAGGCTCGAGGGGCCGAATGGCCTACTCCTGCTCCTATCTTCTATGTTTCTATCATTTTTTTGGGCTGCGCAGCCCGTTCGAAATTCCACGCGAGCACTTTTTTTTTTACTATTTAAAAGTCGGCTCACAGGCAGCACGGGACCTGAAGAGCATCGTGCGGCCACACGGCTTAAAGGGAACGTTGCCCACCACCCCCTGTGCTCGCTGACCTACATTGGCTCCCAGTCAAGCAGCGCCTCGATTATAAAATTCACATCCTTGTTTTCAAATCCCGCCATGCCCTCGCCCCCTCCCTATCTCTATAACCTCCTCCAACCCCACAACCCTTCCCTTCTGTGCTAAAGGTGCTCTGTTAATCCAAGTTGGCTTGACTTATGAGGAAAGGTTGAGTAGGTTGGGCCTCTACTCATTGGAGTTCAGAAGAATGAGAGGTGATCTTATCGAAACATATAAGATTGTGAGGGGGCTTGATCGGGTGGATGCGGGGAGGACTAGAACTAGGGGGCATAATCTTAGAATAAGGGGCTGCCCTTTCAAAACTGAGATGAGGAGAAACTTCTTCACTCAGAGGGTAGTAAATCTATGGAATTTGCTACCTCAGAGAGCTGTGGAAGCTGCAACATTAAATAAATTTAAAACAGAGATAGACAGTTTCCTAACTGATAAGGGAATTAGGGGTTACGGGGAGCGGGCAGGGAAGTGGATGTGAGTCTAGGTTCGGCTCAGCCATGATCCTATTGAATGGCGGAGCAGGCCCGAGGGGCCGTATGGCCTACTCCTGCTCCTACTTCTTATTTTCTTATGTAAGTTGCTGTGTATATGTGTGCAAATATATCCATGTGTATATCTATGTATGTAAGTGCACATGTACATATATACACACACACACATCTATATATGATTGTTTATATATGTTTCTCTGTGTCTGGGCTGGTGAGCACCTGTGGTTATTTAGACAGCTGTTTGTATTTGTGTTTATTCCCGGGAATTTCCTCGGCCCCCATTGGCCGCTCTAAGTTTGCCGGAAGATTGGCGGGAAGCCCAGATACAAATTTCCCGTCGAAATTTACCATGACTGATCGGGAGAATCCCCGAGGAAATTTCTGGCTTGTATATTTCATGGAATCATAGAATCATAGAAGTTTACGGCACAGAAGGAGGCCATTCGGCCCATCGTGTCCGCGCCGGCCGACAAAGAGCTATCCAGCCTAATCCCACTTTCCAGCTCTCGGTCCGTAGCCCTGCAGGTTAGAGCACTCCAGGTGCATATCCAAGTACTTTTTAAATGTGATGAGGGTTCCTGCCTCGACCACCCTTTCAGGCAGTGAGTTCCAGACCCCCACCACCCTCTGGGTGAAAAAAAGTTCTCCTCACCTTCCCCCTAATTGTTGAACCAATTACTTTAAATCTAGTTATTGACCCCTCTGCTAAAGGGTATAGGTCCTTCCTATCCACTCTATCTAGGCCCCTCTCAATTTTTACACCAGAATTAAATCGCCCCTCAGCCTCCTGCGTTCCAGAGAAAACAACCTCACCCTTTCCAATCTTTCCTCATAGCTAAAATCCTCCAGTCCTGGCAACATCCTTGTAAATCTCCTCTGCAGCCTCTCTCGTGCAATATATGTTCTATATGTATGCCTATTTCGATATGTGTGTGTTTCTAGGTGTGAGTATCTTTCTATGTGTGTGTTTCATTATCTCGCTGTTCCAGGGACGGGCAGTCCGGAAAGCTAACAGTTGATGATTACGGAGCGAAAATCGGGAAGTCCCCCGGAATGATGCGGCAGCTCAACATCAACGGGCCTGTCTACGTAGGTAAGGGGAAGTCATTCCGTGGTGCTGGACGGTCCCAGTGCCACGTGGAGCCGTGACCCTTGACCCGTCTACAAAGGGGACAGACGGCCGGCGAGAGCCAGCAGTGGGCCAGGCCTGGATCTGGGCAGAAACTGGGTCACTTGTGAGGGCCGAGAATCTGCAGCTCTCTCGCACCGGGACTCGCGGTGGGAGTGAGCGAGTGCCGACCGCCTCACCCCCCCCTCCCCTCCCCCATTAAAGACAGCAGCGTGAAGGAGGGGTGTGGCTGGGGGAAGGGGGGACGCCCAGGCCCGGAGTTTCCATGGCATCAGCCTGCTGGTGGGTCAATTGAAACATTTAAGACTGAGGTGGATTTTTGTTGGGTAAAGGTCTCAAGAAGTCACAGCTGGGTAAATGGAGCCAAGGTACAGATCAGCCATGATCAAATTGAATGGCAGAATGGGCTCGAGGGGCTGAATGGCCTCTTACGCTGCGGAGGACAGAACGAGAGATATAAGGACAGCGTGTGAACGTATCCGAGACTCTCACTGACACCCGGGAAGATATTGCTCAAAGGCAGCGCTGTAGTGAAATATGACGAGGTACTTGGATCTCCGAAGCTACGAGAAATCGGAGAGCGCCACATGGGCCGGGTCCCTCGGCCAAGAGGACGCTCGCAGCTCAGTGTCCCAATCCACCATCTTGTCCAGGAGATGCACAGAGCAGACTGGCCCTGGCAGAGAGTGCGGTCAGTGCCACAGTGAGGCGGTGACCATTATACCTGGGCAAAGAGAGAAATTATACAGCACCTTCCACAACCTCAGGACATCCTAAAGCGCTTTGCAGCCAATTAAGTGCAGTCACTGTTGTAATGTAGGAAACGCGGCAGCCAATTTGCTGCAAGCTCCCACAAACAGCAATGTGATCAAGACTAGATAACCTGTTTTAGTGATGTTGGTTGAGGGATAAATATTGGCCAAGACACCGGGGAGAACTCCCCTGCTCTTCTTCAAAATAGTACCATGGGATATTTCACATCCCTCTGAGAGGGCAGACGGGGTCTCGGTTTAACATCTCATCCGAAAGACGGCACCTCCGACAGTGCAGCACTCCCTCAGTACCGCACTGGGAGTGTCGGCCTGGATTATGGGCTCTGGATTGGGGCCTGGAACCCACGACCTTCTGACTCAGAGGCGAGAGTGCTGCCCACTGAGCTAGGGCTAACAACAGGTAACAGGCGACCCTTTCTCCATTTGAATCCCAGTAAGAATTCTGGCTGATTTCCAGCAACCACTTTTAAGGAACTGGTATCGCCGCTTGTCCTTGGTCTGTCCTGAGTTAGTCGACCTCGACTGGGATGGTGCAAAGGGTGCTGCAGGTAGCCTGAGTCCGCCCAGGTGAGGGAGGAGAGAATTAGGCCAGGATCACTCTCCAGTGACCCTGGCTGCTGAGGTCAGGCATGCGGGTGTTGGTTTGAGGACAGGATGGGGTTCAGCGGCAATGTCCTGGGCTCACACCTCAAGGCCAGTGGGTTGGGAGATAGACCACAGACTGGGTGATACCCATCGACTGTGTCCCAGCATGAGACAGTGCCTTCAGGGCAGGAGGGGAGGGAGCTGGTGGGGAAATACTCTGAATTGCTACGCTCTTCCTTCTCCCTTCCCTCTTCTGCATGGATTTTGGGTGAAGCGTTGGTAAGGTTGTGCACATACAGATCACAAACCCCCTCCACACTGGGGCCAGCTCCCTCCGTGCAGGAACTAGCTAACCCTACACAGGAAGTAGCTCCTCCACACAGGAAATCATAGAGTCATAGAACAGAATCATAGAATGGTTACAGCACAGAAGGAGGCCATTTGGCCTGTCGAACCTGTGCCGGCTCTCTGCAAGAACACTTCAGCTAGTCCCACTCCCCTGCCCTTTCCCCGTAGCCCTGCAAATTTCTTTTCCTTCAGGTACTTATCCAATTCGCTTTTGAAAGCTACGATTGAGTCTGCCTCCATCGCCCTTTCAGGCAGTGCTTTCCAGATCCTAACCACTCGCTGCGTAAAAAAGTTTTTCCTCATGTCGCCTTTGGTTCTTCTGCCAATCCCCTTAAATCTGTGTCCTCTGGTTCTCGACCCTTCTGCCAATGGGAACAGTTTCTCTCTAGCTACACTGTCCAGACCCCTCATGATTTTGAACACCTCTATCAAATCTCCTCTCAACCTTCCCTGCTCTAAAATAGCTAACCTGACACAGGACGCAGCTCCCATCCACACAAACACCACCATGGAAGGAGTTCAGCGAAGATTCACCAGACTGATACCTGGGATGGCAGGAATGACGTATGAGGAGAGATTGGGTCGATTGGGCTTATACTCGCTGGAGTTTAGAAGAATGAGAGGGAATCTCATTGAAACTTATAAAATTCTGACAGGACTGGACAGACTAGATGCAGGAAGGGTGTTCCCGATGGCGGGGGAGTCCAGAACCAGGGGTCACAGTCTAAGGATAAGGGGTAAGCCATTTTGGACAGAGATGAGGAGGAATTTCTTCACCCAGAGAGTGGTGAACCTGTGGAATTCTCTACCACAGAAGGCACTGGAGGCCAATTCATTAAATATATTCAAGAAGGAGTTGGATATATTTCTTAAGGCTAAAGGGATCAAGGGATATGGGGAGAAAGCAGGGACAGGGTACTGAATTTGGATGATCAGCCATGATCGCATTGAATGGCGGAGCAGGCTCGAGGGGCCGAATGGCCTACTCCTGCTCCTATCGTCTATGTTTCTATGGGCACAATGGAGCTGCTGAAAGGATTGTCGTCCCTCTGAAGAAACGGCTTGCCTAACATTTTGTTTCTTTCTCTCATGTCAGGAGGGATGAAGGAGATCGCCCTCCACACCAACCGCCAGTACATGCGGGGCTTCGTAGGCTGCATCTCACACTTCACACTCTCGACTGATTACCACATCTCGCTGGTGGAGGACGCCACCGATGGGAAGAACATCAACACTTGTGGAACCAAATAGCTCCCTCGGGCCGGGTAGCAGCGGGAGGGGGGTGTGGAGGGGAGAAGGAAGAGGATGAAGAAGGAAAATTGCTACCCTGCTCCAAAAAAAAACCACATGGACCAGAAATGTTGGAGCAACAACAGACACTGGGAACTGGCAGCTTGCAAGGAGCTTCCTTTTCGATAGAGTTTCCGTGGCGACCGAATCGTGCAGATCAATCACTTCAGGAGGACATTTTTATTTTTGGTTGTGTCACTGGTTTGACTGTATCCAGTTCTTTTCCTATTAAATGGCAGCTCTTGGGAGACAGCGGGACCAAAAGCAAATCTCCCTCTCCCACGTAAATTCGTCTGAAGTAATAGACTTTGTTGGGGAAGGGTATTAAGGGTTACGGAACTAAGGCGGGTGGATGGAGTTAAGATACAGATCGGCCATGATCTAATTGAATGGAGGAACACGCTCGAGGGATTGAATGGCCTACTCCTGTTCCTGTGTTCCTGTGAAGCGCCTTGGGATATTTTACTATGTTAAAGGCGCTATGTAAATGCAAGTTGTTGTTGTATAAATGATTTGCACACACGGCATGATGATTGATCTTGAACTTTTCCGATGATACCACATTAGCGGGCATGGAAGAATATGAGATTGTAGGAGGACCTAGGCAGATCAAGGGAGGGGGCAGATAGGTGGCAGATGCAATTCAATGCAGAGAAATGTGAACTCGTACATTTTGGGAAGAAAATGCAACAAAAGAAAGTATCCCCTAACCAGTAAGGCACTCAATAGACTGGAGGTGCAGAGAGAGAGCCAGGTGTGCAGATACACATTCTTTTAAAGGTGGAGGCTATGAAGGCCAAAATACCATTTGCCTTCTTAACCGCCTGCTGCACCTGCATGCTTACCTTCAGCGACTGGTGCACAAGGACACCCAGGTCTCATTGCACTTCCCCTTCTCCCAATCTGTAAAGTATGTGACTATACTTAATACAATAATGAGGAGACAGCTTGGAAGGTTCAACTTAGGTCTTTACTTCATACCAACAGGCGGGAACTGAGGGGAGATCAGTACCCACAGTACTATTTATACCCCTATGGCCAGGAGTGGTACTACGGTATCACTATGCCCTACAAAGTAGTGCTGCCCTGGCCATAGGTTTAAAGTAACATACATATTACATACACAACATTCCTCCCCTTTTAATTAAAACGTACCCGTGCAATTAAATCAACAGATGCACCATAACTAGGGCTAATAACATTTGGTAACACAACATACATAACATATTTACATCAGAGTTGTCTACCTATATATATATATATATATAAAAAGAACATGTTATAGATTCAGTCTCTGAGGAGGCCTCCTGTCTCGACTAGGATAACGTCTTTCTCTAGTCGGTCTCAGTGTAGGCGGCGGTACTTCCGTCACCACTTCATCGCTGGAGTCGTCGGTGTCTGATGGCACATCCTGTGCCGTGGAGCTCACTGGAGTGATGAACTCCTCGCAATCCTAAGACTTCTGTAGTGACAAGCTGGGCCGTGATTCCACTGGAACAATGTGCTGAGACGTTTGAGGTAGTGAATCAGTTGGGTTTCTGGACTCCACAAGTTGATCAGCATGTCGTCTGATTATGCCGTCCCTTATATCCACTGTGTACATCAAGGGTCCCTGGTGGGCCTTTATCGTACCAGACCGCCACTTTTCATTTCTATAATCACGGGCCAACACTTGCTGCCCCACCTCGAAGCTCCGTGTCTGTCTGTCAGGAGCCCTACGAAATACTCGGTTTTCCACATCTCTCCGGATGTTTTGTCTGAGCAATTCGAGGCGCGACCTTAACCTTCTATTAAAGAACATGACGGCGGTGGCCTGGTTGGTCACCGTATGTGCAGCATTACGGTACGCGAATAGGAAATTGTCCACCTTGTGTTGTAGTGGCAACCTTTCCTCCCCCATCGCCTTGATGGCCTTTTTAAAAGTCTGTACAAATCGCTCTGCCAGCCCATTTGTAGCCGGATGATATGGTGCGGACGTATAATGTCACACTCCATTCCTTTTTAGGAATGCTTGAAATTCTTCTGCCACAAATTGTGGCCCATTGTCCGAACAGACTTGCTCGGGCACCCCGTTTCGGGCAAAAATGGTCCTTAAGGCTGCGACCGTCTTTTCGGCTGTCGTTGATGACATCTTTATGACCTCCGGCCATTTTGAGTGGGCGTCCACTACAATAAGGAACATCGCATCCAGGAAGGGCCCAGCGAAGTCCACGTGGATCCTTTGCCACGGCGTTGAGGGCCACTCCCACGGATGTAGTGGGGCTTGAGGTGGTACGTTCTGTACCACCTGGCACCCTTGGCATGCTTTTGCTACTTCCTCGATGTCCCTGTCAATGCCGGGCCACCAGACATAGGCTCTGGCGAGGCTTTTCATTTTGACACCCCCCAGATGACCTTCGTGTAAGTCCCGCAACACTTTTTGTTGTAATTTTTGAGGGACCACCACCCTGGCTCCGCACATCAATGTGCCCCGGCAGACGGACAACTGTTCTTTCCTTGCCGAAAACGCCGGCAATGATGCGTCACCCTGCGCCGGCCAGCCTTTCACGGTCAATTCGTAAACCCTTGCCAGTGTCGGGTCGCTCTGTGTTTCCCGCTCGATACATTGGCTGGTGATGGGCAAGTGTTCCATAACAGCCGTATGATATATTTCCACGGGGTCCTGTACTATCTCTTCGATCTCGGCAGGCAATGGTAGCCGCGACAGGCCATCCGCATTGCCATGCTGTTTGGTACCCTTATATTCGATAAGGTACTGGTGTGCTCCTAAGAACAGTGACCATCTCTGTAGCCTTTGGGCCGTCATCAGGGGCACCCCTTTTGTTGGATTAAATATGGACACCAACGGTTGATGATCCGTCAGTAGTGTGAAACGTTGCCCATGTAGATAGTGGTGGAATTTTTTTTACACCCCACACCAGACTGAGGGCCTCCCTGTCGATTTGCGTGTAGTTTCTTTCGGCTGTAGTTAACGACCTTGAGGCAAATGCTATTGGCCTCTCCGTCCCATTGGGAAATTTGTGTGACAACACTGCCCCTATACCATACGGGGAGGCGTCACATGCCAACCTCATTGGCATTTTTGGGTCAAAGTGTGCGAGCACTTCCTTTGATGTAATGAGTTGTTTACCCTTTTTAAAAGCAGCCTCACACGCTTCGTCCCAATTCCAGGAGACTCCCTTTTGCAGCAATGAATTTAGTGGATGTAAAATGGACGATAAGTTCGGGAGGAACTTATGGTAATAGTTTATAAGGCCTAAGAATGATCGTAACTGAGATACATTCTCAGGGGGCGGGGCCTTCACTACTGCCTCGATCTTTTCCGGGGACTTATGCAGGCCTTCCTTATCTATAATGTGACCACAGTATGAGATACGTTCCTGGAAAAACTCACATTTCTGCTTGTTCGCCCCGAGTCCGTATTGTTGCAACCGCAGAAGTACTCGCTCCAGGTTAGCGAGGTGGTCGTTATCCGTTTGTCCTGTCACCAGGATGTCATCCAGGTAGCACTGCGTTCCTGGAATGCCCTGTAGGACCTGTTCCATGGTCCTCTGCCATATTGCTGGGGCGGATGCCACACCAAATACCAGGCGATTGTACTGGTACAGTCCCTTGTGTGTGTTAATCGTTAGGAGCTTTTTCGAGTCCTGCTCCACCTCCATCTGTAAATAAGCTTGACAAAGGTCAATCTTCGTAAAGTGTCTACCCCCAGCTAACGATGCGAATATGTCCTCTATCCGCGGCAGCGGATACTGTACCGTGTGCAGGACTGGGTTAATAGTTATCTTAAAATCCCCGCAAATGCGAACCTTCTTTGGTTCCCCCGGCATGTTATTTGCAGATTTCTTTATAACTGGGACAATGGGCGTGGCCCACTCACTCCACTCAATCTTTGTAAGGACACCTGCACTCTCTAAGGCATCCAGTTCTGCTTCCACAGCTGGCCGAATGGCGTAAGGCACCGGTCTGGCCTTACAAAACTTGGGGTTTGCGTCTTGAGCAATAGTTATTTTTGCTCTAATGTCCTTTAAGGTCCCCAGCCCTTGTTGGAACACCTCTGGCGTTTTTGCCAATATTTTCGACAGCCTGCTTGTAATGGTTGCATCATCCTTGGTGGTTTCTACTTTTATCTCGTGTATCGACTTCCAGTCGAAATGGATTTTTCTTATCCATTCCCTACCCAAAAGTGGTGGTCCACCGTTTGGTAGGACGTATAAATAAAGTCCTGGCACTTTTCTGCCGTTGTATTTAACTGTTACTTGCATTTTTCCCTTCGGGTAAACTTTTTGTCCCGTATATGTTTTTAATTTGATTTCGGTATCCTTTAAGGGAATGCGTTTGAACAGCCTGTTATAATCTTGTTCATTAATTACTGATAGGGCTGAACCCGTGTCCAGCTCCATATTAACTTCGACGCCTGCTACCTTCATTTTAATCCACATTGTGCTGTGGTCCTCCGTTTTGTCTACACCATATAACTTGAGACATCCCAGACCTTTAGGCTCTGCTTTTGTGCCTTCCTGTGACTCGTCTGAGCTACTGTCAGATATCTTATGTATTTTTGTCCTTGCCTTGGTACTGCTCGGATTGCCCCCACTATTGGGTTTCGTACCCGACCGACAAACTTTCGCTATATGCCCCTTTTTCCCACACTGCCGGCATATTTTATCACGAAACCAACAATTACTTTGGTTGTGGGTGGTTTTGCCACAACGGTAGCATTTACCTTTGTGAAATGTCACCTCATGGGTGTCATAGCCGGTTGTGTTTTGTCGTATTTGGGCCGCACCCTGTGCTGCTGCTTCATGTACCGATGCTATTTCCATCGCCTGATCTAGGCTGAGCTGTTTCTTGGCCAGCAACCGTTTTCGTGTACTCTCATTTAACATGCCACAGACAAATCTGTCTCTGATCGCTTCCGCCAAAAAGGCTCCAAACTGGCAATGTTTGGACAACCGTCTGAGCTCAGCCAAATAGGCTGCCTGTGACTCATCATTCCTTTGGCCGCGTCTGTAAAAGCGGTACCTTTCCGCTATAAATGGTGGCTTAGGGTTTAAATGTTCCCTTAACGTATCAACAATTTGGGCATACGTTTTGTCTGCTGGCTTTTCTGGAGTAAGAAGATTCCTCAGCAGACCGTATGTTTTTGCCCCCATAGAATTTAATAAGGTTGCTGCCTTTTTGTCATCTTTCACCTTGTTTACTACGCAATAAAGTTCATGCCTTTCGACATATGCGTCCCATTCTTCTGTGTCCGCAACAAATTCTGACAACCAATCTTCTCTGGACATTTTAAAACTGCTGAAGAGGTTTTCCCGCCTTTTTCCACTAGATGGCGGTTGTTTTTATTTTAAACTGAAGAGAAAAACTTTTCCCCTTTTGTCCACTAGATGGCGCTGTTTTTTTTTACTGAAGAGACAAACTTTTCCCCTTTTGTCCACTAGATGGCGCTGTTTTTTTTTTACTGAAGAGAAAAACTTTTCCCCTTTGTCCACTAGATGGCGCTTTTCCCGCCTTTTCTCCCTCTGCTGTCAACGACGTCTCTCCAGCGTCGTTATTTTTTTTTCTTGCAACTCCCGTTATTGCCACCGCCGCTATTACAACGACCTTCCCCTCTCGTGGCCCGCTAGTCCTCGTGGCTCCGTTTGTTCCCCAGATCGCCTGCCCGTTCTGGCCCTTGCAGCTCGCGTTCCCCGGGAAGGATTGCAGTTTACCTGGCCCTGGGTGGACTTTTGCCCCGTGTCTGGAGCGCCCGTTCAGCCTCTTCTCTCAGCTGCCGCAGCCTCCGCTGGAAACCTCTCTCTCTCGCTCCGTTGCTGCCGCTCCTCCCGAACTGGGCGGCCTCCTTCGGTCGACGCTGGACTCCGCAGGCTGGCTGGTAAGAAGCTTCTCTCCTTCTCTCCCCGTACTGCTACCGATCCTTTGTTGCACCGTGTACTGGTGAGTTCGAACGTAACTCGTCGCCAGTGTAAAGTATGTGACTATACTTAATACAATAATGAGGAGACAGCTTGGAAGGTTCAACTTAGGTCTTTACTTCATACCAACAGGCGGGAACTGAGGGGAGATCAGTACCCACAGTACTATTTATACCCCTATGGCCAGGAGTGGTACTACGGTATCACTACGCCCTACAAAGTAGTGCTGCCCTGGCCATAGGTTTAAAGTAACATACATATTACATACACAACACAATCTATTGCCGTTCGGTTAATAATCTGCCTTCCTGTTTTTGCCACCAAAGTGGATAACCTCGCATTTATCCACATTATACTGCATCTGCCATGCATCTGCCCAATCACCCAACCTGTCCAAATCAACTGAGGGAATAAAAACAGCAAACGCAGGAAATACTCGGCAGGTCAGGCAGCATCTGTGGAGAGAGAAACAGAGTTAACGATTCAGGTCGATGACCCTTCATCAGAACTGGAAAAAGTTAGAGATGTAACAGGTTTTAAGAGAGTGCAGGGGCAGCGAAAGGGGGGAGGGAAGGAAAGAAGAAAAGGGACGGTCTGCGATAGGATGGAAGGCAGGAGAGATTAAAAGACAAAAGGGATGATGGTGCAAGGCCAAAGGAGACGGTAATGGGACAAGTAAAGAAACAAGAGATGGGTCCAGAGGAGGTAACTGAGGGGTTTGTGATGACCCAAAGCTTCTGGAGCCTGAATGGCCCTTCAGACTGGGCCTTTGACACTAGGCTGTGCTTTCACATTGATAAAGTTCTGCTCAGGTTAAAAGGCCTGTGGAGAAGAAGGTTTCACTGCTTCAGTAGGCCCAGGAAACAGGATTACCACATGATTCCAGTGTCTTCGCTGCAATCCTGACTAGCAGTGTAAAAATTAGTCATAAAAGATGCGGGGTATTAGCCCTAATATCCACCACTAGAAAGAAAGAAAGACTTGCATTTCTATAGCGCCTTTCACAACCTCAGGACATACAAAGCGCTATAGAGCCAATGAAGTATTTTTGAAGTGTAGTCACTGTTGTAATGTGGGAAATGCGGCAGCCAATTTGTGCACAGCAAGCTCCCACAAACAGCAATGTGATAATGACCAGATAATCTGTTTTAGTGATGTTGGTTGAGGGATAAATATTAGCCAGAGACACCGGGGAGAACTCCCCTGCTCTTCTTTGAAATAGTGCCCATGGGATCTTTTACATCCACCTGAGAGAGCAGACGGGGCCTCGGTTTAACATCTCATCTGAACGATGGCACCTCAGTACTGAAGTGTCAGCCTAGATTATGTGCTCAAGGCTCTGGAGTGGATCACCCACTGAGCCACAGCTGACACAGCAAGGAGAGGGCCTGGTAGGGGCCTCGTCTTCTTCCAATTCGACCCCAGTAGGTCTCCACTCGCACGAGGCCTAGCAAAGATTGGTTGGCTTCTTCACCTTCGGTGATCTTCAGCCCCTTCAAGATCCCTCACTGCCCCTCGCGGTGCGCCAGGGACGCTCCCGCTGAAGTATGTGAGTAAGTGTAGAGCAATGTGTTTGGGTGATGTGCCTGCCATAGTTGAATAGCTGTCATTGTGTGCAAGGTGTGAGATGTGGGTGTGAGTGTTGGCAGTTGCAGATTGTTGGTGGGTGAGTGCTGGGGGGGTGGTGCTTTGGGCAGTGTGTGCAGATTGTGGTTCAGATGGTGGTATGTGGCATTGTTGAAGCATTGACTCACCCTGACCACTCGAGTGAGGTTGTTACATTTTTTCCTGCACTGTGTGTGGGTCCTGGAGAAATAATAAGGTATTAGGTGGGGTCAGACTAAGAGAATACAAGGTGGTCTAAGATAGGTTTACAGTGCATATGTGTGAATGCACGAAGTGTGATAAATAAGGTTGGTGAGCTGCAGGCGCAAATAGACACATGGGAATATGATGTTGTGGCAATAATGGAGACTTGGCTCCAATAAAGGCAGGATTGGGTTTTAAATATTCCTGGATATAAGGTGTTCAGGATGATAGGGAAGGAAAGGAAGGAGGTGATGTGGCAGTATTGATTAAGGAGAATGTTACAGTGCTGGAGAGGGAGGATGTCCTGGAGGGGTCAAGGACAGAATCTATATGGCCAGAGTTAAGAAATAATAGAGGTGCCATTACACTACTAGGTGTATTCTATAGACCACACATTAGTGGGAAAAATATAAAGGAGCAAATTTGCAGGGAAGTTAGAGAGGTGCAAGAACTATAGAGCAGTAATAATGGGAGACTTAAATTATCCTAATATAGATTGGGATATTAATAGTGTAAAGGGCAGAGAGGGGGAAGAATTTCTGAAGTGTGTTCAGGAGAACTTTCTTGATCAGTATGTTTCCGGTCCAATGAGGGAGGAGGCATTGCTGGATCTGGTTCTGGGGAATGAGGTGGGTCAAATGGAGCAAGTGTCAGTAGGGGAACATTTAGGGAATAGTGATCATAGTATCATAAGGTTTAGATTAGCTATGGAAGAGGACAGGGAGAAATCTAGAGTAAAAATACTTAATTGGAGGAAGGGAAATTTCAGTGGGTTGAGAATGGATCTGGCCCGGGTAAACTGGATTTCAAAGATTGGCAGGCAAAACTGTAATTGAACAATGGGCTGCCTTTAAAGAGGAGATGGTTCGGGTACAGTCGCGTACATTCCCATGAGGGGGAAAGGTAGGGCAACTAAAACCAGAGCTCCCTAGATGATGAAAGAGATCGAGAATATGATGAAGCAGAAAAAGAGTGCGTACGACAGACGTCAGGTTGAGAATACAAGTGAGAATCAGGCTAAATATAGAAAGGTCAGAGGAGAAATGAAAAAGAAAATAAAAGGGGCAAAGAGAGGGTATGAGAATAGACTGGCAGCTAACATAAAAGGGAATTCAAAAGTCTTCTATAGGCATATAAATAATAAACGGGTAGTAAGAGGAGGGGTGGGGCCGATTAGGAACCAAAAAGGAGACCTACGCATGGAGGCAGAGGGCATGGCTGAGGTATTAAATGAGTACTTTGCATCTCTCTTCACCAAGGAAGAAGATGTTGCCAAAGTCATAGTGAAAGAGGAGGTAGAGGAAATACTGGATGAGATAAAAATTGATAAAGAGGAGGTACTACAAAAGGCTGTTTGAATTTAAAGTTGATAAGTCTCCAGGACCGGATGGGATGCATCCTGGGATGCTGACGGAGGTTAAGGAGGAAATCGCGGACGTACTGGCCAGAATCTACTAATCCTCTTTAGATATGGGGGTGGTGCCAGAGGACTGGAGAATTGCAAATGTTACACCCGTGTTCAAAAAAGGTTGTAAGGATAAATCCAGCAACTACAGGCCAGTCCGTTTAACCTCTGTAGTGGAGAAGCTTCTGGAAATGATAATCAGGGTCAAAGTTAACAGTCATTAGGAGAAGTGTGGATTAATTAAGGAAAGCCAGCATGGATTTGTTAAAGGCAAATCGTGTTTAACTAACTTGATCGAGTTTTTTGATGAGGTAGCAGAGAGGGTTGATGAGGGCAATGCGGTTGATGTGGTGTAAATGGACTTCCAAAAGGCATTCGACAAAGTGCCACATAATAGGATTGCCAGCAAAGTTGAAGCCCATGGAATAAAAGGGACAGTGGCAGCATGGATATGAAATTGGCTAAGTGACAGGAAACAGAGCGTAGTGGTGAAAGGGTGGTGGAGGCAGACTCAATCATGGCTTTCAAAAGGGAATTGGATAAGTATCTGAAGGAAAATATTTTGGAGGGCTGGGGAAGCAGGACTAGCTGGAGTGCTCTTGCAGAGAGCTGGCACGGGCTCGACGGGCCGAATGGCCTCCTTCTGTGCAGTCACCATTCTATGATTCTATGAAGGCAGGATGTTTTGAGGTGACCTAAGGAATGTTCTCAATATCAAGGCTGCTTGCCTTGGGCTGAGTGATTATTATTCCACTCGGCTGCCAACTTTCCATCAAGTTATCACTTTGTGAGTAACCTGAGACAAGCATATCGTGGATCTGCCCAAGACTCCAGTGAATGTTTCCCAGGCCGAGGGCAAAGCAGCTCTTTTCTGATGCACCTGGCCCACTTCTGAAACAAAACCTGGCTAATCCTCAGACATCCAAACACCTCAGGAAATATCCCATTCCTTCGTCACAAGCAACAGGGGCGGTTTACTTTATGCCGTCGCTGGTTAAGATCAGAGATACGTCTGCCATCATCAAGCCACCAACAGTGGAGATACAGTCAATAACACTGGGGGAGAGGTTACTGAGCGACAGTGCGAGGGAGCAGGATTAACATCAGTAGAGATACAGTCAGTAACACAGGGCGCTGTGGGAGAGGGGTTACTGAGTGACAGTGTGAGGGAGCTGGATTAACATCAGTAGAGATACAGTCAGTAACACAGGGTGCTGGGGGAGAGGGGTTACTGAGTGACAGTGTGAGGGAGCTGGATTAACATCAGTAGAGATACAGTCAGTAACACAGGGTGCTGGGGGAGAGGGGTTACTGAGTGACAGTGTGAGGGAGCTGGATTAACATCAGTAGAGATACAGTCAGTAACACAGGGTGCTGGGGAGAGGGGCTACTGAGTGACAGTGTGAGGGAGCTGGATTAACATCAGTAGAGATACAGTCAGTAACACAGGGTGCTGGGGGAGAGGGGTTACTGAGTGACAGTGTGAGGGAGCTGGATTAACATCAGTAGAGATACAGTCAGTAACACAGTGTGCTGGGGGGAGGGGTTACTAAATGACAGTGTGAGGGAGCTGGATTAACATCATAGGAACATAGAAACATAGAAGATAGGAGCAGGAGTAGGCCATTCGGCCCCTCGCGCCTGCTCCGCCATTCAATGCGATCATGGCTGATCATCCAAATTCAGTACCCGGTCCCTGCTTTCTCCCCATACCCCTTGATCCCTTTAGCCTTAAGAAATATATCCAACTCCTTCTTGAATATATTTAATGAACTGGCCTCCACCGCCTTCTGTGGGAGAGAATTCCACAGGTTCACCACTCTCTGGGTGAAGAAATTCCTCCTCATTTCTGTCCTAAATGGCCTACCCTTTATCCTTAGACTGTGTCCCCTGGTTCTGGACTCCCCGACCATCGGGAACATCCTTCCTGCATCTAGTCTGTCCAGTCCTGACTGTAAAAGCTTTTATAGATATGTGAAGAGAAAAAGATTGGTGAAGTCAAGCGTAGGTCCCTTGCAGTCAGAATCAGGGGAATTTATAATGGGGAACAAAGAAATGGCGGACCAATTGAATACATATTTTGGTTCTGTCTTCACAAAGGAGGACACAAATAACCTCCCAGAGATGTCGGGGATCATAGGGTCTAATGAAAGGGAGGAACTGAAAGAAATCAGTATTTGTAGGGAAATGGTGTTAGGGAAATTGATGGGATTGAAGGCCGATAAATCCTCAGGGCCTGATAATCTCCATCCTAGGGTACTTAAGGAAGTGGCCCTAGAAATAGTAGATGCATTGCTGATTATCTTCCAACATTCGATGGAATCTGGAACAGTACCCATGGATTGGAGGGTAGCTAATGTTACCCCACTATTCAAAAAAGTTGGTAGAGAGAAAATGGGCAATTACAGACATCGGTAGAGGGGAAAATGCTAGAGTCCATTATAAAAGATGTAATAGCAGAGCACTTGGAAAAAAGTAACCGGGTCGGACAAAGTCAATATGGATTTACAAAAGGTAAATCGTGCTTGACTAATCTACTGGAATTTTTTGAGGATGTAACTAGTAAAATAGATAAGGGAGAACCAGTGGATGTGGTGTATTTGGACTTTCAGAAGGCTTTCGATAAGGTCCCGCATAAGAGATTAGCGTGTAAAGTTAAGGTGCATGGGATTGGGGGCAAGGTATTGACTTGGATAGAGAACTGGTTGGCAGACAGAAAGCAAAGAGTTGGAATAAACGGGTCTTTTTCCGAGTGGCAGGCAGTGACTAGTGGGGTACCGCAGGGATCAGTCCTAGGACCCCAGCTATTCACAATATATATTAATGATCTAGACGAGGAACTAGATGTAATATCTCCAAGTTTGCAGATGACTCAGAGCTGGGTGGGCGTGTGTGCTGTGAGGAGGATGCCGAGAAACTCCAGGATGATTTGGGCAGGTTGGGTGATTGGGCAGATGCATGGCAGATGCAATATAATGTGGATAAATGTGAGGTTATCCACTTTGGTGGCAAAAACAGGAAGGCAGATTATTATCTGAATGGCAAGAGATTGGGAGAGGGGGAAGTGCAACGAGACCTGGGCGTCCTTGTGCATCAGTCCTTGAAGGTAAGCATGCAGGTGCAGCAGGCGGATAAGAAGGCAAATTGTATGTTGGCCTTCGTAGCGAGAGGGTTTGAGTACAGGAACAAAGATGTCTTGCTGCAGTTGTGCAGGGCCTTGGTCAGACCACACCTTGAGTATTGTGTGCAATTTTCGTCGCCTTATCTGAGGAAGGATGTTCTTGCCATGGAAGGAGTTCAGCGAAGATTCACCAGGCTGATACCTGGGATGGCAGGAATGACGTATGAGGAGAGATTGGGTCGATTGGGCTTGTACTCGCTGGAGTTTAGAAGAATGAGAAGTGATCTCATTGAAACTTATAAAATTACATAGAAACATAGAAACATAGAATATCGGAGCAGGAGCAGGCTCGGAGGGCTGAATGATTATCATCAGTAGTGATACAGTCAATAACACAGGGCGCTGGGGGAGAGGGGTTACTGAGTGACAGTGTGAGGGAGCTGGATTAACATCAGTAGAGATACAGTCAGTAACACAGGGTGCTGGGGGAGCGGGGTTACTGAGTGACAGTGTGAGGGAGCTAGATTAACATCAGTAGAGATACAGTCAGTAACACAGGGTGCTGTGGGAGGGGTTACTGAGTGACAGTGTGAGGGAGCAGGATTAACATCAGTAGAGATTCAATCAGTAAAACTGGGCGCTGGGGGAGAGGGGTTACTGAGTGACAGTGTGAGGGAGCTGGATTAACATCAGTAGAGATACAGTCAGTAACACAGGGTGCTGGGGAAGAGGGGTTGCTGAGTGACAGTGTGAGGGAGCTGGATTAACATCAGTAGAGATACAGTCAGTAACACAGGGTGCTGGGGGAGCGGGGTTACTGAGTGAAAGTGTGAGGGAGCTAGATTAACATCAGTAGAGATACAGTCAGTAACACAGGGTGCTGTGGGAGGGGTTACTGAGTGACAGTGTGAGGGAGCAGGATTAACATCAGTAGAGATTCAATCAGTAAAACAGGGCGCTGGGGGAGAGGGGTTACTGAGTGACAGTGTGAGGGAGTTGGATTAACATCAGTAGAGATACAGTCAGTACCACAGGGCGCGGAGGGGAGGGGTTACTGAGCGACAGTGTGAGGGAGCTGGATTATCATCAGTAGAGATACAGTCAGTGACACAGGGCGCTGGGGGAGAGGGTAACTGAGTGACAGTGTGAGGGAGCTGGATTAACATCAGTAGAGATTCAATCAGTAAAACTGGGCGCTGGGGGAGAGGGGTTACTGAGTGACAGTGTGAGGGAGCTGGATTAACATCAGTAGAGATACAGTCAGTACCACAGGGCGCGGAGGGGAGGGGTTACTGAGCGACAGTGTGAGGGAGCTGGATTATCATCAGTAGAGATACAGTCAGTGACACAGGGCGCTGGGGGAGAGGGTAACTGAGTGACAGTGTGAGGGAGCTGGATTAACATCAGTAGAGATTCAATCAGTAAAACTGGGCGCTGGGGGAGAGGGGTTACTGAGTGACAGTGTGAGGGAACTGGATTAACATCAGTAGAGATACAGTCAGTACCACAGGGCGCGGAGGGGAGGGGTTACTGAGCGACAGTGTGAGGGAGCTGGAATAACATCAGTAGGGATACAGTCAGTGACACAGGGCGCTGGGGGAGAGGGTTACTGAGTGACAGTGTGAGGGAGCTGGATTAACATCAGTAGAGATTCAATCAGTAAAACTGGGCACTGGGGGAGAGGGGTTACTGAGTGACAGTGTGAGGGAGCTGGATTAACTTCAGTAGAGATACAGTCAGTACCACAGGGTGCTGGGGGAGAGGGGCTACTGAGTGACAGTGTGAGGGAGCTGGATTAACATCAGTAGAGATACAGTCAGTAACACAGGGCGCTGGGGGAGAGGGGTTACTGAGTGACAGTGTGAGGGAGCTGGATTAACATCAGTAGAGATACAGTCAATGACACGGCGCTGGGGGAGAGGGGTTACTGAGTGACTGTGTGAGGGAGCTGGGTTAACATCAGTAGAGATACAGTCAGTGACACAGGGTGCTGGGGGAGAGGGTTACTGAGTGACAGTGTGAGGGAGCTGGATTAACATCAGTAGAGATACAGTCAGTAACACAGGGCGCTGGGGGAGAGGGTTATTGAGTGACAGTGTGAGGCAGCTGGATTAACATCCGTAGAGATACAGTCAATGACACGGCGCTGGGGGAGAGGGGCTACTGAGTGACAGTGTGAGGGAGCTGGATTAACATCAGTAGAGATACAGTCAATTACACGGCGCTGGGGGAGAGGGGCTACTGAGTGACTGTGTGAGGGAGCTGGATTAACATCAGTAGAGAGACAGTCAGTAACACAGGGCGCTGGGGGAGAGGGGTTACTGAGTGACAGTGTGAGGGAGCTGGATTAACATCAGTAGAGATACAGTCAGTAACACAGGGTGCTGGGGGAGAGGGGTTACTGAGTGACAGTGTGAGGGAGCTGGATTAACATCAGTAGAGATACAGTCAGTAACACAGGGTGCTGGGGGGAGAGGGGATACTGAGTGACATTGTGAGGGAGCTGGATTAACATCAGTAGAGATACAGTCAGTAACACAGGGCGCTGGGGGAGGGGTTACTGAGTGACAGTGTGAGGGAGCTGGATTAACATCAGTAGAGATTCAATCAGTAAAACTGGGCGCTGGGGGAGAGGGGTTACTGAGTGACGGTGTGAGGGAGCTGGATTATCATCAGTAGAGATACAGTCAGTGACACAGGGCGCTGGGGGAGAGGGTTACTGAGTGACAGTGTGAGGGAGCTGGATTAACATCAGTGGAGATTCAATCAGTAAAACTGGGCGCTGGGGGAGAGGGGTTACTGAGTGACAGTGTGAGGGAGCTGGATTAACATCGGTAGAGATACAGTCAGTACCACAGGGCGCGGAGGGGAGGGGTTACTGAGCGACAGTGTGAGGGAGCTGGAATAACATCAGTAGAGATACAGTCAGTGACACAGGGCGCTGGGGGAGAGGGTTACTGAGTGACAGTGTGAGGGAGCTGGATTAACATCAGTAGAGATTCAATCAGTAAAACTGGGCACTGGGGGAGAGGGGTTACTGAGTGACAGTGTGAGGGAGCTGGATTAACTTCAGTAGAGATACAGTCAGTACCACAGGGCGCTGGGGGAGAGGGGCTACTGAGAGACAGTGTGAGGGAGCTGGATTAACATCAGTAGAGATATAGTCAGTAACACAGGGCGCTGGGGGAGAGGGGTTAATGAGTGACAGTGTGAGGGAGCTGGATTAACATCAGTAGAGATACAGTCAATGACACGGCGCTGGGGGAGAGGGGTTACTGAGTGACTGTGTGAGGGAGCTGGGTTAACATCAGTAGAGATTCAATCAGTAAAACTGGGCGCTGGGGGAGAGGGGTTACTGAGTGACAGTGTGAGGGAGCTGGATTAACATCAGCAGAGATACAGTCAGTACCACAGGGCGCGGAGGGGAGGGGTTACTGAGCGACAGTGTGAGGGAGCTGGAATAACATCAGTAGAGATACAGTCAGTGATACAGGGCGCTGGGGGAGAAGGTTACTGAGTGACAGTGTGAGGGAGCTGGATTAACATCAGTAGAGATTCAATCAGTAAAACTGGGCACTGGGGGAGAGGGGTTACTGAGTGACAGTGTGAGGGAGCTGGATTAACATCAGTAGAGATACAGTCAGTAACACAGGGTGCTGGGGAAGAGGGGTTACTGAGTGACAGTGTGAGGGAGCTGGATTAACATCAGTAGAGATACATTCAGTAACACAGGGTGCTGGGGGAGCGGGGTGACTGAGTGAAAGTGTGAGGGAGCTAGATTAACATCAGTAGAGATACAGTCAGTTACACAGGGTGCTGTGGGAGGGGTTACTGAGTGACAGTGTGAGGGAGCAGGATTAACATCAGTAGAGATTCAATCAGTAAAACTGGGCGCTGGGGGAGAGGGGATACTGAGTGACAGTGTGAGGGAGCTGGATTAACATCAGTAGAGATACAGTCAGTACCACAGGGCGCGGAGGGGAGGGGTTACTGAGCGACAGTGTGAGGGAGCTGGATTATCATCAGTAGAGATACAGTCAGTGACACAGGGCGCTGGGGGAGAGGGTTACTGAGTGACAGTGTGAGGGAGCTGGATTAACATCAGTAGAGATTCAATCAGTAAAACTGGGCGCTGGGGGAGAGGGGTTACTGAGTGACAGTGTGAGGGAGCTGGATTAACATCAGTAGAGATACAGTCAGTACCACAGGGCGCGGAGGGGAGGGGTTACTGAGCGACAGTGTGAGGGAGCTGGAATAACATCAGTAGAGATACAGTCAGTGACACAGGGCGCTGGGGGAGAGGCTTACTGAGTGACAGTGTGAGGGAGCTGGATTAACATCAGTAGAGATTCAATCAGTAAAACTGGGCACTGGGGGAGAGGGATTGCTGAGTGACAGTGTGAGGGAGCTGGATTAACTTCAGTAGAGATACAGTCAGTACCACAGGGCGCTGGGGGAGAGGGGCTACTGAGTGACAGTGTGAGGGAGCTGGATTAACATCAGTAGAGATACAGTCAGTAACACAGGGCGCTGGGGGAGAGGGGTTACTGAGTGACAGTGTGAGGGAGCTGGATTAACATCAGTAGAGATACAGTCAATGACACGGCGCTGGGGGAGAGGGGTTACTGAGTGACTGTGTGAGGGAGCTGGGTTAACATCAGTAGAGATACAGTCAGTGACACAGGGTGCTGGGGGAGAGGGTTACTGAGTGACAGTGTGAGGGAGCTGGATTAACATCAGTAGAGATACAGTCAGTAACACAGGGCGCTGGGGGAGAGGGTTATTGAGTGACAGTGTGAGGCAGCTGGATTAACATCCGTAGAGATACAGTCAATGACACGGCGCTGGGGGAGAGGGGCTACTGAGTGACAGTGTGAGGGAGCTGGATTAACATCAGTAGAGATACAGTCAATTACACGGCGCTGGGGGAGAGGGGCTACTGAGTGACTGTGTGAGGGAGCTGGATTAACATCAGTCGAGAGACAGTCAGTAGCACAGGGCGCTGGGGGGGAAGAGGGGTTACTGAGTGACAGTGTGTGGGAGCTGGATTAACATCAGTAGAGATACAGTCAGTAACACAGGGCGCTTGGGGAGAGGGGTTACTGAGTGACAGTGTGAGGGAGCTGGATTAACATCAGTAGAGATACAGTCAGTAACACGGGGTGCTGGGAGAGGGTTACTGAGTGACCGTGTGGGGGAGCTGGATTAACATCAGTAGAGATGCAGTCAGTAACACAGGGCGCAGGGGGGAGGAGGGGTTACTGAGTGACAGTGTGAGGGAGCTGGATTAACATCAGTAGAGTTACAGTCAGTAGCACAGGGCGCTGGGGGAGAGGGGTTACTGAGTGACAGTGTGAGGGAGCTGGATTAACATCAGTAGAGATACAGTCAGTAACACAGGGTGCTGGGGGGAGAGGGGATACTGAGTGACATTGTGAGGGAGCTGGATTAACATCAGTAGAGATACAGTCAGTAACACAGGGCGCTGGGGGAGGGGTTACTGAGTGACAGTGTGAGGGAGCTGGATTAACATCAGTAGAGATTCAATCAGTAAAACTGGGCGCTGGGGGAGAGGGGTTACTGAGTGACGGTGTGAGGGAGCTGGATTATCATCAGTAGAGATACAGTCAGTGACACAGGGCGCTGGGGGAGAGGGTTACTGAGTGACAGTGTGAGGGAGCTGGATTAACATCAGTGGAGATTCAATCAGTAAAACTGGGCGCTGGGGGAGAGGGGTTACTGAGTGACAGTGTGAGGGAGCTGGATTAACATC
Organism: Somniosus microcephalus; assembly: GCF_052327205.1. Taxonomy (NCBI): domain Eukaryota; kingdom Metazoa; phylum Chordata; class Chondrichthyes; order Squaliformes; family Somniosidae; genus Somniosus; species Somniosus microcephalus. The sequence goes on along the minus strand of NC_140987.1, from coordinate 14,984,492 downwards.
GGTAGAGATACAGTCAGTACCACAGGGCGCGGAGGGGAGGGGTTACTGAGCGACAGTTTGAGGGAGCTGGAATAACATCAGTGTGGTAAACCACTGTATTGTATATTGCCACCTCTGGGTGGCGCTGTGTATGGAGGCATGCCTCAGCTGACTCCACCCACCACTGTGTGGGTTTCGTTCAGACTTGTTCAGTCACTCACGAAGAAGCATGGTCTCTTCTTAGCTAATAAAAGCCTTATTCATCTCTTCTTTCGACTCATCATCTCTTCTTCGACTCATCACCTTTTATGAAGTAATTGATAAGCGTATCAATTTTATTAGCTAAAAGTTAAATGGCGACACCTGAGGAGCAACAACAGCAACGGATACAGCAGACATTGCTGAGAGCCCTCAGACCACCACGCCTGGACCTCGACCCTCAAGATGTGGGTGCATCAGCCAAGTTTGAACACTGGCTGAGCTGCTTTGAATCCTTCCTCGCAATCTCACAGGTTACAGAGGAGGATCACAAACTGAAAATTTTGACCGCCCAGGTGAGCCATCAAGTATATATGCTAATCCGGGACTCTAATACGTACGTGGCGGCCCTCGAGCTACTAAAAGGGCAATATACGCGCCCAGTGAACACAATTTACGCCCGACACCTCTTGGGATCCCGCAGGCAGCAACCGGGAGAATCGGTAGGGGCATTTGCACGGGCGCTACTGGCACTCTGCAGAGACTGCGATTGTAAAGCGGTAACGGCTGTGGAGCACGCGCAGGGACTCGCCTGTGATGCCTTCGTCAGGGGCCTCCAGTCAGACCACACCCGGCAGAGACTGCTAGAAAGCAAGGAACCCGACCTGAAGACGGCCATTGCCCTTGCGCTCTCGTTAGAGGAGGCCCACCGAAACCTCGAGGCATACCCCCGTAACGGCGCCGAGACATGGCAATCGAAACCGTGGGACACGGGACCGCCGCCCCCGGCACCAACCGCTGCAGCGACCCAACCGAGACAGCAGCCTCCGGTAAGAACTGCTTCGATGCCCAGTAACCAGGCCCAAAAATGCTATTTCTGTGGCCAGTTAAAACATCCCAGAGCGCACTGCCCAGCTAAGACAGCTACCTGCTCGGGCTGCGGGAAGAAAGGCCATTACGCTAACGCCTGCAAGGGGAAGCCAGCCAGCAGCGCAGCGTGCGGGCCGTGGGAGCAGCCATCTTATCCGCCATTTTGTGTACCCCCGGCCGCATGGCATCCGCCGCCATCGTATCCAACGCACTCAACCGCCATTTCGTCACCGGAACCGACCACCGTCTCGGCGGATGACTATAGTGACTCACTAAGCCACATACTGGCCTCCGTGACGCTGGATCAAGGCCACCCTCACCATCTATCCAGCTCCATGATGGATATCGCGGTAAACGGCCGCGCCACCAGTTGCCTGATCGACAGCGGGAGCACAGAGAGTTTCGTCCACCCCGACACGGTACGTAGCCACTCCCTCACGATTCTGCCAACGCACCATCGCATTTCTATGGCGTCCAAGTCCCAGTCAATGGACATCAGCGGCTACTGTGTGGTGACCCTGTCAGTAGGGGGCACTGAATATCAAAAATTTAAACTGCTAGTCCTGCCCCGTCTTTGCGCTGCCGTCCTGCTAGGGTTGGATTTTCAGTGCCACCTTAAGAGTGTCACACTAGCATACGGTGGACCCCTCCCCCCACTCACAGTCCGCAACCAACAACTTTTAAATCGCCCGCTGCAAACCACCTGCAGCCTTTCCACATTAAAAGTCCCCCCCCCTCCCCTGTTCGCTAACCTCACCCGCGACTGTAAACCCATCGCTACCAAAAGCAGGCGGTACAGTGCCGGGGACAGAGCTTTTATCAGCTCTGAGGTGGAGCGGCTCTTGAAGGAGGGCATTATCGAAGGTAGCACTAGCCCCTGGCGAGCCCAGGTTGTAGTCGTTAAAACCACTGCAAAACGCCGCATGGTAATCGACTACAGCCAAACCATAAACCGGTACACCCAGCTGGACGCGTACCCCCTCCCTCGCATATCTGATATGGTCAATCAGATTGCGCAATACAAAGTATTCTCCACCATCGACCTTAAGTCAGCGTACCACCAGCTGCCCATCCGCCATGAGGACCGCCAGTATACTGCCTTCGAGGCAAACGGCCGCCTCTACCACTTCCTTAGGGTCCCCTTCGGCGTCACCAACGGGGTTTCGGTCTTCCAAAGGGAGATGGACTGAATGGTTGACCAGAACGCGCTGCGGGCAACCTTCCCCTATTTGGATAACGTCACCATCTGCGGCCACGACCAGCAGGACCACGACGTTAATCTAGCAAATTTCCTCCGTACGGCCCAACGGCTGAACCTAACGTACAATAAGGAAAAATGTATGTTTCACACCAAGCGCCTGGCCATCCTCGGCTGCGTGGTGGAGAACGGAGTCATCGGGCCCGACCCTGACAGAATGCGCCCCCTAATGGAGCTACCCCTTCCCCACTGCCAAAAAGCACTGAAGAGATGCCTGGGGTTTTTCTCCTACTACGCCCAGTGGGTGCCCCTCTATGCAGACAAAGCCAGGCCCCTCATCAAAGCCACCTCCTTCCCCCTGACACCAGAGGCGTGTGCAGCCTTCACTCTTATCAAGAACGATATCGCGAAGGCCGCAATGCACGCGGTGGATGAGTCCATCCCCTTCCAAGTGGAGAGCGATGCCTCCGACTTCGCCCTAGCCGCGACCCTTAACCAGGCGGGCAGACCCATGGCCTTTTTCTCAAGGACCCTCCAGGGCCCCGAGACGAGACACTCCTCCGTCGAAAAGGAGGCCCAGGCTATTGTAGAAGCGGTGCGTCACTGGAGGCATTACCTGGCCGGGAAACGATTTACCCTGCTCACTGACCAGCGTTCAGTAGCTTTTATGTTTAATAATAAGCAGAGGGGTAAAATCAAGAACGACAAGATCTTGAGGTGGAGAATCGAACTCTCCACCTACAATTATGATATCTTGTATCGGCCAGGGAAACTCAATGAGCCCCCAGATGCCCTATCACGTGGTACATGCGCCAACGCGCAGAGTGATAGGCTGCAGTCCCTCCACAATGACCTCTGCCACCCGGGGGTCACCAGGTTTTTCCATTTTATCAAATCCCGTAACCTGCCCTACTCCATCGAGGAGGTCAGGACCATGACCAAGAGCTGCCAAATCTGCGCCGAGTGCAAACCGCACTTCTATAGGCCGGACAGAGCAAGCCTGATCAAGGCCACCCGCCCCTTCGAACGCCTGAGCGTCGATTTTAAAGGGCCCCTCCCCTCCGCTGACCGCAATGTGTACTTCCTCAACATAGTTGATGAGTACTCCCGTTTCCCCTTTGCCATCCCTTGCCCAGACATGACCAGTACCACGGTCATCAAGTGTCTGAATGACATCTTCGCTCTGTTCGGGTTCCCCAGCTATATACATAGCGACAGGGGCTCATCGTTCATGAGTGACGAACTTCGGCAGTACCTGCTAACAAGAGGTATCGCCACGAGCAGGACCACCAGTTACAACCCCCGGGGGAACGGCCAGGTGGAAAGGGAGAACGCGACGGTTTGGAAGGCAGTCCTCTTAGCACTAAAATCTAAGGGCCTTCCGACCTCCCGCTGGCAGGAGGTCCTCCCTGCAGCGCTTCACTCCATTCGGTCACTGCTTTGTACTGCCACTAATGCGACCCCTCATGAGAAAATGTTCGTTTTCCCCCGGAAGTCTACATCGGGAACCTCGCTACCGGCATGGTTGACTTCTCCTGGGCCCGTCCTACTGCGGAGGCACGTGAGGACGCATAAAACGGACCCCCTGGTCGAGCGGGTGCACCTCCTACACGCCAACCCCCAGTATGCCTGGGTGACATACCCAGACGGGCGGGAGGACACGGTCTCCATACGAGATCTCGCACCCTCGGGTACCCCTGAATTACCACCGTTATCCCCCTTACCACCGTTATCCCCCTTACCACTGTTATCCCCCACCACCCCTCCCAACCCAACCCCTGCAGACGGCATGCCAAAGCCCCAGGAATCTTCGCCAACCACCCAGACACCAGACCCGACGTCGGATGCTGCAACACCACCGCCGCCACCACGACGATCAGGACGTCAGACAAGGCCTCCTGATAGACTTAACTTGTAGTACCCTTCACCCCGCCGGACTTCACATTAAACAAGGGGTGAATGTGGTAAACCACTGTATTGTATATTGCCACCTCTGGGTGGCGCTGTGTATGGAGGCATGCCTCAGCTGACTCCACCCACCACTGTGTGGGTTTCGTTCAGACTTGTTCAGTCACTCACGAAGAAGCATGGTCTCTTCTTAGCTAATAAAAGCCTTATTCATCTCTTCTTTCGACTCATCATCTCTTCTTCGACTCATCACCTTTTATGAAGTAATTGATAAGCGTATCAATCAGTAGAGATACAGTCAGTGACACAGGGCGCTGGGGGAGAGGGTTACTGAGTGACAGTGTGAGGGAGCTGGATTAACATCAGTAGAGATTCAATCAGTAAAACTGGGCACTGGGGGAGAGGGGTTACTGAGTGACAGTGTGAGGGAGCTGGATTAACTTCAGTAGAGATACAGTCAGTACCACAGGGCGCTGGGGGAGAGGGGCTACTGAGTGACAGTGTGAGGGAGCTGGATTAACATCAGTAGAGATATAGTCAGTAACACAGGGCGCTGGGGGAGAGGGGTTACTGAGTGACAGTGTGAGGGAGCTGGATTAACATCAGTAGAGATACAGTCAGTAACACAGGGCGCTGGGGGAGAGGGGTTACTGAGTGACTGTGTGAGGGAGCTGGATTAACATCAGTAGAGATACAGTCAGTGACACAGGGTGCTGGGGGAGAGGGTTACTGAGTGACAGTGTGAGGGAGCTGGATTAACATCAGTAGAGATACAGTCAGTAACACAGGGCGCTGGGGGAGAGGGGCTACTGAGTGACAGTGTGAGGGAGCTGGATTAACATCAGTAGAGATACAGTCAATGACACGGCGCTGGGGGAGAGGGGCTACTGAGTGACAGTGTGAGGGAGCTGGATTAACATCAGTAGAGATACAGTCAGTAACACAGGGCGCTGGGGGGGAAGAGGGGTTACTGAGTGACAGTGTGTGGGAGCTGGATTAACATCAGTAGAGATACAGTCAGTAACACAGGGCGCTTGGGGAGAGGGGTTACTGAGTGACAGTGTGAGAGAGCTGGATTAACATCAGTAGAGATACAGTCAGTAACACGGGGTGCTGGGAGAGGGTTACTGAGTGACCGTGTGGGGGAGCTGGATTAACATCAGTAGAGATGCAGTCAGTAACACAGGGTGCTGGGAGAGAGGGGTTACTGAGTGACAGTGTGAGGGAGCTGGATTAACATCAGTAGAGTTACAGTCAGTAACACAGGGTGCTGGGGGAGAGGGGTTACTGAGTGACAGTGTGAGGGAGCTGGATTAACATCAGTAGAGTTACAGTCAGTAACACAGGGTGCTGGGGGAGAGGGGTTACTGAGTGACAGTGTGAGGGAGCTGGATTAACATCAGTAGAGTTACAGTCAGTAACACAGGGTGCTGGGGGAGAGGGGTTACTGAGTGACAGTGTGAGGGAGCTGGATTAACATCAGTAGAGATTCAGTCAGTAACACAGGGCGATGGGGGAGAGGGGTTACTGAGTGACAGTGTGAGGGAGCTGGATTAACATCAGTAGAGATTCAGTCAGTAACACAGGGTGCTGGGGGAGAGGTTTACTGAGTGACAGTGTGAGGGAGCTGGATTAACATCAGTAGAGATACAGTCAATGACACGGCGCTGGGGGAGAGGGGCTACTGAGTGACAGTGTGAGGGAGCTGGATTAACATCAGTAGAGATACAGTCAGTAACACAGGGTGCTGGGGGGAGAGGGGATACTGAGTGACAGTGTGAGGGAGCTGGATTAACATCAGTAGAGTTACAGTCAGTAACACAGGGCGCTGGGGGAGAGGGGTTACTGAGTGTGTGTGAGGGAGCTGGATTAACATCAGTAGAGATACAGTCAGTAACACAGGGCGCTGGGGGAGGGGTTACTGAGTGACAGTGTGAGGGAGCTGGATTAACATCAGTAGAGATACAGTCAGTAACACAGGGTGCTGGGGGAGAGGGGTTACTGAGTGACAGTGTGAGGGAGCTGGATTAACATCAGTAGAGATACAGTCAGTAACACAGGGCGCTGGGGGAGGGGTTACTGAGTGACAGTGTGAGGGAGCTGGATTAACATCAGTAGAGTTACAGTCAGTAACAGGGCGCTGGGGGAGAGGGGTTACTGAGTGACAGTGTGAGGGAGCTGGATTAACATCAGTAGAGATACAGTCAGTAACACAGGGCGCTGGGGGAGGGGTTACTGAGTGACAGTGTGAGGGAGCTGGATTAACATCAGTAGAGTTACAGTCAGTAACACAGGGCGCTGGGGGAGAGGGGTTACTGAGTGACAGTGTGAGGGAGCTGGATTAACATCAGTAGAGATACAGTCAGTAACACAGGGTGCTGGGGGAGAGGGGTTACTGAGTGACAGTGTGAGGGAGCTGCATTAACATCAGTAGAGATACAGTCAGTAACACAGGGCGCTGGGGGAGGGGTTACTGAGTGACAGTGTGAGGGAGCTGGATTAACATCAGTAGAGTTACAGTCAGTAACACAGGGTGCTGGGGGAGAGGAGTTACTGAGTGACAGTGTGAGGGAGCTGCATTAACATCAGTAGAGATACAGTCAGTAACACAGGGCGCTGGGGGAGGGGTTACTGAGTGACAGTGTGAGGGAGCTGGATTAACATCAGTAGAGATACAGTCAGTAACACAGGGCGCTGGGGGAGGGGTTACTGAGTGACAGTGTGAGGGAGCTGGATTAACATCAGTAGAGATACAGTCAGTAACACAGGGCGCTGGGGGAGGGGTTACTGAGTGACAGTGTGAGGGAGCTGGATTAACATCAGTAGAGATACAGTCAGTAACACTGGGCGCTGGGGCTGGTGTTACTGAGTGTGAGGGATCGGGTGGTACTGGCTGATGTCGCGCTATGATTTCAGGAGTGGATGCCCTCCTCTAATAACCCATCTAACAGAACACTCTCCATGTGTGAGTTCCAATGGTGAGTGAGTGTCAGCATCATATCCGATCACTGATGCCGTTCCCACACGACCTCCGCTCTTCCCAGTCGGAGCCACGAGGTCAGAAGTGCGAACCCTGGCTGATTTTCCCCTTCCCTACCCCATGGCCACTGAGACCGACTGTAGCCCCTGACACCCTCCCCTGCCCCCTACCAGCTGACCCAGGTAAGATCACCCCCTACGCTCGCTGGCCTACATTGGCTCATGGTCCCCAAGCAACGCAATTTTAATATTCTCATCTTCATGTTCAAGTCCCTCCATGGCCTCACCCCTCCCTATCTCTGTGACCTCCTCCAGACCTACAACAATCCGAGATCTCTCCAGTCCCCCAGTTCTGGCCCTTTGTGTATCTTCCACTTCCTTCGTCCCACCATTAGTGGCCCTGCCTTCAGCCATCTCGGCCCCGAGCTCTGGCATTCCCTCCCTAAACCTCTGCACCTCTCGCTCCTCCTTTAAACTAAAATTAAAGCTCGTGCAATTGAAGGGAAATTATTGACCAGGTTAGGAGATTGGTAAGGTGATAGAAGACAGAGAGTAGGGATAATGGGTATGTACTCGAATTGGTAGGAAGTGACTAGTGGTGACCCACAAGGATCTGTGCTCCTCAACTATTCATTATATTTATTAATGACTTAGATAATGCACTAGAGAGCAATATATCCAAGCTTGCTGATGACAGAAAGATTGGTGGTATAATAGGAACATAGGAACAGGAGGAGGTCATTCAGCTCCTCGAGCCAGCTCCGCCATTCAATGAGATCATGGCTGATCTGTGACCTAACTCCACATACCCGCCTTTGCCCCATGTCCCTTAATACCACTGGTTAACAAAAATCTATCAATCACAGATATAAAATTAACAACTGATCCAGCATCAATTGCCATTTGCAGAAGAGAGTTCCAAACTTCTACCACCCTTTGTGTGTCGAAGTGTTTCCTAATTTCACTCCTGAAAGGTCTGGCTCTAATTTTTAAACTATACTCCCTAATCCTAGAATCCCCAACCAGCGGAAATAGTTAATAACATAAGAACATAAGAAATAGGAGCAGGAGTAGGCCAATCGGCCCCTCGAGCCTGCTCCGCCATTCAATAAGAACATGGCTGATCTGATCCTAACCGCCAATCCACTATCACAGAACCATCTCCTGAATCTAACAGAATTAGACACACGAAATAGGAGCAGGATCAGGCTACACGGCCCCTGGGCCCGCTCCGCTACCCACAGGGCCATGACCGATCCGAACCTAGACTCATGTCAAACTTCCTGCCCGCTCCCCGTAACCCTTAATTCCCTTTATTTCTAGGAAACTGTCTATTTCTGTTTTAAATTTATGTAATGATGTAGCTTCTACAGCTTTTTGGGGCAGCATATTCCATGGACCTACCACCCTCTGAGTGAAGTAGTTCCTCCTCATCTCAGTTTTGAAAGAGCAGCCCCTTATTCTAAGACTATGCCCCCTAGTTCTAGTTTCACCCATCATCGGGAACATCCTCCCTGCATCCACCCGATCCAACCCCTTCACAATCTTATACGTTTCAATAAGATCGCCTCTTATTCTTCTGAACTCCAATGAGTAGAGTCCCAATCTACTCAACCTCTCCTCATATGTCCATCCCCTCATCCCCAGGATTAACCGAGTGAACCTTCTTTGTACTGACTCGAGAGCAAGTATGTCTTTTCTTAAGTATGGACACCAAAACTGTATGCAGTATTCCAGGTGCGGTCTCACCAATACCTTGTACAACTGAAGCAATACCTCCCTATTTTTATATTCTATCCCCCTAGCAATGAAAGCCAACATTCCATTGGTCTTCTTAATCACTTGCTGCACCTGCATACTAACCTTTTGAGTTTCGTGCACCAGGACCCCCAGATCCCTTTGTACTTCAGTACTTTCAGTTTCTTGCCATTAAGATAATAACTTGCTCTACGATTTTTCCTGCCAAAGTGCATAACCTCACACTTTCCAGTATTGTATTCCATCTGCCAAATCTCTGCCCACTTACTTAGCCTGTCGATGTCCCCTTGCAGGTTTTTTATGTCCTCCTCACTCACTACTTTCCCTCCCATCTTAGTATCATCTGCAAACTTTGATATGTTACACTCGGTCCCCTCCTCCAAATCGTTAATATAGATTGTAAAGAGTTGGGGACCCAGCACTGACCCCTGCGGAACACCACTAGTTACTGATTGCCAGTCTGAGAATGAACCATTTATCCCAACTCTCTGCCTTCTGTTAGATAGCCAATCCTCTATCCATGCCAGAATATTACCCCCAATCCCGTGATTTTTTATCTTAAGCAATAATCTTTTGTGTGGCACCTTGTCAAATGCCTTTTGGAAGTCTAAATACACTACGTCCACTGGTTCCCCTTTATCCACCCTGTATGTTACTTCCTCAAAGAACTCCAGCAAATTTGTCAAACATGACTTCCCCTTCATAAAACCATGCTGACTTTGTCCTATTAAGTTATGATTATCCAAATGTCCTGTTACTGTCTCCTTAATAATGGACTCCAAAATTTTACCTACCACAGATGTTAGGCTAACCGGTCTATAGTTTCCAGCCTTCTGTCTACTGCCCTTTTTAAATAAGGGTATTACATTAGCAGTTTTCCAGTCTGCCGGGACCTTTGCCGAGTCCAGGGAGTTTTGGAAAATTATTACCAATGCATCCACAATCCCTACCGCCACTTCCCTCAAGACCCTAGGATGTAAGCCATCAGGTCCAGGTGATTTATCCGCCTTGAGTCCCATTATTTTACTGAGTACCACTTCCTTAGTGATTTTGATTGTGTTTAGCTCCTCCCCCCTTTAGCCCCCTGTTTGTCCAGTGTTGGGATATTCTTAGTGTCTTCTACTGTAAAGACTGATGTAAAATATTCATTCAGTGTTTTTGCCATCTCCATATTTCCCACCATTAATTTCCCGGTCTCATCCTCTAAGGGACCAACATTTACTTTAGCCACCCTTTTCCTTTTTATATAACTATAAAAACTCTTACTATCTGTTTTTATATTTTTTGCTAATTTACTTTCATAATCTATCTTCCCTTTCTTGTTATTTTTTGCTGTCTTTTAAAGTTTTCCCAATCCTCTATCCTCCCACTAGATTTGGCTACCTTATATGCCCTTTTTTTTAGTCGAATACTATCCTTAATTTCTTTACTTAGCCACGGATGGCTGTCTTTTCTTTTACACCCTTTTCTTCTCAGTGGAATATATTTTTTTTGGAAGTTGTAAAATATCTCCTTGAATGTACACCACTGATCATGTATCGTCTTACCCTTTAATCTATTTTCCCAATCCACTCTACTCAATTCCGCTCTCATACCTTCATAGTCTCCTTTATTCAAGCTCAGCACGCTTGTTTGATATCCAACCTTCTCACCCTCAAATTGAATATGGAATTCAACCATGTTATGGTCACTCATTCCAAAGGGATCCTTTACTAGGACATTTTAAATTAATCCCGTCTCGTTACACAGGACCAGATCTAAGGTTGCTTGCCCCCTGGTCGGTTCAGTTACATACTGCTCAAGAAACCCATCCCTAATACACTCAATGAACTCATCCTCAAGGCTGCTCTGCCCAATTTGATTTGTCCAATTAATATGATAGTTGAAATCCCCCATAATTATAGATGTTCCCTTATTACAAGCCTCAACTATTTCCTGATTGATACTCCGTCCAACAGAGTTGCCACTGTTCGGAGGCCTATAGACTACGCCCACTCGTGTTTTTTTCCCCTTATTATTCCTTACCTCCACCCAAACTGTTTCATTATCCTGATCTTTTGACCCAATATCATTTCTCTGTATTACAGTGATTCCTTCCTTTATTAACATAGTCACCCCACCTCCCCTTCCTTCCTGCCTGTCCTTCCTGATCGTTAAACAACCTGGTATGTTTAATTCCCAGGCATTGTCACCCTGCAGCCATGTTTCTGTAATGGCCACAAGATCATACCCATACGTAGTTATTTGTGCCATTAACTCATCTATTTTGTTACGAATGCTACGTGCATTCAGATAGAGAACTTTCAAAGATGTTTTGTGACACTTAGTTCCTGCTTTTGCCCTTTTTATTACTTTACCTTTTACTCCATACCTTCTGCCCCTTCCTGACACGCTCTGGTTTTTAATTTCCCCACTGCTACCTAAGTCTATTACCTTCTCTGTTGTCATTTTTATTATTTGCTCTCTAGGAACCTCCCCCCTACTAGTTAGTTTAAAGCCCTCTCTACAGCCCTAGTTATATGATCCGCCAGGACTCTAGCCCCAGCACTGGCCAAGTGAAGCCCGTCCCAACGGAACAGCTCCCTCCTGCCCCAGTACTGGTGCCAGTGTCCCAGGAAGCAAAACCCATTTCTCCCATACCAGTCTTTGAGCCACGCATTTAACTCTCTAATTTTATTTGTCCTAGCCAAATTCGCTCGTGGCTCAGGTAATAATCCAGAGATTATTACCCTTGTGGTTCTGCTTTTTAATTTGGCCCCTAGCTGCTCAAACTCCCTCAGCAGAACCTCCTTCCTTGTCCTATCTATGTCGTTGGTACCAACATGGACCACGACAACTGGATCCTCCCCCTCCCACTCCAAGTTTCTCTCCAGTCCAGAGGAGATGTCCTTAACCCTGGCACCGGGCAGGCAACACAGCCTTCGGGACTCTCGCTCTCGGCTGCAAAGAACTCTATCTATCCCCCTAACGATACTATCCCCTACCACTACAACATTTCTTTTAACTCCCCCCACTTGAATGGCCCCCTGCTCCACGGTGCTGTGGCCAGGTTGCTCATCCTCCCTGCTGTCCCTGCTCCTGTCCCCACAGGGAATAAGAGCCTCGAACCTGTTGGACAAGTGCAAGGGCTGCGGCTCCTCCAACACTACCTCCTGGATCCCCGTACCTGCCTCACTTCTAGTCACACCATCCTGACCCTGGCCACGGACTACATCTGAATTAATTAATCTAATTGGTGTGAATACCTCGTGATACACAGAGTCCAGGTAACTCTCCCCCTCCCTGATGTGTCTCAGTGTTTGAAGCTCGGTCTCCAGCTCTTCAACACAGAGCCGGAGTTCCTCGAGCAGCCAACACTTACTGCAAATGTGATCACCGTGAGCATCAATGGTGTTCACCAGCTCCCACATATTGCAGCAGCAACACATCGCCTGATCTCCCATTCTATGTAATTAATTACATTTATTAATATTATTCTTAAATATCCTCTGCCCCGATTCTAGATGGTGTATATCACACCTTAGAAACTATAAACCAAAGAGATTTAAGCTTAAAAGGGAGAAATACTCACCAACCAATCACTTACCCGCTTTCTGGTGACGTCACACTTGGATTACTTTTTACCTCTCTCTATCTACCCTATCTGTTGCCCTTAATATCCAGAAAACTTCGATCAGATCACCCCTTAACCTTCTAAATTCTAGGGAATACAACCCTAATTTGTGTAATCTCTCCTTGTAACTTAACCCTTGGAGTCCGGGTATCATTCTGGTAAACCTACGCTGCAAGGCCAAAGTAAGTAGTGTAGATGGGAGCATAAAATTACAAAGAGACATAATAGATTAAGTGAGTGGGCAAAACTGTGGCAAATGGATGTCAACGCAGGCCATTTTGGACTAAGAAAGGATCGATCAGAGTATTTTTTAAATGGTGAAAAGCTAGGAACGGCGGCGGTCCAAAGAGATTTAGTGGTCCATGTACACAGATCACTAAAATGTGTAGTCAGATAGAAAAAATAATCAGAAAGGCTAACGGAATGTTAGTCTTTATAACTAGAGGGCTGGAATATAAAGGGAGGAAGTTTTGCTACAGCTACACAAAGCCCTGGTTAGACCACACCTGGAGCACTGTGTACAGTTCTGGGCTCCGCACCTTAGAAAGGAGGTATTGGCCTTGGAAGGAGTGCAGCGCAGATTCACCAGAATGTTACCAGGGCTCCAAGGGTTAGATTATGAGCAGAGATTCCCTGGAATGTAGAAGGTTAAGGGGTGATTTGATTGGGGTTTTTAGGATTTTGAAAGGAATTGATGGGGTAAATAGAGAGAAACTTTTTCCCACTGGTGGGGGAAGTCTGGGACAACGAGACATGACCTTAAAATCAGAGCCAGGTCGGTCAGCAGAGAAGTTAGGAAACACTTCTTCACACAAAGGGTGGTGGAAGTGTGGATCTCTCTCCCACAAGAAGCAGTCGATGCTCGCTCAATGAATAATTTTAAATCTGAGATCAATAGATTTTTGCTAGACAAGTGTATTAAGGGATATTGAGCCAAGGCGTGTGGATGGAGTTAGGATACAGATCAGCCATGATCTCATTGAATGGCAGCACAGGCTCGAGGGGCTGAATGGCCTCTTCCTGTTCCTACCTTCCTAAGAAGCTCCTTGATCAAGCACTTAGTCACCTGTCCTAATATTTTCTTACGTGACTCGGCGAGACATTTTGGCCTAGAAATTGGCCTGAGGCGCCCAAGCGGCGCAAAGTTCGCTTGTGCGCTGGAATTTGCGCTGCGATCGCCGCATTAGCGATCACCGCAAATTCAGTTGAAGTGCCCCTAGAGGGAGACGGGGCGTGGCTCGAGGCGCTCCGCGACGCTCTTAGGGCGCTGAAACTGAGTATCGCAGTGCAACGTGCCGCAGCGCCACATGCTGCGACACGGCACGCTGCGGTACTGCAGGCCTTCCTCCCACTGTTAAGGGGGAGGGGCCTGCAACAGCGCGATCCCCGCTCGCAAGTGCCGGCAAACGAGCCCGGCACCAAGGAGAAGTGCCGGGCTCTCGGGAAACAGCTGGCAATGCCGCGGGGGGGGGGGGGTGGCGGGGGGTTAGGAGGCCGGGGACGGAGGTGCTGGCAGGCTGCCGCCGAAAAAGGCAGCCGCCCCGCACCTCCACCTTAACTAGCGCCGCTGCCGGCACAGTAAGGCCCCGTGAACCGGGCGTGGGTAGCGAACGTCGCAACTGCGGCGTTCGCTACCAAATATCACGAACGGGGTGCAAATGGGGCGCTGCACACACCGATGACGTCATCGGTGGCGGCGCAGCGCAAATGGCTAACGCCACCATTAGCGCCCCTGCTGAATATCGCGGGAGGCACGGCCAGTGGCGCTACAGCCACTGACTGCCTCTTTAGGCGCTAACAGGTGGCGCTACTCACCCAATTTTTCCCCCTTAGTCTGATAATCGCTCCAGCAAATCACCTTGGGATTTTTTAAAGTGCTATATAAATGCAGGTTGTTGTATGGCTCAGTTCTACATCCCACTGCTCAGTGATGCCTTTTGAAGACACTTGAGGATAAAACACAAAGATGACTTTCAACCAAAGGAGTCGAGAATTGAAGGGAGGTATTTCTTAAAAAATAGAATTTTATTGAACATTGATTTGTTCCTCTGGTAAATTTAATCAGACAGCACAAGGGTAATATTCGACATACCAACATTAAACTGCTCAGTGTAGTTAATGTTCCATCCCTGAGTCCCACACAGTCAGGAAAATCAGAAAGCCTGGCTAATACTGGCACGGTTTGGGTCAGGAAGTAGATCATAGGCCAGGAATCAGCCCATGCGAGGTCAATTCACCAATCACAGTCTGACAGACTTCCATTGGGTTCCATTGGGCCTGATCAATGGACTAGAGCAGGGCTGGATCTGATCCCAGGTCTGAGGGACAGGGCTGGATCTGATCCCAGGTCTGAAGGACAGGGCTGGATCTGATCCCAGGTCTGAAGGACAGGGCTGGATCTGATCCCAGGTCTGAAGGACGGGTCTGGATCTGATCCCAGGTCTGAAGGACAGGGCTGGATCTGATCCCAGGTCTGGAGGACAGGGCTGGATCTGATCCCAGGTCTGAAGGACAGGGCTGGATCTGATCCCAGGTCTGAAGGACGGGTCTGGATCTGATCCCAGGTCTGAAGGACGGGTCTGGATCTGATCCCAGGTCTGGAGGACAGGGATGGATCTGATCCCAGGTCTGAAGGACAGGTCTGGATCTGATCCCAGGTCTGAAGGACAGGGCTGGATCTGATCCCAGGTCTGAAGGACAGGGCTGGATCTGATCCCAGGTCTGAAGGACAGGGCTGGATCTGATCCCAGGTCTGAAGGACAGGTCTGGATCTGATCCCAGGTCTGGAGGATGGGTCTGGATCTGATCCCAGGTCTGGAGGACAGGGCTGGATCTGATCCCAGGTCTGGAGGACAGGGCTGGATCTGATCCCAGGTCTGAAGGACGGGTCTGGATCTGATCCCAGGTCTGAGGGACAGGTCTGGATCTGATCCCAGGTCTGAAGGACAGGGCTGGATCTGATCCCAGGTCTGGAGGATGGGTCTGGATCTGATCCCAGGTCTGGAGGACGGGTCTGGATCTGATCCCAGGTCTGGAGGACGGGTCTGGATCTGATCCCAGGTCTGGAGGATGGGTCTGGATCTGATCCCAGGTCTGGAGGACGGGTCTGGATCTGATCCCAGGTCTGAAGGACAGGGCTGGATCTGATCCCAGGTCTGAAGGACGGGTCTGGATCTGATCCCAGGTCTGAGGGACAGGTCTGGATCTGATCCCAGGTCTGAAGGACAGGGCTGGATCTGATCCCAGGTCTGAAGGACAGGGCTGGATTTGATCCCAGGTCTGAAGGACGGGTCTGGATTTGATCCCAGGTCTGAGGGACAGGGATGGATCTGATCCCAGGTCTGAAGGACGGGTCTGGATTTGATCCCAGGTCTGAAGGACGGGTCTGGATTTGATCCCAGGTCTGGAGGACGGGTCTAGATCTGATCCCAGGTCTGGAGGACAGGTCTGGATCTGATCCCAGGTCTGAAGGACGGGTCTGGATTTGATCCCAGGTCTGGAGGACGGGTCTGGATCTGATCCCAGGTCTGAAGGACGGGTCTGGATCTGATCCCAGGTCTGAAGGACGGGTCTAGGTCTGATCCCAGGTCTGGAGGACAGGTCTGGATCTGATCCCAGGTCTGAAGGACAGGTCTGGATCTGATCCCAGGTCTGAGGGACAGGGATGGATCTGATCCCAGGTCTGAAGGATGGGTCTGGATCTGATCCCAGTTGGATTGGATTTTGTTCTGTTCTGCTTGCAATCTGAAACTCTTCACAACTTTTACATCTCACTTTTTAAAGGTCTCACTCCCTGCCAGACTGTGTTTTGCTTAACAGGGTACAAATAAAATATTGCCCCAAATAACGACCCCCTCCCCAACAAAATACTGCTCATAAATATGAAAATAATAATAATATGCATTGGTACATGAGTGGGAAGAGTTAACCAGTCTCCATTGATCCAACAGTGCATTGAATAAGTTCGTCCGCCATTCCCGTGTCTGTTTTAATGGTTGGTGTTCCAGTGTTGACATCACTGCCGGTACCCTCCAATCTGTTTGCAGTGGTTCCAAGGCTATGCCGCAATCGGTGCCCGCGGTGCCCGGTGACCGAGCACTCCGCGCACTGTTCTCGCGGGGCGGGAAGGCAGAGTGGATGATGCCGTCTCCTTCTCCATTCCTCTTCCGCCTCCTCCTTTTCCTCTTTCTCCTCCTCCTCATCATCCTCCTCCTCCTCCACCACCAGCCGGCACCTCATCTCCTCGAACGGATTTCCTTCTTCTTATGTTTCTCCATCCATCTTCCCAGCAGTGCGTTGTCTGGATCCGCGCATAATGTTTGGTGACCCCTGTAGAGCCTGCGGGAAAAATTCAACAGAATTCACTCATAGGAACAGGAGGAGGCCATTCAGCCCCTCGCGCCTGACCCACCATGGCTGATCTTTATCTTAACTCCACCCAGCCGCCTTCATTCCACAAACCTTAATGCCCTTACCTAACAGAAAGCTATTGATCTCAGTTTTGACATTTTCAATGTTCTCGGAAAACCTTAGGCCTCAAACGTTGAGAAGCGAGATCCCAATCAAGTGTTGCGTTTTCGTAGCGTTGACCCTGGTCTCAAAGTGAGGCTAGTGTCTGATGTAAGAAAACTACTGGGCACTTGGTCTAAGCGTTAAACAAAGCTTTAATCAACTGTTTTACAACATGGAGGTCTAGTTGTGTCCTTCACTAGTTCCTGTTAAGAATGTCCTGCGCAAGCTGGGCTCGTGCCCGAGTATTTATACTCTCCCTGGACAGCGCCACCCGTAGGCCACTCAGTATTATTTCATAAGTCTTTCTTTCATGAATGACTGATTCATGTCAGTGCCCATTTCCTTCAGCCCTTGCTTGCAAGTCCCTTCCTCTGGGTCCATCTGCGTGCAGCATGTGTGTGCTCACCCATCACCCCTGCCCTCGCCAACCTACATTGGCTCCTGGTCCAGCATCCTCGTGTTCAAATCCCTCAACCTCACCTACCCACCTTCGCCCCGCATTCCTCAGTACCAGCTCCCCACCTTCTCACTATATCCCTTAGTCCCACCTACCCACCTTCTCACCAGCTCCCTTAACCTTTCCTTACAACATAACTCTCCCATAGCCAGAGGGACCTGAGTTGCTGCCCTGCTCAAGAGCACCGACGTTCTCCCTGCAGCCGGGTGACCAGAACTCTCTGGAATATTCCTTCTCTGAAAGAAAACGAGACACACCGGAGGAGACACTTACACAACTGCCTTGATGTCACAGGTCTGGTTGTCCTGGATCCTGAAGTTTTTCACCTTTCTCAGTAGCCTTGCGCCGACCTTATTGGACACCTGTGTGCAGCAGCTAATGGCGTAACTGCTCGGCATGGCTGGGGGTAGAAGGATAAGAATTAGACTTAAAAAGCAAGTGGAAGTTGTGCTAAACCTTTATACAAGATTAGGTTTCAGCTGGAGTGTTGTGTCCAATTCTGGGCACCGCACTTTAGGAAGGATGTCATGGCCTTGGAGAGGGTGCAGAGGAGATTTACTAGAATGGTTCCGGGGATGAGGGACTTTAGCTATGTGGAGAGACTGGAGAAGCTGGGATTGTGCTCCTTAGAGCAGAGAAGGTTAAGGGGAGATTTAATAGAGGTGTTCAAAATTATGAGTTTTAATCTCAAGCAGAACCAGTGGGCACCTCCAACAGTGTAGTACTCCCTCAGTACTGCCCCTCCGACAGTGCAGAGCTCTCTCAGTACCGCCCCTCCTACAGTGCATTGCTCCCTCAGTACTGCCCCTCCGACAGTGCAGCGCTCCTTCAGTACTGCCCCTCCGACAGTGCGGCGCTCCCTCAGTACTGCCCCTCCGACAGTGCGGCGCTCCCTCAGTACTGCCCCTCCGACAGTGCAGCGCTCCCTCAGTACTGCCCCTCCGACAGTGCAGCGCTCCCTCAGTACTGCCCGTCCGCCAGTGCAGCACTCTCTCAGTACTGCCCCTCCGACAGTGCAGCGCTCCCTCAGTACTACCCCTCTGACAGTGCAGCGCTCCCTCAGTACTGCCCCTCTGACAGTGCAGCACTCCCTCAGTACTGCTCTGCGAGTGTCAGCCTGGATTTTGTGATCAAGTCTCATGGCGTGGGGACTCGAACCCACAACCTTCTGACTCCGAGGCGAGAGAGCTAACGCACTGAGCCACGGCTGACAAGGTGACCTGTGGAACGCGCATCCCAGCACGAGTCCGGAGTTAAAAAAAGAAAACATTAAATGAATTAACTTGTCAAGATTAAACCGAGGGGAGGAAAGGCAAGATGACACTGACCTGCTGTGAAATGTAGCAGAGCTGTGACTGCAAGGAGGAGCAGTGCAGCCAGTTTCAGTTCCATCCTCTCTCTCTGTGTGTTCGGGAGCTTGCGAGGCAGAGACTCTGTGAGCGAAGCCTTCTCTGTGCTGTGAGAGTGCTGTGGAGGCTCCTTATATCGTCAGGGAACTCTGTCTCCCACAGCATTGGAAACTAATGACGCAAGCTCCGGGCAGGCTGAGACCCGCGGCACCACGTTGTTTTCGGGAATATACCGAGAAACGTATTTCACCCACGAACACAGACCCCGCTACAGGCTGCTGCCGTCACAGCCACAGATGATGGTTGTATATTGTGGCGTGCCAATAGACTGTGACAAAACTAAATAGACTGTGACAAAGCTAATATTAATTGCAGCTGTTACTATTCCACTGCCGCCGACAGAAAAACCTGCATTTCTACAGCGCCTTTCACATCCACCAGATGTCCCAAAGCCCTTTACAGCCAATGAAGTACTTTTTGAAGTGTAGTCACTGATGCAATGTGGGAAACGCGGCAGCCAATTTGCACACAGCAAGCTCCCACAAACAGCAATGTGATAACGGCCAGTTAATCTGTTTTAGTGATGTTGGTTGAGGGATAAATATGGGTCAAGACACCGGGGAGAACTCCCCCCTGCTCTTCTTCAAAATAGTGCCATGGGATCTTTTACATCCACCTGAGAGAGCAGGCCGGGCCTCGGTTTAATGTCTCATCCGAAAGACAGAACCTCCGACAGTGCAGCGCTCCCTCAGTACTGCCCCTCTGACAGTGCAGCACTCCCTCAGTACTGACCCTCCGACAGTGCAGCTCTCCCTCAGTACTGCCCCTCCGACAGTGCGGCACTCCCTCAGTACTGCCCCTCTGACAGTGCAGCGCTCCCTCAGTACTGCCCCTCCGACAGTGCAGCGCTCCCTCAGTACTGACCCTCCGACAGTGCAGCTCTCCCTCAGTACTGCCCCTCCGACAGTGCGGCACTCCCTCAGTACTGCCCCTCTGACAGTGCAGCACTCCCTCAGTACTGACCCTCCGACAGTGCAGCTCTCCCTCAGTACTGCCCCTCCGACAGTGCAGCGCTCCCTCAGTACTGCCCCGCCAACAGTGCAGCGCTCCCTCAGTACTGCCCCTCCGACAGTGCAGCGCTCCCTCAGTACTGCCCCTCTGACAGTGCGGCGCTCCCTCAGCACTGATCCTCCGACAGTGCAGCACTCCCTCAGTGCTGCCCCTCCGACAGTGCAGCGCTCCCTCAGTACTGACCCTCCGACAGTGCAGCACTCCCTCAGTACTGCCCCTCCGACAGTGCAGCGCTCCCTCAGTACTGACCCTCCGACAGTGCAGCACTCCCTCAGTACTGACCCTCTGACAGTGCAGCACTCCCTCAGTACTGACCCTCTGACAGTGCAGCGCTCCCTCAGTACTGCCCCTCTGACAGTGCAGCACTCCCTCAGTACTGACCCTCCGACAGTACGGCGCTCCCTCAGTACTGACCCTCTGACAGTGCGGCGCTCCCTCAGTACTGACCCTCCGACAGTGCAGCGCTCCCTCAGTACTGCCCCTCCGACAGTGCAGCGCTCCCTCAGTACTGCCCCTCTGACAGTGCAGCGCTCCCTCAGTACTGCCCCTCCGACAGTGCAGCGCTCCCTCAGTACTGACCCTCTGACAGTGCAGCGCTCCCTCAGTACTGACCCTCCGACAGTGCAGCGCTCCCTCAGTACTGCCCCTCCGACAGTGCAGCGCTCCCTCAGTACTGCCCCTCCGACAGTGCAGCACCTCTCAGTACTGCCCCTCCAACAGTGCAGCCCTCCCTCAGTACTGACCCTCCGACAGTACGGCCCTCCCTCAGTACTGACCCTCCGACAGTACGGCGCTCCCTCAGTACTGACCCTCCGACAGTGCAGCGCTCCCTCAGTACTGAACCTCCGACAGTGCAGCACTCCCTCAGTACTGCCCCTCCGACAGTGCAGCACTCCCTCAGTACTGACCCTCTGACAGTGCAGCGCTCCCTCAGTACTGACCCTCTGACAGTGCAGCGCTCCCTCAGTACTGCCCCTCTGACAGTGCAGCACTCCCTCAGTACTGACCCTCCGACAGTACGGCGCTCCCTCAGTACTGACCCTCTGACAGTGCGGCGCTCCCTCAGTGCTGACCCTCCGACAGTGCAGCGCTCCCTCAGTACTGCCCCTCCGACAGTGCAGCGCTCCCTCAGTACTGCCCCTCTGACAGTGCAGCGCTCCCTCAGTACTGCCCCTCCGACAGTGCAGCGCTCCCTCAGTACTGACCCTCTGACAGTGCAGCACTCCCTCAGTACTGACCCTCTGACAGTGCAGCGCTCCCTCAGTACTGCCCCTCTGACAGTGCAGCACTCCCTCAGTACTGACCCTCCGACAGTACGGCGCTCCCTCAGTACTGCCCCTCCGACAGTGCGGCGCTCCCTCAGTACTGACCCTCTGACAGTGCAGCGCTCCCTCAGTACTGACCCTCCGACAGTGCAGCGCTCCCTCAGTACTGCCCCTCCGACAGTGCAGCGCTCCCTCAGTACTGCCCCTCCGACAGTGCAGCGCCTCTCAGTACTGCCCCTCCGACAGTGCAGCCCTCCCTCAGTACTGACCCTCCGACAGTACGGCCCTCCCTCAGTACTGACCCTCCGACAGTACGGCGCTCCCTCAGTACTGACCCTCCGACAGTGCGGCGCTCCCTCAGTACTGCCCCTCCGACAGTGCAGCCCTCCCTCAGTACTGACCCTCCGACAGTACGGCCCTCCCTCAGTACTGACCCTCCGACAGTACGGCGCTCCCTCAGTACTGACCCTCCGACAGTGCAGCGCTCCCTCAGTACTGCCCCTCTGACAGTGCAGCACTCCCTCAGTACTGCCCCTCTGACAGTGCGGCACTCCCTCAGTACTGCACTGGGACTGTCAACCTAGATTTTTGTGCTCAAGTCTCTGGAGTGGGACTCAAACCCATGACCTCCTGACTCAAAGGCGAGGGTGCTACCCACCGAGGTACTGGCTAACACCAGAATGATACCGGGGCTAAAAAGGTTATATTTTGTGGCCAGGTTGCACAGAATATCCCTTGAATATCCAAGATTAATTGAGGTGTTCAAGATGATTAAAGGAATTGATAGGGTAGATGGAAAGAAACCATTTCCTCTGCTCCAGAACAAGCGGACATAACCTTAAAATTAGAGCCAGGCCGTTCAGGGGTGATGTCAGGAAGCACTTCTTCACCAAAGGGTGATGGAAATCTGGAACTCTCGCCCCCAAAAGGCTGTGGATGCTGGGGGCCAATTGAAAATTTCAAAACTGATGTTGATAGATTTTTGTTCGGCAAGGAAATTGAGGGTTACGGAACCAAGGCGAGTAGATGGAGTTAAGATACAGATTAGCCATGATCTGATTGAATGGTGGAACAGGCTCGAAGGGGTGAACGTCCTCCTCCTGTTCCTACATTCAGGTGGGTGACAAATTTCTGTGGGGCTATAATTCTTCCGCTGGGATAAGCAAGCCTGAATTTACTAAATAGCAGGAGCCGACTCACAGATGCTTGCATTACCATCGCCGAATCCTCCACCATCAACATCCTGGGGGTCATCATTGACCAGAAACTTAACTGGACCAGCCACATAAATACTGTGGCAGCAAGAGCAGGTCAGAGGCTGGGTATTCTGCGGTGAGTGTCTCACCTCCTGTCTCCCCAAAGTCTTTCCACCATCTACAAGGCTCAAGTAAGGAGTGTGATGGAATACCCTCCACTTGCCTGGATGAGTGCAGCTCCAACAACACTCAAGAAGCTCGACACCATCCAGGACAAAGCAGCCCGCTCGATTGGCAACCCATCCACCACCTTAAACATTCACTCCCTCCACCACCGGCGCACCGTGGCTGCAGTGTGTACCATCTACAAGATGCACTGCAGCAACTCGCCAAGGCTTCTTCAGCAGCACCTCCCAAACCCGTGACCTCTACCACCTAGAAGGACAAGGGCAGCAGGTGCATGGGAACACCACCACCTCCAAGTTCCCCTCCAAGTCACACACCATCCTGACTTGGAAATATATCGCCATTCGTTCATCGTCGCAACTAGGGCAACTAGGGATGGGCACTCACTCTCAGACACACACTCACTCTCACAGACACACACTCACTCTCACAGACACACACTCACTCTCACAGACACACACTCACTCTCAGACACACACTCACTCTCAGACACACACTCACTCTCACAGTCACACACACACTCTCACAGACACACACACACTCTCACAGACACACACTCACTCTCACAGACACACACACTCTCACAGACACACACTCACTCTCACAGTCACACACTCACTCTCACAGACAGACACTCACTCTCACAGTCACACACACACTCTCACAGACACACACTCCCTCTCACAGTCACGCACTCACTCTCACAGACACACACTCACTCTCATAGACACACACTCACTCTCACAGACACACACTCACTCTCACAGACACACACTCACTCTCACAGACACACACTCACTCTCAGTCACACACACACTCTCACAGACACACACTCACTCTCACAGTCACACACTCACTCTCACAGACACACACTCACTCTCACAGTCACACACTCACTCTCACAGACAGACACTCACTCTCACAGTCACACACACACTCTCACAGACACACACTCCCTCTCACAGTCACGCACTCACTATCACAGACACACACTCACTCTCATAGACACACACTCACTCTCACAGACACTCACTCTCATAGTCACACACTCACTCACTCTCACACACACTCACTCTCACAGACACACACTCACTCTCACACACACTCACTCTCACAGACACACACTCACTCTCACCATCACACACTCACTCTCACAGACACACACTCACTCTCACACACACTCACTCTCACAGCCACACACTCACTCTCACATACACTCTCACAGTCACACACTCACTCTCACCATCACACACTCACTCTCACAGACACACACTCACTCTCACACACACTCACTCTCACACACATTCACTCTCACAGACACACACTCACTCTCTGTGATGAAATAACTGTGTTCTGATATTTGTACTTGTACTTGTAATGTCTAGAATGTTCCACCGGGGGGAACCACTAATGCTCCTCCCTGGCCCCGCCCCTCTTCTGGTATGTTCTACCAAGGGCTTGGTCGATGATGAACTCTGTTAACTCTGCCATGATTCTTATTTAATAAAAGGCTTCAGTCTTAAGCTTTAACTTCACGGATTCGGGCAGTTATTTGGCACATCAATTTTATTAAATAACAACTTTTGGAAGATGGATCGATTTTTGAAACCAGAGCGTCTGGATATCGATCCCCATTCGGCAGATGCATCGAAGAAATTTACGCATTGGCTCCGATGTTTTGAACACTTCATCGCATCATCGACCGATCCGACGGTTAACAAGTTGGGTCTTCTAACCAACTTGGTAAGTCATCAAACTTCCTCTATAATTGAAGATATTACTACATATGAAGAGGCCCTCGCAGCTCTTAAAGCCCAGTACCTTAAATCGGTTAACGAAGTATATGCCAGGTATCTCCTGTCTACTCGCAGGCAATTACCCGAGGAATCTCTGGACGATTTCCTGCAGGACCCTAAGGCTTTGGCTAAGGGTTGCAACTACAAGGCTGTCTCTGCCATAGTGTATCAGGAAGAAGCCATCCGCGATTCTTTCATATCTGGCCTCCGATCTAATTATATTAGACAGAGACTCCTCGAGAACGACTCGTTAGTTTTAAAAACGGTTGTCGCTGCTGCTCGATCATTAGATGTAGCCCAGAAGAATTCAGAAGTGTATGCATCAGCCCATGCATCTCTCTCAGCCTCGTGTGTTCCGAGTATGGAGGCATCCATAACACCAATGGAGCCCCCACTTAATTCTATTGTTTCGGCTGTGCCCCATGGGTCTAAGTGTTATTTTTGTGGCCAATCTAAACACCCCAGGCAAAGTTGCCCAGCCAGAGAGGCTACCTGTTTTAAATGTAAGAAACGGGGACATTTTAGTAAAGTGTGTAAGGGTAATCCTGTACCCGAGGTCTTCTCTGCTGCCGCCTATCGTTTTACTCTAGCCTCGGCTACGGTTGACCAGACCATACCGTGTTCCTTGTCAAAATCTATGATGGACATTAAGATTAATGGTCGTCCTACTGGGTGTTTGATAGACTGTAGCAGTACTGAAAGTTTTATACACCCCAACCTTGTTAACTCCTGTTCATTGAAGGTGTATCCTACTCGAAGTGAAATTGTGATGGCGTCCAAATCCCTTACTTCGGAGGTAACTGGATATTGTAAAGTCACATTGACCGTTAAGGATACGGAGTATAAGGACTTTAAACTCCTCATATTACCTCAGTTGTGTGTGAACTTAATATTAGGCTTGGACTTCCAGTGTCAGCATGAGAGCGTTACCCTTAAGTATGGTGGATCTCAGCCTCCGCTCACAGTCTGTGGCCTTTCTACTTTAAACGTAAGTCCGCCTTCTTTGTTTGCGAACCTTGCTCCTAATTGTAGACCTATAGCGACTAAGAGTTGACGGTATAGTTCAGAAGATAAAACATTTATAAAAGAGGAAGTGGAAAGGCTTCAACGGGAGGGAATCATCGAACACAGTGGTAGCCCGTGGCGTGCCCAGGTGGTGGTGGTTAAAACTAATGAGAAGAAAAGACTTGTGGTCGATTATAGCCAGACTATAAACTTGTATACCCAATTAGACGCCTATCCTTTGCCTCGTATTTCTGAGATGGTGAACCAGATAGCTCAGTACCACGTGTTCTCCACCATTGATTTAAAGTCTGCCTACCATCAACTCCCCATCAAAATAGAAGACCGACCTTATACAGCCTTCGAAGCTAATGGGCGCCTGTACCAATTCCTTCGGGTGCCCTTTGGAGTGACGAATGGGGTATCCGTCTTCCAACGGGAGATGGATCGTATGGTGGATGAATACCTATCAATTCATCCAATGAAAAGCGACGAGTTAAGATAGTAACTATAGGTTTTTATTGGCTAAATAACAGAGCCCACCCTCGTGGGTGATCGGGTCCAACAAGGAGGAATACCAGCCAGTCGACCACCTTTATACCTGGGCAAGCAGGCGGAGTCATGGGCGGAGTCAGCTGTGGTCAGCCCAGGTATAACAGCGTGACAAGAGGTGACCTTGTGTAGTGATACAACAGTGTAAACAGTGATAACCATAGTGTAACGGTATAAACAGTGATAACCATAGTGTAACGATAGTGAATGATAAAAGTGGTTTACCACATTCACCCCTTGTTTAGATTTGAGTCCGGCGGGGTGAAGTGTGCTACCAGTTCGGGTATGTCAGTCTGTCCGGAGGCCTCGTAAGTCTCTCTGATCGGCGCAGCAGCGGCGGCGGTGATGCAGTATCCGATGTTAATGCTGGTGTCTGCGTGGTCGGCGAAGGCTCGTGGGGTTCCGGCATGCCGTCTACCTGGGGTGGATTTGGGGGGGTGGTGGGGGGTAACGGTGGTGTCTCAGGGGTGCCCGAGGGTGCAAGGTCTCGTAAGGAGACTGTGTCCTCCCGCCCGTCTGGGTATGCCACATAGGCGTACTGGGGGTTGGCGTGCAGGAGGTCCACCCTCTCGACCAGGGGGTCCGTTTTATGGGCCCTCACGTGCTTTCGCAGCAAGACGGGCCCCGGAGAAGCCAGCCATGTTGGTAGCGAGGTTCCCGTAGTCGACTTCCTGGGGAAAACAAACATTCGTTCATGGGGGGTGGTGTTAATGGCCGTGCAAAGCAGTGACCGGATGGAATGCAGCGCTGCCGGGAGGACTTCCTGCCAGCGCGAGGTTGGCAGGCCCTTAGACTTTAAGGCTAAGAGAACGGCCTTCCAGACAGTCGCGTTCTCTCTTTCCACCTGGCCGTTCCCTCGGGGGTTGTAGCTGGTGGTCCTGCTTGCAGCAATGCCTCTCACTAGTAGGAACTGGCGAAGTTCCTCGCTCATGAAGGATGAGCCCCGGTCGCTATGTATATAGTTCGGGAACCCGAACAAGGCGAAGAGGTCGTTCAGGCATTTGATGACCGTGGTACTGGTCATGTCTGGGCAGGGGAAGGCAAAGGGGAAACGGGAGTACTCATCAATGATGTTGAGGAAGTACACATTACGGTCAGAGGACGGGAGGGGCCCCTTAAAATCGATGCTCAAGCGCTCGAAGGGGCGGGTGGCCTTGATCAGGCTTGCTCTGTCCGGCCTAAAGAAATGCGGTTTGCATTCGGCACAGGTTTGACAGTTCCTGGTCATGGTCCTGACCTCCTCGATGGAGTAGGGCAGGTTGCGGGCCTTAATGAAGTGGTAAAGTCTGGTGACCCCGGGGTGGCAGAGGTCGTTGTGGAGGGTCTGCAGTCTATCAATTTGCGCGTTGGCGCATGTACTTCGTGATAGAGCATCTGGGAGTTCGTTCAGTTTACCAGGTCGGTACAAGATATCATAATCATAGGTGGAGAGCTTGATTCTCCACCTCAAGATCTTGTCATTCTTGATTTTGCCCCTCAGCTTGTTATTGAACATAAAAGCGACTGAACGCTGGTCGGTGAGGAGGGTAAATCGTTTGCCTGCCAGGTAATGCCTCGAGCGTCGTACTGCCTCCACGATCGCCTGGGTCTCCTTCTCGACCAAAGAGTGTCGGATCTCAGGGCCCTGGAGGGTCCTTGAGAAGAAGGCCACAGGTCTCCCCGCCTGGTTAAGGGTTGCTGCTAGGGCGAAGTCGGATGCATCGCTCTCCACTTGGAAAGGGATAGACTCATCCACCGCGTGCATTGTGGCCTTAGCAATGTCTCCCTTTATGAGGGAGAAGGCTGCGCACGCTTCTGCCGTCAGGGGGAAGGAGGTGGACTTCATGAGGGGTCTGGCTTTGTCCGCATAATTCGGCACCCATTGGGCATAGTAGGCGAAGAGCCCCAGGGTTCTCTTCAGCGCCTTTGGACAGTGGGGGAGGGGTAGCTCCATGAGGGGGCGCATTCTTTCGGGGTCGGGGCCGATGACCCCGTTCTCTACTACGCAGCCGAGGATGGCAAGGCGCGAGGTGTTAAACACACATTTCTCCTTATTGTAAGTGAGGTTCAGCCGTTCGGCCGTACGGAGGAATTTCTCCAGATTAACATCGTGGTCCTGCCGGTCGCGGCCGCAGATGGTGACGTTATCTAGATAGGGGAACGTGGCCTGCAGCCCGTTCTGGTCAACCATCCGGTCCATCTCCCTTTGGAAGACCGAAACCCCGTTGGTGACGCCGAAGGGAACCCTAAGGAAGTGGTAGAGGCGGCCATTCGCCTCGAAGGCGGTATACTGGCGGTCCTCAGGGCGGATAGGGAGTTGGCGATAGGCCGACTTAAGGTCGATGGTGGAGAATACCCGGTACTGTGCAATCTGATTGACCATATCAGATATGCGGGGAAGGGGGTATGCGTCCAGCTGGGTGTACCGGTTTATGGTTTGGCTGTAGTCGATGACCAGGTGGTTTTTATTGCCGGTCTTAACGACTACGACCTGGGCACGCCAGGGGCTGTTGCTCCTCTCGATGATGCCCTCCTTCAGGAGTCGCTGCACCTCAGAGCTAATAAAAGCTCTGTCCCCGGCGCTGTACCACCTGCTCTTGGTAGCGACGGGTTTACAGTCGCGGGTGAGGTTGGCGAACAGGGAGGGGGGCGGGACCTTGAGGGTGGATAGGCCGCAGGTGGTACGCGGTGGGCGGTTTAAAGGCTGCTGGTTGTAGACTGTGAGTGGGGGGAGGGGTCCACCGTATGCCAAAGTGACACTTTGAAGGTGGGATTGGAAGTCCAGCCCTAGTAGGACGGCAGCGCAGAGCTGGGGCAGGACGAGGAGTTTAACATTTTTATACTCCGTGCCCCTAACCGACAGGGTCACAGCACAGTAGCCGTTGATGTCTGTACCTGGACAATGTTACCATCTGTGGGCGTGACCAACGGGAGCATGATCAAAATCTCACGAAGTTCCTAGAGACTGCAAAGAGGTTAAACCTGACCTACAACGAAAACAAGTGTACCTTCAATACTACACATTTGTGTATTCTTGGTTGCGTTGTGGAGAATGGGGTAATCGGGCCAGACCCTGAAAGATTATGCCCACTTAAGGAATTACCTTTACCTCACACTGTAAAAGCTTTAAGAAGGTGTCTGGGATTCTTCTCGTACTGTGCCCAGTGGGTGGCTAGCTACTCAGATAAAGTCCGACCTCTTATTAAGTCGACGTCTTTTCCGCTATCGGCGGAAGCTCAGGAGGCTTTCCTTAATATCAAACGGGACATTGAGAAGGCAGTGGTATGTGCCGTGGATGAGAAGATCCCATTTCAAGTGGAAAGTGATGCATCTGATTTTGCGTTGGCAGCAACTCTTAACCAAGCTGGTAGACCAGTAGCCTTCTTCTCTCGTACATTGCAAGGACCAGAAGTTCGACATTCTTCAGTGGAAAAGGAGGCACAGGCAATTATTGAAGCAGTCAGGTATTGGAGACATTATCTCGCTGGCCAACGTTTTACGCTCATTACTGACCAGCGATCCGTGGCCTTTATGTTCAACATTAAGCAGAGAGGCAAGATCAAAAATGATAAGATTTTAAGATGGCGAATAGAACTGTCAACATATGACTATGATATTCAGTACAGGCCTGGAGTATTTAATGAGCCATTGGATGCTTTGTCACGAGGAGTATGTGCTAGTCTAGGTACAGATAAGCTTCAAAGTCTCCACGACGCACTCTGCCACCCTTGGGTTACCAGAATGAACCACTTCATTAAGTCCCACAATCTACCCTACTCTATTGAGGAGGTCCAGACAATGACCAGAACCTGTCGTGTTTGTGCTGAATGCAAACCCCGCTTCTATAAGCCGTCCGAGCCAGCTCATCTTATTAAAGCAACTCGACCATTTGAGTGTTTGAGTCTCGATTTTAAAGGTCCCCTTCCATCGAGCGACCGTAATGTCTATTTTCTTAATATTATAGACGAGTACTCTCGGTTCCCTTTTGTTATCCCCTGTCCGGATGTGACTAGTGCTGTTGTAATTAAATGCCTCTGCCAACTGTTTTCCTTGTTCGGCATGCCTAACTATATACATAGTGATAGGGGTTCTTCCTTTATGCGTGAAGAATTACAACAATTTTTGCTATCGAAGGGGATTGCAACGAGTAGAACTACCAGCTATAACCCTCGTGGTAATGGGCAGGTCGAGAAAGAAAATGCGACAGTGTGGAAGGCTATCGTACTGTCTCTGAAGTCACGAGGCCTGCCGACCTCTCACTGGCAGGATGTCCTGCCAGACGTGCTGCATTCCATAAGGTCTCTTTTGTGTACAGCGACGAATGCCACCCCTCATGAAAGGATGTTTAGTTTTCCAAGAAAAGCTACTAATGGAGTATCGTTACCCACATGGTTGACAACCACGGGCCCTGTGTTGTTGCGCAGACATGTGAGAGGCCACAAGACTGATCCACTGGTGGAGGAAGTACAACTCCTCCATGCTAATCCCCAGTATGCGTACATTCAATATCCGGATGGGCGAGAGGATACGGTCTCTATTAAAGATCTTGCACCTGCTGGAGCTCGAGAAGAGTTCGACTCTGAGAGTAGAGTTTTCAATCGTGGTATTGGACCTTCAGAGACACAAACCCTCAGTGTGGAAAATACTGATGATTCTGGGAATTCGAATGAACCGGAGTTAGTACTCCGGGAGGAGCCTCAGCAAGAGTTACGTCGTTCCCAGAGGATTATCAGACCTCCTGACAGACTGAATCTATAGCAGGGGGTGAATGTGATGAAATAACTGTGTTCTGATATTTGTACTTGTACTTGTAATGTCTAGAATGTTCCACCGGGGGGAACCACTAATGCTCCTCCCTGGCCCCGCCCCTCTTCTGGTATGTTCTACCAAGGGCTCGGTCGATGATGAACTCTGTTAACTCTGCCATGATTCTTATTTAATAAAAGGCTTCAGTCTTAAACTTTAACTTCACGGATTCGGGCAGTTATTTGGCACATCACTCTCACCATCACAAACTCACTCTCACACACACTCACTCTCACAGTCACACATTCACTCTCACAGTCACACACTCACTCTCACAGACACACACTCACTCTCACACACACTAACTCTCACAGACACACACTCACTCTCACAGACCCAAACTCACTCTCACAGTCAAACACACACTCTCACAGACACACACTCCCTCTCACAGTCACGCACTCACTCTCAGTCACACACTCACTCTCACAAACACACACTCACTCTCACACACACTCACTCTCACAGACACACACTCACTCTCACACACACTCACTCTCACAGACACACACTCACTCTCACACACACTCACTCTCACAGACACACACTCCCTCTCACAGTCACAAACTCACTCTCACAGACACACACTCACTCTCACACACACTCACTCTCACAGTCACACACTCATTCTCACCATCACACACTCACTCTCACACACACTCACTCTCACAGTAACACATTCACTCTCACAGTCACACACTCACTCTCACAGTCACACAGGCACTCTCACAGACACACACTCACTCTCACAGACACACACTCACTCTCGCAGACACGCACTCCCTCTCACAGTCACGCACTCACTCTCACAGACACACACTCCCTTTCACAGTCACACACTCACTCTCACAGACACACACTCACTCTCACAGACACACACTCACTCTCACAGACCCAAACTCACTCTCACAGTCACACACTCACTCTCACGGACACACACTCACTCTCACAAACACACACTCACTCTCACACACACTCACTCTCACAGACACACACTCACTCTCACAGACACTCACTCACAGACACACACTCACTCTCACACACACTCTCACAAACACACACTCACTCTCACACATTCACTCTCACAGCCACACACTCACTCTCACCATCACACACTCACTCTCACAGACACACACTCACTCTCACACTCACTCACTCTCACAGTCACACATTCACTCTCACAGACACACACTCCCTCTCACAGTCACGAACTCGCTCTCACAGACACACACTCACTCTCACACACACTCACTCTCACAGTCACACATTCACTCTCACAGTCACACACTCACTCTCACCATCACACACTCACTCTCACACACACTCACTCTCACAGTAACACATTCACTCTCACAGTCACACACTCACTCTCACAGTCACACACTCACTCTCACAGTCACACTCTCACTCTCACAGACACACACTCACTCTCACAGACACACACTCACTCTCACAGTCATACACTCACTCTCACAGACACACACTCACTCTCACAGACCCACACTCCCTCTCACAGCCACACACTCACTCTCACAGACACACACTCACTCTCACAGTCACACACTCACTCTCACAAACACACACTCACTCTCACAAACACACACTCACCCTCACACACTCACTCTCACAGTCACACACTCACTCTCACACACACTCTCACAGTCACACACTCACTCTCACAAACACACACTCACTCTCACAAACACACACTCAAACTCACACACTCACTTTCACAGTCACACACTCACTCTCACAAACACACCCTCAATCTCACCCACTCACTCTCACACACACACTCACTCTCACACACACTCACTCTCACAGTCACACCCTCACTCTCACAGTCACACACTCACTCTCACAGTCACACACTCACTCTCACTCACACTCACACTCACAGTCACACACTCACTCTGACAGTCACACACTCACTCTCACAAACACACACTCACTCTCACACACACTCACTCTCACAGACCCACACTCACTCTCACAGTCACACACTCACTCTCACAAACACACACTCACTCTCACACACTCACTCTCACAGTCACACACTCACTCTCACAGTCACACACTCACTCTCACAAACACACACTCACTCTCACTCACACTCACTCTCACAGTCACACATTCACTCTCACAGTCACACACTCCCTCTCACAGTCACTCACTCACTCTCACAGACACACACTCACTCTCACAGACCCACACTCACTCTCACAGACCCACACTCATTGTCACACTCACACACTCACTCTCACAGTCACACACTCACTCTCACAGACGCACACTCCCTCTCACAGTCACACACTCCCTCTCACAGACACACACTCACTCTCACAGTCACACACTCACTCTCACAGACACACACTCACTCTCACAGTCACACACTCACTCTCACAGACACACACTCACTCTCACAGTCACACACTCCCTCTCACAGTCACACACTCCCTCTCACACTCACACACTCACTCTCACAGTCACACACACTCTCACAGACACGCACTCACTGTCACACTCACACTTACTCTCACAGTCACACACTCACTCTCACAGACACACACTCACTCTCACAGTCACACACTCGCTCTCACAGTCACACACTCACTCTCACAGACGCACGCTCCCTCTCACAGTCACACACTCACTCTCACAAACACACACTCACTCTCACACACACTCACTCTCACAGTCACACACTCACTCTCACAGACACACACTCACTCTCACAGACACACACTCACTCTCACAGTCACACACACTTCACAGTCACACACCCACTCTCACACACACTCACTCTCACACACACTCACTCTCACAGTCACACACTCGCTCTCACCCACACTCACTCTCACACACACTCACTTTCACACACACTCGCTCTCACACACACTCACTCTCACAGTCACACACTCACTCTCACACACACTCACTCTCACACACACTCACCCTCACAGTCACACACTCGCTCTCACACACACTCGCTCTCACACACACTCACTCTCACACACACTCACTCTCACACACACTCACTCTCACACACACTCACTCTCACAGACACACACTCACTCTCACACTCACTCTCACACTCACTCTCAGACACACAGGGGGTGAAATTCTACCCTGCTGAAAAAGGGACGTGGTCACCACGATGCGTGACATGCCCACACCCATTCAAGGATCGCAGTCCGCACGTCAACTTTGTGCTGCCTGCTAATTATTGCCGCGCACAGCCTCGCGCCGATCGTTAGTTCACAATGTTTGCACAGGACTAGCTTTACTTTAAGCTAGCCTGCGCCTCTTAAAGGCAGTCTGCACCTCTTGTGTGGAACAGGACTTAGGTGAAGAGTCCAGGATTGGCTGAGGTTCCTGAGTGTGGAACGCAGCAAGGAGAATGTTTGAGAAACGGCTCCTCGACACAACCGTGA
Source organism: Somniosus microcephalus (assembly GCF_052327205.1). Classification (NCBI taxonomy): domain Eukaryota; kingdom Metazoa; phylum Chordata; class Chondrichthyes; order Squaliformes; family Somniosidae; genus Somniosus; species Somniosus microcephalus. The sequence goes on along the minus strand of NC_140987.1, from coordinate 14,950,384 downwards.
GGAGCCAGGGAGGTTGGTCGAGGTGCTGGTACAGGACATGCCCTCTAGTCTCGCACCCAATGGCCTATTCCTCATACATGATCCTAGACAACCATTGTGGGCATTTTATTAAATGGGTGAATGGGGTGCAATCACTGCCGAATGAAATGCTGTCATCTGCATGCACACACACACACAATACACACAGACACACACACACACACAATACACACACAATACACACAGACACACACAGACACACACACAATACACACAGACACACACACACACACAATACACACAGACACACACACACACACAATACACACACAATACACACACACACACACACACACAATACACACAGACACACACACACACACACACACACACAATACACACACAATACACACAGACACACACAGACACACACACAATACACACAGACACACACACACAATACACACACAATACACACAGACACACACAGACACACACACGCAATACACATAGACACACACAGACACACATGCAATACACACACGCAATACACACACACACAGACACAGACAGACACACAGACACACACAGACACACACACGCAATACACATAGACACACACAGACACACATGCAATACACACATGCAATACACACACGCACAGGCACTCGTTCTCACACGCACACACACGCAATACACAAGCACACACATGCACTCACACACACTCTCGCGTGCACACACACACAGATGCACACACATGAACACGCGCACACACACTCGCACCTACACATTCACGCATAGACACTCATGCACACATACAAATGAATGTACACACAAACACACAAAAACACACACACTTATGCGCGCACATACACTCATTCATGTGCATGCACTCTCACACACACACACACGCACACCTACAGACACACACACACACACACACATTGCAGCAGGATTCACGGAGAAGCCGTCGGGAAGAAGCACCCTAACTGATTTTCCCCTTTCCCTATCTCACCAACTGTAATCTTCCAACTGAAGTCAGGTGTGCATTTATTGGTCTAGTTTTGAAATCAGACCCAGAGATGAGGCGGAGAGTTCCCCCGGTGTCCTGGCCAATATTGCTCTCTCAACCCTCATCATCGAATGACTCACTAACCAAACAGTTGAATTATTGCTGCTTGTGGGGTCGTGGTCGGAATTTCTAAGTAATTCATTGTACGTAAGCGGTTGGAAATATTCGCTGTATGAAGCCCTTCCTTCGAAGTGTGTTCAATTCTTAGAACTGGAAAGGAATTTGATTTGGCAGGCATTTCATACGCTCTGATTTCTTTCCTGGCAGACCTCCAGTTGCAATACTAGGGAGTGGGTGTAAAGTTCATGCTCCAGCCTGCATTGCTACTCTCCCAGCAATTACCCTGGTTAGATGGGGAGCAGATGGGGAGCTGTGACTCACTGTCGGGACCTCTTTAAAGAAACATAAATCGTACAGCAGAGAAGGAGGCCATTCGGCCCATCGTGCCTGTGCCAGCTCTTTGAAAGAGCGATCTAATTAGTCCCACTCCCCCTGCTCTTTCCCCATAATCTGCGGTACAAAGGGATCTGGGGGTCCTGGTGGATAGGCAATGGCAAACATTCAAAGACCGCAAGGATGAACTACAGAATTTGTTCATCCCAGTTTGGCATAAAAATAAAACAAAAAAGGTGACTCAACCGTGGATAACAAGGGAAATTAGGGATAGCATAAGATCCAAGGAGAGGACATATAAATTGGCCAGAAAAAGCAATAATCCTGAGGATTGGGAGCAGTTTAGGATTCAACAAAGGAGGACAAAGGGATTAATTAAGAAAGGGAAAATAGAATGTGAGAGTAAGCTTGCAGGAAACATAAAAACTGACTGTAAAAGCTTTTATAGATATGTGAAGAGAAAAAGATTGGTGAAGTCAAGCGTAGGTCCCTTGCAGTCAGAATCAGGGGAATTTATAATGGGGAACAAAGAAATGGCTGACCAACTAAATACATATTTTGGTTCTGTCTTCACAAAGGAGGACACAAATAACCTCCCAGAGATGCCGGGGAACATAGGGTCTGATGAAAGGGAGGAACTGAAAGAAATCAGTATTTGTAGGGAAATGGTGTTAGGGAAATTGATGGGACTGAAGGCCGATAAATCCCCAGGGCCTGATAATGTACATCCTAGGGTACTTAAGGAAGTGGCCCTAGAAATAGTAGATGCACTGCTGATCATCTTCCAACATTCGATGGAATCTGGAACAGTACCCATGGATTGGAGGGTAGCTAATGTTACCCCACTATTCAAAAAAGGTGGTAGAGAGAAAACGGGGAATTACAGACCAGTAAGCCTGACATCGGTAGTGGGGAAAATGCTAGAGTCCATTATAAAAGATGTAATAGCAGAGCACTTGGAAAACAGTGACAGGATCGGACAAAGTCAACATGGATTTACAAAAGGTAAATCATGCTTGACTAATCTACTGGAATTTTTTGAGGATGTAACTGGTAAAATAGATAAGGGAGAACCAGTGGATGTGGTGTATCTGGACTTTCAGAAGGCCTTCGATAAGGTCCCGTGTAAGAGATTAGCGTGTAAAGTTAAGGCACACGGGATAGGGGGCAAGGAATTGACTTGGATAGAGAACTGGTTGGCAGACAGAAAGAAAAGAGTTGGAATAAACGGGTCTTTTTCCGAGTGGCAGGCAGTGACTAGTGGGGTACCGCAGGGATCGGTCCTTGGACCCCAGCTATTCACAATATATATAAATGACTTGGACAAGGGAACTAGATGTAATATCTCCAAATTTGCAGATGACACAAAGCTGGGTGGGCGTGTGTGCTGTGAGGAGGATGTCGAGAAACTCCAGGATGATTTGGACAGGTTGGGTGATTGGGCAGAAACATGGCAGATGCAATATAATGTGGATAAATGTGAGGTTATCCACTTTGGTGGCAAAAACAGGAAGGCAGATTATTACCTAAATGGCAATAGATTGGGAGAAGGGGAAGTGCAACGAGACCTGGGTGTCCTTGTGCACCAGTCGCTGAAGGTAAGCATGCAGGTGCAGCAGGCAGTTAAGAAGGCAAATGGTATGTTGGCCTTCGTAGCAAGAGGGTTTGAGTACAGTAACAAGGATGACTTGCTGCAGTTGTACAGGGCCTTGGTGAGACCACATCTTGAGTATTGTGTGCAGTTTTGGTCGCCTTATCTGAGGAAGGATGTTCTTGCCATGGAAGGAGTTCAGCGAAGATTCACCAGGCTGATACCTGGGATGGCAGGAATGACGTATGAGGAGAGATTGGGTTGATTGGATTTGTAGTCGCTAGAGTTTAGAAGAATGAGAGGGGATCTCATTGAAACTTATAAAATTCTGACAGGTCTGGACAGACGAGATGCAGGAAGAATGTTCCCGATGGTCGGGGAGTCCAGAACCAGGGGACACAGTCTAAGGCTTAAGGGTAGGCCATTCAGGACAGAAATGAGGAGGAATTTCTTCACCCAGAGAGTGGTGAAACTGTGGAACTCTCTACCACAGAAGGCAGTAGAGGCCAACTCATTAAATATATTCAAGAAGGAGTTGGATATATTTCTTAAGGCTAAAGGGATCAAGGGGTATGGGGAGAAAGCAGGGACCGGGAACTGAATTTGGATGATCAGCCATGATCGCATTGAATGGCGGAGCAGGCTCGAGGGGCCGAATGGCCTACTCCTGCTCCTATCTTCTATGTTTCTATGTTACATGAAACACAAAAAGTTAGCATGCAGGTACAGCAAGTAATTAGGAAGGCTAATGGAATGTTGGCCATTATTTTAAGGGATAAGGGCCTAGAAATTCAGTGCCCTTAGCGCCGATTTTGCGGCGCTAGAGGGCCTAGCGCTGCAATTGGCGCCGGCGCCGAAATTGCCTGGGGCCCTTCCGCCGCGGTAGACCGGTAGCGCTGCGCCGGCACCGATGACGTCATCGGTGTGCGCAGCGTCCCGGTTGCCATGCCGACGGGCCCCAGCGCCGAAATTCAGTTGCGGCCGCCTCGCCCGTGGCAGCCGCAACTAAGACTCTGGCAACAGAGTCTTACATGACTTTGCGCCGGCGCATTAAAGGCCCCGCGGCGGCCGGCCGCTTTCCCGCCGGCCGCCTGGCCGCAGCTCCCTCCCCGGACTTCCGCCCCCCCCCCCCCCCCACCGGAACAGAAGCAAGCCCGGCACTTGTCCGAGGTGCCGGGCTCATTTTTAAAAAGATTTTCGCGGGCCGCGGCCGGGTGCAGGCAGCTCCTCCTTAAGGGAAGGAGGAGGCCTGCACTTCCCGAACCTGCCGCACCGCAGCGGGCGCCGCAGCGCCAGAATAGCGCCGATATTCAGCGCGTAGCGCCAGTTTTCAGGCGCAAACAGCTCTCAGCAGCGCCGGCAGCCGTTTGGGCGCAGAACTATTGAATTTTGGGCCCGACCAGCGCGACTTAGCTCCGGCACTAACTTCCGGCGCTAAAGCCCTGGCTGCGCCAAAACTCAATTTCTAGGCCCATGGAGTATAAAAGTAGGGAAGTTTTGATGCAACTTTACAGGGCGCTGGTGAGACCGCACCTGGAGCACTGCGTACAGTTTTAGTCTCCATATTTAAATAAGGATACACTTGCATTGGCGGCAGTGCAGAGAAGGTTCACTAGGTTGATTCCTGGGATGAAGGGGTTGACGTATGATGCAAGGTTGGGCCTATACTCATTGGGGTTTAGAAGAACGAGAGGTGATCTCATAGAAACATGTAAGATTCTGAGGGGGGTTGACAGGGTAGATGCTGAGAGGATGTTTCCCCTCATGGGGGAATCTAGAACTAGGGGGCATAGTTTCAGAATAAGGGGTCGCCCATTTAAGACGGAGATGAGGAGGAATTTCTTCTCTCAGAGGGTCGTGAATCTTTGGAATTCTCTACCCCAGAGAGCTGTGGAGGCGGAGTCATTGAATATATTCAAGGCGGAGATTGACAGATATTTGAACTACAGGGGAGTCAAGGGGTCTGGGGAGAGAGCGGGAAAGTGGGGTTGAGGCCAAGATTGGATCAGCCGTGACCTTATTGAATGGCGGAGCAGGCTCGAGGGGCCGATTGGCCGACTCCTGCTCCTGTTCCTTATGTTCTTATGTTCTTAATCCTGCAACATTTTCCCCTTTCTAGTATTTCTCCAATTCCCTTTTGAAAGTTATTATTGAATCTGCTTCCACAGCCCTTCCAGTTAGATCACAACTCGCTGCTCAAAAAAATTCTCCGCATCTCCCCTCTGGTCCTTTTTCCAATCGCCTTAAATCTGTGTCCTCTGGTTACCGACCTTCCTGCCACTGGAAACAGTTTCTCTTTATTTACTCGATCAAAACCCTCCATGATTTTGACCACCTCAATCAAATCTCCCCTTAACCTTCTCCAGTCTCTCCACAAAACTGAAGATCCCCCATCCCTGGTATCAGCTTGGTAAATCTCCCCTGCACCCTCTCCAAGGCCCTGACATCCTTCTTAAAGTGTGATGCCCAGAATTGGACACAATACTCCAGTTGAGGCCGAACCGGTGTTTTGTAAAGGTTCACCATAACATTCTTGCTTTTGAACTCTTCGGGGGCGAAATTTGGATTACGCCCAAAAATGGGCGGGGGGGTCACGATGGTGTAGGCAGCACACAAAATTCACACTGCCTGCTCATTATAATGATCGGAGCGCTGATCTCAGCACTAAACACGCAGCCGGTTGGCTCAGCGCTGAACAGCGGGGCCAATGGCGGGTGCAGTCTACTGTCCAGTAACATTTTGCCCAGGCTCTCTGCACTTCTTAATGGGGAGGTGCTTCGCTGCAGAAACAGCTCATTGTCACTATAGCTGCAGCATTGTCGCAACTGCGGAGAGAAAGGCCACCTCGCTTCTCAGATGCAGCACTGGAGGCCTTGGCCCAGGGGGTATACAGAGGAAGACAGGTCCTCTACCCGCAGGGGTGGGGGGTGCAGGAGGCCTTCCAGAAGGTGTTTGTGCTGGCTCTCATTTCAGCTTTGTGCCCAAGAGGATGATGTGATGTTCTGTGACAGCGGGATGGTGGGGAAGTGTTGAGCAACAGGGATCTGGGGTTTCATTCATTGAAACCAGTCTGATAAGGCGCTCACGGACAGCCCGCCCGCAACGAGGATCTACTGCCTGCCTCCTCCTCCTCCACCTCCTCCTCCTCCTCCACCTCCTCCTCCTCCTCCTCCTCCACCTCCTCCTCCTCCTCCTCCCCTCCTCCTTCCCCACCTCCTCCACCTCCACATAGAAACATAGAAACATAGAAGATAGGAGCAGGAGTAGGCCATTCGGCCCTTCGAGCCTGCTCCACCATTCAATGAGATCATGGCTGATCATCCAAATTCAGTACCCTGTCCCTGCCTTCTCCCCATATCCCTTGATCCCTTTAGCCTCAAGAAATATATCCAACTCTTTCTTGAATATATTTAATAAACTGGCCTCCACCGCCCTGCGTGGCAGAGAATTCCACAGGTTTACCACTCTCTGGGTGAAGAAATTCCTCCTCATTTCAGTCCTAAATGGCTTACCCCAATTTTATAGGTTTCGATGAGATCCCCTCTCAATCTTCTAAACTCCAGTGAGTATAAGCCCAATCGACACAATCTCTCCTCATACGTCATTCCTGCCATCCCAGGTATCAGCCTGGTGAATCTTCGCTGCACTCCCTCCATGGCAAGAACGTCTTTCCTCAGGTAAGGTGACCAAAACTGCACACAATACTCAAGGTGCGGTCTCACCAAGGCCCTATACAACTGTAGCAAGACATCCTTGTTCCTGTACTCGAACCCTCTTGCTACGAAGGCCAACATACCATATGCCTTCTTAACCGCCTGCTGCACCTGCATGCTTACCTTCAGCGACTGGTGCACAATAACACCCAGGTCTCTTTGCACTTCCCCTTCTCCCAATCTATTGCCATTCAAATAATAATCTGCCTTCCTGTTTTTGCCACCAAAGTGGATAACCTCACATTTATCCACATTATTGTGCATTTGCCATGTTTCTGCCAATCACCCAACCTGTCCAAATCGTACTGGAGTTTCACGACATCCTCCTCACAGCTTACCCTCCCACCCAGCTTTGTGTCGTCTGCAAATTTGGAGATATTACATCCAATTCCCTCGTCCAGATCATTAATATATATTGTGAACAGCTGGGGTCCTAGGACCGATCCTTGTGGTACCCCACTAGTCACTGCCTGCCACTCGGAAAATGACTCGTTTATTCCAACTCTTTGCTTTCTGTCCGCCAACCAGTTCTCTATCCAAGTCAATACCTTGCCCCCAATCCCATGTGCCTTAATTTTGCACGCTACTCTTATGCGGGACCTTATCGAAAGCCTTCTGAAAGTCCAAATACACCACATCCACTGGTTCTCCCTTATCTATTTTACCAGTTACATCCTCAAAAAATTCCAGTAGATTAGTCAAGCATGATTTACCTTTTGTAAATCCATGTTGACTTTGTCCGATCCTGTCACTGCTTTCCAAGTGCTCTGCTATTACATCTTTTATAATAGACTCTAGCATTTTCCCCACTACCGATGTCAGGCTTACCGGTCTATAATTCCCCGCTTTTTCTCTACCACCTTTTTTGAATAGTGGGGTAACATTAGCTACCCTCCAATCGATGGGTACTGTTCCAGAGTCTATCGAGTTCTGGAAGATGACCAGCAATGCATCTACTATCTCTAGGGCCACCTCCTTAAGTACCCTGGGATGTACACCATCAGGCCCTGGGGATTTATCGGCTTTCAGTCCCATCAATTTTCCTAACACCATTTCCCTACAAATACTGATTTCTTTCAGTTCCTCCCTTTCATCAGACCCTATGTTCCCTGGCATCTCTGGGAGGTTATTTGTGTCCTCCTTTGTGAAGACAGAACCAAAGTATGTATTTAGTTGGTCACCCATTTCCTTGTTTCCCATTATAAATTCCCCTGATTCTGACTGTAAGGGACCTACGCTTGACTTCACCAATCTTTTTCTCTTCACATATCTATAAAAGCTTTTACAGTCAGTTTTTATGTTCCTTACTAGCTTACTCTCATATTCTATTTTCCCTTTCTTAATTAATCCCTTTGTCCTCCTTTGTTGACTCCTAAACTGCTCCCAATCCTCAGAATTATTGCTTTTCTAGCCAATTTATATGTCCTCACCTTGGATCTTATGCTATCCCTAATTTCCCTTGTTAGCCACAGTTGAGTCACCTTTTTTGTTTTATTTTTATGCCAAACTGGGATGAACAAATTCTGTAGCTCATCCATTCGGTCTTTGAATGTTTGCCATTGCCTATCCACCGTCAACCCTTTGAGTGACATTCCCCAATCAATCCTACCCAACTCGCTCCTCAGACCATCGTAGTTTCCTTTATTTAAATTGAGGACCCTTGTCTCTGAGTCAACTACTTCATTCTCCATCTTAATGAAGAATTCGATCATATTATGATCGCTCCGACCCAAGGGGCCTCGTACAACAAGATTGCTAATTAATCCTTTCTCGTTACACAATACCCAGTCTAAGATGGCCTGATCTCTGGTTGGTTCCTCAACATATTGGTCCAGGAAACCATCCCGTAAACACTCCAGGAATTCCTCCTCCACAGTATTGTTACTAATTTGGTTGGCCCAATCTATATGTAGATTAAAGTCACCCATGATGACTGCTGTGCCGTTATTGCACGCTTCTTTAATTTCCGTTTTAATGCCATCCCCAAACTCCGCCTTACTGTTTGGAGGTCTATATACCACTCCCACTAATGTTTTTTTCCCCTTAGTATTTCTCAATTCTACCCATACAGATTCCACATCATCAGAGCTAATATCCTTCATTACAATTATATTAATCCCTTCTTTAACCAGTAATGCTACCCCACCTCCCTTTCCTTTTTGCCTATCTTTCCTGAATATCGAATACCCCTGGATGTTGAGTTCCCAGTCTTGGCCAACCTTGAGCCACGTTTCCGTAATCCCAACCAAATCATATTCGTTTACCTCTATTTGCGCAGCTAATTCATCCACCTTATTACGAATGCTCCTCACATTAAGACACAAAGGCCTAGAAATTCAGTTAGGGGCGCCCAGCTCGCCTGGGCGCCGGAATTACCGCTGCGCGCGGAGCCACTTGCGCCAGCGGGATATTCAGTTTCAGCGCCCCAAGTGGAAGCCAGCCGCTAAACAAGGGTTTCGGCGCCCCGCTTGGGGCGCTGAAACTGAATATCGGCGTGTAAAGTGCCGCAGTGCCACCCGCTGCAGCACGGCAGCCTGCGGTACTGCAGGCCTTCCTCTCACTCTTAAGGGGGAGGTGCCTGCAACAGCGCAATCCCCGCTCGCGAGTGCCGGCAAATGAGCCCGGCACCAAGGAGAAGTGCCGGGCACTCTGGAAACAGCCGGCAATGCCGCGGGGGGGGGGTGCAGGAGGCCGGGGACGGAGGTGCGGGCAGGCAGCTGCTGAAAAAGCGGCCGGCTGCACCTCCGCCTTAACTCGCCTCACTACCGGCACAGGTAGGCCCCGTGTACCGGTCGCTGTTTGCGGCCGGCGCGGGGGAGGCGGCAGCAACCAAATATGGCCAGCGGGGCGATAGCGGGGCGCTGCGCACACCGATGATGTCATCGGTGGCGGTGCAGCGCTAATGGCTGACGCCGCCATTAGCGCCCCGCTAAATATCGCGGTAGGTTTGCACAGTGGCGCAAAAGCCCTCTTTGGGCGCAAACTGGTGGCGCAGGCCACTGAATTTCTAGGCCAAAAGCCTTCAGGCTTGTTTTTTTAACGCTCTTAGACCTATTAGAATTATTATTTACTGTGGTCACGTTTGACTTAAACCGTTGATTTCTCTGACTGCCACTTTTGTTTTTCTCCTTCCTATCTTTTGCCTTTATCCCTGTTTTCCTTTCCTCTGTCTCCCTGCTCAGGTTCCCAACCCCCTGCCATTTTAGTTTAAACCCCCCCGAACAGTGCTAGCAAACCTCCCCGCAAGGATATTTGTCCCGCTCTGGTTCAGGTGCAACCCGTCCGACTTGTGCAAGTCCCACCTTCCCCAGAAGCAGGTCCAGTGATCCAGGAAACTAAAGCCCTCCCTCCTGCACCAACTCTTTAGCCACGCATTCATCTGCTCTATCCTCCTATTCCTATACTCACTAGCACGTGGCACCGCGAGTAATCCAGAGATTACAACCTTTGAGGTCCTACTCTTTAATCTGCTACCTAGCTCCCTAAATTCTTGCTGCAGGACCTCATCCCTCTTCCTACCTATGTCGTTGGTCCCAATGTGAACCACGACCTCTGCCTGTTCACCCTCCCCCTTCAGAATGCCCTGCAGCCGTTCAGTGACATCCTTGACCCTGGCACCAGGGAGGCAACAAACCATCCTGGAGTCACGTCTACGGCCACAGAAACGCCTATCTGTTCCCCTTACGATAGAATCCCCTACCACTATTGCTCTCCCACTCTTTTTCCTCCCTTCCTCCTCCTCCACCTCCACCTCCACCTCCTCTTCCTCCACCTCCACCTCCTCTTCCTCCACCTCCACCTCCTCCTCCACCTCCACCTCCTCCTCCTCCTCCTCCTCCAGCACCTCCTCCTCCTCCTCCTTCTCCACCTCCTCCACCTCCACCTCCTCCACCTCTTCACCTCCTCTTTCACCTTGTCCTCCTCCTCCTCCTGCACCTCCTCCTCCACCTCCACCTCCTCCACCTCCCCTCCTCCTCCACCTCCTCCTCCTCCCCTCCTCCTCCTCCACCCCCTCCTCCTCCTCCTCCTCCACCTCCTCCTCCTCCCCTCCTCCTCCACCTCCTCCTCCTCCTCCTCCTCCTCCACCTCCTCCTCCCCTCCTCCTCCCCCTCCTCCTCTACCTCCTCCTCCTCCTCCTCCTCCACCTCCTCCTCCTCCACCTCCTCCTCCACCTCCTCCTCCTCCTCCTCCTCCTCCTCCTCCACCTCCTCCTCCACCTCCTCCTCCTCCCCTCCTCCCCTCCTCCTCCACCTCCTCCTCCTCCTCCACCTCCTGCTCCTCCGCCTCCTGCTCCTCCACCTCCTCCTCCTGCACCTCCTCCTCCTCCTCTTCCTCCTCCTGCACCTCCACCTCCTCCTCTTCCTCCTCCTCCTCCTCTTCCTCCTCCTGCACCTCCACCTCCTCCTCTTCCTCCTTCTCCTCCTCTTCCTCCTCCTCCACCTCCCCCTCCTCCTCCTCCACCTCCACCTCCTCCTCCTCCACCTCCTCCTCCTGCACCTCCTCCTCCTTCTCCTCCTCTTCCTCCTTCTCCTACTCTTCCTCCTCCTCCACCTCCTCCTCCGACTCTTCCTCCTCCTCCTCCACCTCCACCTCCTCCTCCATCTCCCCCGCCTCCGCCTCTTCATCCTCCTCCTCCTCCTCTTCCTCCTTCACCTCCTCCTCTTCCTCCTCCTCCTCTTCATCCCCCTCTTCCTCCTCCTCTTCCTCCTTCTCCTCCTCCTCCTCTTCCTCCTCCACCTCTTCCTCCTCCTCCTCTTCCTCGTCCTCCTCTTCCTCCTTCTCCTCCTCCTCCTCTTCTGCTCCTCTTCCCCCTCCTCTTCTTCCTCCTCTTCCTCCTTCTCCTCCTCCTCCTCTTCCTCCTCCTCCTCTTCCACCCCCCCTCCTCCTCCTGCACCTCCTCCTGCACCTCCTCCTCCTCCTCTTCTTCCTCCTCTTCCTCCTTCTCCTCCTCCTCCTCGTCCTCCTCCTCCTCTTCCTCCTCCTCCTCTTCCACCTCCCCCTCCTCCTCCTGCACCTCCTCCTGCACCTCCTCCTCCTCCTCTTCCACCTCCTCCTCCTCCTCCTGCACCTCCTTCTGCACCTCCTCCTCCTCCTCTTCCTCCTCCTCCTCCTCCGCCTCCTCCTCTTCCTCCTCCTCCACCACCTCCTCCTCCTCCTTCTCCTCCTCCACCTCCTCCTCCTCCACCTCCTCCTCTACCTCCACCTCCTCCTCCACCTCCCCCTCCTCCTCCTCCTCTTCCTCCTGCACCTCCTCCTTCTACCCCTCTTCCTCTTCTTCTTTCTCCTCTTCCTCCTCCACCTCCTCCTCCACCTCCTCTGCCTCCTCCTCCTCCTCTGCCTCTTCGTCCTCCTCCTCCTCTTCCTCCTTCTCCTCCTCCTCTTTCTCCTCCACCTCTTCCTCCTCCTCTTCCTCCTCCTCCTCCTCTTCCTCCTCCGCCACCTCCTCTCCACCTCTTCCTCCTCCTCCTCCTCTTCCTCCTCCTCCTCTTCCTCCTCCTTTTCCTTATCCTTTTCCTCCTCCTCCTCTTCCTCCTCCTTTTCCTCTTCCTCCTCCTCCTCCCTTCCTCCTCTTCCTCCTCCTCCTCCTCCTTTTCCTCCTCTTCCCTTCCTCCTCCTCCTCCTTCTTTTCCTCCTCTTCCCTTCCTCCTCCTCTTCCTCCTCCTCCTGAGATGCCCGCGGAACCCATAGTGGCAAGGGCTGGGCCCTCACGATGGCCAACTTGAGGAGCATGCAGCAGACCACCATGCAATGGGACAGCCACTCTGGCATGTACTGGAGGGCTCCTCCTGAGTGGGCAAGGCAGCAGAACCGTTGCTTCAGCATCCCGATGGTCTGCTCAATGAGGTTCTTCGTGGCAGCATGGCTCTCATTATATGATTGCTGGCCAGGTGTGGTGGGGTTGCGGAGGGGAGTCATGAGCCAGGTGTAGAGCGGATAGCTCTTGTCTCCGAGCAGCCACCCTCGGGTTCGATGTGGTTGCTGGAAGATTGCTGACACAGCGGACTGGCGCAGGATGAAGGCATCATGACTGCTGCCAGGACACCGGGCATTCACCATCACGATGTGCTGGGCATGGTCGCACACCAACTGCACATTAAGTGAGTGGTAGCCTTTGCGGTTACGGAACATCTCAGAGTTGGTACGCAGCACCCGCAAAGCCAGGTATGTACAGTCGATCCACGGGGAAGCCCGGTATCTCTGTTCAGAGAGAAGACAATGTAGTCCCCTCTCTGTGACCGCCCGGATGCAGCGATGGATGACGAGCTGGGAGATGTTTGCTATCTCGCCTGCTGCAGACTGGAAGGATCCGGTGGCGAAAAAAATTGAGGGCCACTGGCAGCATCGTCATCGCCCTGCTCTGTGGCTGCAGGTCTGGTTCCAAGAGGCGGCAGAGTTCTGAGACCACCTCCTTGGTGAAGCAGAGCCTCCGAATACACTGCTCCTGGCTGAGGTGCAGGTAGGAGAAGCGATGTCAGATGACCCCTCCCCCCCCCTGCTGAGAGCCCTCCTCCCCCCCCCCTCCTTTTATTTATTATTCCTTCACGGAATGTGGACATTGGTGGCAAGGCCAGCGTTTATTATCGATCCCTAACTGAGTGTCTCTCTGGGCCATTTCATCGGGCAGTTTAGAGTCAACCGCATTGCTGTGGGTCTGGAGTCACATATATCGGCCAGACCGGGTAAGGGCGGCAGATTTCCTTCCCGAAAGGACATTAGTGAACCAGATGGGTTTTTACAGCAATCCGTTAGTTTCATGGTCACCATCACTGATACTAGCTTTTTTATTCCAGATTTATTTATTTAACTGAATTTAAATTCCCTATTTGAATTCGGATCATTAGTGCAGGCCTCTGGATTACTAGTCCAGTAACATAGCCAGCATGCCACCGTTCCCGCCTCCCTCTATGAGCAGCTTACATAAGAAATAGGAGCAGGAATAGGCCACTTGGCCCCTCGAGCCTGCTCCGCCATTCAGTAGATCATGGCTGATCTTGGGCTCGAAGCACTTCCCCGCCCGCTCCCCATAACCCTTCACTCCCTTATCTTGCAAAAAATCTGTCTCTCTCCACCTTAAATAGAAACATAGAAACATAGAAGATAGGAGCAGGAGTAAGCCATTCAACCTTTGAGCCTGCTCCACCATTCAACGAGATCATGGCTGATCATCCAAACCCTAGCACCCGGTCCCTACACCGACAGCCATCCCACCCAAGCCCTATCCCCGTAACCCCACGTATTTAATCCCCCCTAACACTAAGGGTCAATTTTTTTATCTTGGCCAATCAACCTAACCCGCACATCTTTGGACTGTGGGAGGAAACCGGAGCACCCGGAGGAAACCCACGCAAACACGGGGAGAATGTGCAAACTCCACACAGACAGTCGCCCGAGGCCAGATTCGAACCCGGGTCCCTGGCGCTGTGAGGCAACAGTGCTAACCACTATTTAATGACCCAGCCTCCATGGCTCTCTGGGGCAGAGAATTCCACAGATTTACAACCCTCTGAGAGAAGAAATTCCTCCTCATCTCAGTTCTAAAAGGGCGACCCTTTATTCTGTCCTCTTCTTTGCTGCCTCTGCTCCATCTCCCTGTCGTGCTGGTCCCCACATCCTTCTTACAGTGTGTCTGTGGGTAGAGGACCTCTCTTCGTGGGTTCACCCCCTGCACAAAGGCCTCAAGTGCCGCATGCGAGATCCTGGGTGCCCTTTCCCTGGCCCGTTGAGGCATTTTGCTTTGTGCTGGAGCAGTTATAGAATTTTTTTGATAAGCAGGAGGCAGCTGACCTTTAACTAAAGCTGCTGCCTGGCCTGCTGAGTTTTTCCAGCATTTTATGTTGTTATTTTAACTAAAGCTAGCCTGGCACGAACATCGGGAACTTCGGCCCCCACTGCTGTGCGCACAGCCAGTCAGCAGCGGGTTCAGCGACTGGGCCGCGCACTGCTATCATGCAGTGTAGCAGGCAGCATGAGGCTTACGTGCTGCCTGCGCTCCTTTCAATGGCCGGGCCTGTGTTGTTAGCGGAATCGAATGTCAAGGCCTCTGTATCCAAAACAATCATTTTTGGCTAATTTGGTCTGATTTAAAATGGTCCGTTTTAAATTAGCCTGACTTGCTCCAATCAGTCAGGATCAGTGTAAATTACTCTGGCTTGCTCCAATCAGGCAGGATCAGTGTAAATTACTCTGGCTTGGTCCAATCAGTCAGGATCAGTGTAAATTACTCTGGCTTGCTCCAATCAGTCAGGATCAGTGTAAATTACTCTGGCTTGGTCTCACCACAGTGGGGCCCGGATTAATAATCCAGCAGAACTCTGAGTTCAAATCCCACCATGGCAGTTTGAGAATTTGAATTCCAGTTTTATAAAAATAAATGAATCTGGAAATAAATCAGCAAAAGTGACCAGGACTTGTAAAAACCCATCTGGTTCACTAATGTCCTTTAGGGAAGCAAATCTGCCGTCCTTACCCGGTCTGGCCTATAGGTGACTCCAGACCCACACCAACGTAGTTGACTCTTAGCGCTCCCCCAGTACTGCACTGGGATGTCTGGATTCAAAGACTCTCTCGTTTGTCTGTCTGTCTCTCTTGTCTCTCTGCCTGCCTCGCTCGTCTGTCTACCTGTCCCGTCTCCTTTCGCTCTTCCATCAGTGGCTGTCTGCAGACACCTCAGCCCCGACCATCTCAAACTCTCTCCCCCCTGCCCCTCCAAACCCCCTTCCCCTTCCTACTTCTCCCCCTGATTTTGAAAGCCCATATCTTCGAGCATGCTTTGCGTCACCCCCCCCTCCTAACTCTCCCACTACTGCGTGGTGTCCACAATCTAATCTCTGAAACCCCGTGGGCTGTTTCATGTGTTAATTCCAAAGGAGAACAGCCCCTTGTTGTTCGTAGCCTATGCTCACGTGTGTTGATTGAAAAATAACCCTGTCTCCAGTTTGTTTGGCTTTCGGAAACCAGACGACATTTTGGCAAAAGAACAGGATCCCGAGCACAGCCTGTAATTGTCTGATCTTTGCCGTGTTACTGAGTGAGCTTTTGCAGCTGCTCTCCCCATTGCTTTATTCGATTATAATTGTTCTTTATTAACGGAACAGTTTTATTTGGTGCAGAGGAAGGCCTCGGTTGCCTTCGGTGAAACCCCATTCAGATTGTGATTTTTAAGGAGGCGTTGTTTGAGGAAAGTGTGTTGGTCAGGATACGGGGGTGTTCCCTACTTTGCCACAGGCGGTGTCGGAGGATCTCTATCATCAGGATCGTGGGTGGCTGGTGACTCCTGAACCGAGCGAGTGGGGGGTTGCGGGGGAAAGGCGTGAGGTGGGATGGAGAGGTGAGGCAAGCGGGACCTTTGGCTTAATGCCCCCGCCTCAGGCTAGAGAAGCTGGGATTGTTCTCCTCAGAGCAGAGAAGGTTAAGGGAAGATTTAACAGAGGCGCTCAAAATTAGAAAGGGTTTTGATAGAGTAAATAAGGAGAAGCTGTTTCCAGTGGCAGAAGGGATTTCCCTTTGAAGTATTTCTCTGATTCTCTTTTGAAAGTTATGATTCAATCTGCTTCCACCGCATCTTCAGGCAGCGCATTCCAGATCACAACTCGCTGCGTAAAAATGAATATTTTAATCTCCTTTCAGGTTCTTTTGCCAATTATTTTAAATCTGCCTCCTCTGGTTACCGACCCTCTCCTGCCAGTGGAAACAGTTTCTTCCCAGTTACGATATTAAAACCCCTGATTAATCTGGTTTGGTCTAATTAGTCTGGTTTGGTCAGATCTGTTCTAGGTTGATTTGATTTGGTTTGGTTTGGGTGAATTTCTGGTCTGATGCCGTGTAAAATGCAAAGAAATGAAGACCAATATTTATTTAAAAAGTAACTCCATCTTTATTGGAGAAAAGAAGAAAATTCACGTTAAAACTTCCACTTTCTCAATGAGTAGGGGACACGAATTAGACCAACTGGATTCGATTTCACAATACACAGCCATAGATATAGGAATAAGTGCCCTGTGAGTGAAGCACATCCTTTACTAACAGGGGTAAGGTAGGGTCTGGGACACAACAGTCAATGTACAGATATCTCCCTGAGAGAGAGGGACTGAGAGACACCAGTCAGTGTACAGATATCTCCCTGAGAGAGAGAGGGTCTGAGAGACACCAGCCAGTGTGCAGATATCTCCCTGAGAGAGAGAGGGACTGAGAGACACCAGTCAGTGTACAGATATCTCCCTGAGAGAGACTGAGAGACACCAGCCAGTGTACAGATATCTCCCTGAGAGAGAGGGACTGAGAGACACCAGCCAGTGTACAGATATCTCCCTGAGAGAGAGAGACTGAGAGACACCAGTCAGTGTACAGATATCTCCCTGAGAGAGAGAGGGTCTGAGAGACACCAGTCAGTGTACAGATATCTCCCTGAGAGAGAGGGTCTGAGAGACACCAGTCAGTGTACAGATATCTCCTTGAGAGAGAGAGGGTCTGAGAGACACCGGTCAGTGTACAGGTATCTCCCTGAGAGAGAGAGGGTCTGAGAGACACCAGTCAGTGTACAGATATCTCCCTGAGAGAGAGGGGTCTGAGAGACAGCAGTCAGTGTACAGATATCTCCCTGAGAGAGAGGGGTCTGAGAGACAGCAGTCAGTGTACAGATATCACCCTGAGAGGGAGAGGGACTGAGAGACACCAGCCAGTGTACAGATATCTCCTCGAGAGAGAGAGGGTCTGAGAGACACCAGTCAGTGTACAGATATCACCCTGAGAGAGAGAGGGTCTGAGAGACACCAGCCAGTGTACAGATATCTCCCTGAGAGAGAGGGGTTTGAGAGACAGCAGTCAGTGTACAGATATCACCCTGAGAGGGAGAGGGACTGAGAGACACCAGCCAGTGTACAGATATCTCCCTGAGAGAGAGGGTCTGAGAGACACCAGTCAGTGTACAGATATCTCCCTGAGAGAGAGAGGGCCTGAGAGACACCAGTCAGTGTACAGATATCTCCCTGAGAGAGAGCGGGTCTGAGAGACACCAGTCAGTGTACAGATATCTCCCTGAGAGAGAGAGACTGAGAGACACCAGTCAGTGTACAGATATCTCCCTGAGAGAGAGAGACTGAGAGACACCAGTCAGTGTACAGATATCTCCCTGAGAGAGAGAGACTGAGAGACACCAGTCAGTGTACAGATATCTCCCTGAGAGAGAGGGGACTGAGAGACACCAGTCAGTGTACAGATATCTCCCTGAGAGAGAGAGACTGAGAGACACCAGTCAGTGTACAGATATCTCCCTGAGAGAGAGAGACTGAGAGACACCAGTCAGTGTACAGATATCTCCCTGAGAGAGAGAGACTGAGAGACACCAGTCAGTGTACAGATATCTCCCTGAGAGAGAGGGGACTGAGAGACACCAGTCAGTGTACAGATATCTCCCTGAGAGAGAGGGGACTGAGAGACACCAGTCAGTGTACAGATATCTCCCTGAGAGAGAGAGGGTCTGAGAGACACCAGTCAGTGTACAGATATCTCCCTGAGAGAGAGAGACTGAGAGACACCAGTCAGTGTACAGATATCTCCCTGAGAGAGAGAGGGTCTGAGAGACACCAGTCAGTGTACAGGTATCTCCCTGATGGACTCCCCTGTCATTCCTAAATCCCCCTGCAATGCCCAGCCTGAATCCTGCTAACCCTCAACACCTAGACTCACACCAGAAGAGTGAGACCTTGGGTTGAATACAGCGAGTTTACCTTTGATTGTGGAACAGTACAAGAGTCAGTGGCTTTAGCTGAGGAAGAGGGGAAGCTGGTGAAACAAATGAAGACGAGTGTTGTTGTTGGACGCCGTGCCATTGATCTGTCCGCTGAGTAACGTGCAGTTTGAGATGAAAAGCACAGTCTGGACTGGCTCCTCCTTTTCTACGCCGAGTGCTTCTTGCGATTCCTCCTCCGCTTGATCTTCCCCTTCACACTAGAATTCTTCCCACACGACGACTCCGCCCATTTCTTCAGCAGCTTGTTACTGGGGTCTGCACACAAGGTCTTGTCTCGTACCTTAAGCCTGTGGATAGAGGAGGCAAAGATATTCAAATTCTAGTATTTCAGTCTCAGACAGACATCCCACAATAATTATGGCAATTCATCGACTCCCCGACACTGATTAACATGAACCCATCGACCCCCCCGACACTGATTAACATGAACCCATCGACCCCCCCGACACTGATTAACATGAACCCATCGACCCCCCCGACACTGATTAACATGAACCCATCGACCCCCCTCGACACTGATTAACATGAACCCATCGACCCCCCCGACACTGATTAACATGAACCCATCGACCCCCCTCGATACTGATTAACATGAACCCATCGACCCCCCCGACACTGATTAACATGAACCCATCGACCCCCCCAATACTGATTAACATGAACCCATCGACCCCCCCGACACTGATTAACATGAACCCATCGACCCCCCCGACACTGATTAACATGAACCCATCGACCCCCCTCGATACTGATTAACATGAACCCATCGACCCCCCCGACACTGATTAACATGAACCCATCGACCCCCCCGACACTGATTAACATGAACCCATCGACCCCCCTCGACACTGATTAACATGAACCCATCGACCCCCCCGACACTGATTAACATGAACCCATCGACCCCCCCGACACTGATTAACATGAACCCATCGACCCCCCCAATACTGATTAACATGAACCCATCGACCCCCCGACACTGATTAACATGAACCCATCGACCCCCCCGACACTGATTAACATGAACCCATCGACCCCCCCCGACACTGATTAACATGAACCCATCGACCCCCCGACACTGATTAACATGAACCCATCGACCCCCTGACACTGATTAACATGAACCCATCGACCCCCCCGACACTGATTAACATGAACCCATCGACCCCCCCAATACTGATTAACATGGACCCATCGACCCCCCCGACACTGATTAACATGAACCCATCGACCCCCCCGACACTGATTAACATGAACCCATCGACCCCCCCGACACTGATTAACATGAACCCATCGACCCCCTCCGACACTGATTAACATGAACCCATCGACCCCCGACACTGATTAACATGAACCCATCGACCCCCCGACACTGATTAACATGAACCCATCGACCCCCCCGACACTGATTAACATGAACCCATCGACCCCCCCGACACTGATTAACATGAACCCATCGACCCCCCCGACACTGATTAACATGAACCCATCGACCCCCCCGACACTGATTAACATGAACCCATCGACCCCCCCCCGACACTGATTAACATGAACCCATCGACCCCTCCCCAACATTAATAATTGCTATTAATCTAGCCCTTCCACAACCTGTGTACTTATTTAATATGAACTAACTCCAACACCTATTAATTACAAGTAATACAACACCCTCCACATTTCGGAAAGGGGAACGTGTCTGTGGGGTTCATATGCGGTGAGGCATTGAGCAGGAAAGAGGGACTAAAGGAGTGTTTATAGAACTTATTTTAGGAGGTTTTCAAAGAGAGGGAGCAAGGTAAGGAATCTGATGGTCGAGGGGGGAGGAGGGGTGGCGGGGTTCGGGGGGTCAATAGCAAAAAGGAAGTGGACAAATATTTGAAAGGGAAGCAGTGAGGGAAGTGAAGAAGAAGACGTACTCAGCTCCTTCAGAGACTAGCTGGGAAACGGAGAAAGGACAGGTGAATGGAATTAAAAGAAAAAAAGTAAGACTTGCATTGATGTAGCATGGTTCACCACCTCAGGGCATCCTAAAGCCCTTCACAGACACTGAAGCGCTTTTTGAAGTGCAGTCACTGTTGTAATGTAGGAAATGTGGCAGACAATTTGTGCACAGCAAGCTCCCACAAACAGCAGCAATGTGATAATGAGCAGATTATCTGTTTTAGTGATGTTGGTTGAGGGATAAATATTGACCCAGGACACCGGAGCAGACTTTCTTTCCTTCCCCCTCAGGTAAGAAGCACACTTGACGTTTTGCAGTTGTTCCTGACTACTTACACCACTGCACTGATGCTGCAAAGGTCGTCCTCTTTCTGTATGTAGCAGCTGTGAGCGTTCCTCAGTAAGCGGCTGCTGATCTTATTCGACACCTCGGTACAGCAGCTGACTCCAATATTGTGCAGTAACGCTGGGGAGGAAAGAAATCACAGCTGTTAGTTCATTCCCAGGCTGCCGTTAACTGATGTAAGTATGAGGCTACAGTTTGAGGGGAGTGGAAAATATAACGGCAGGGCGTGCATTTACCTTCTGAGATCTCCAGGATGGCAGCCGTGCCAATGAGGACCAGCACGCCGAGTTTCACCTGCATCTTCCACCAGTTGGGGAGAGCTGGCCGGATTGAGTGCTGCTGGAATGACTGGAGCACAGCGCGTCTGGCTATACAGGGACTGGAGCACAGCGCGTCTGGCTGTACAGGGACTGAGCACGGCGCGTCTGGCTGTACAGGGATTGAGCACAGTGCGTCTGGCTGTACAGGGACTGAGCACGGCGCGTCTGGCTGTACAGCGAACCTACTCAGGCTCTAGCTGTTCAGAGACTGGCTGCCTGTTAATTCTGCTAGCAATATATGAAGCCACCCGCCCTTTCCCCGCCTTTCCAAGGAAACATAATGGGGATTTTGTTTCTTTCTTTCTCTGTGTTAGACGAGCCAGGACTATTAGTTTACACATGTCTGTGAGATTCTTGGAACCTTCAAGTTCCAGTGAAAGAAGCCAACCATTTAAAGTAACTATCCACATAGACTGCGTTAACTCGCCTCTGAGTCACCATGTCGCAGGTTCAAGTCCCACTCCAGAGACTTTTTTTAATTCATTCACAGGATGTGGGCACTGCTGACAGCCAGCATTTATTGTCCATCCCTAATCAAGAAGGTGGTGGCGAGTCACCTTATAACTGAGTGGCTTGGCCGGGCCATTTCAGAGGGCAGTTAAGAGTCAACCACATTGCTGTGGGTCTGGAGTCACATATAGGCCAGACCGGGTAAGGACGGCAGATTTCCTTCCCTAAAGGACATTAGTGAACCAGATGGGTTTTTACAACAATCTGATAGTTTCATGGTCACCATTACTGATACTAGCTTTTCATTCCAGATTTATTTAATTAACTGAATTTAAATTCCCCAGCTGCCTGTGGTGAGATTGGAACTCACGTCTCTGGATTACTATTCCAGTAACAATACCACTGATGTAAGAAAACTACTGGGCACTTGGTCTAAGCTTTAATCAACTGTTTTACAACATGGAGGTCTAGTTGTGTCCTTCACTAGTTCCTGTTAAGAATGTCCTGCGCAAGCTGGGCCTGTGCCCGAGTATTTATACTCTCCCTGGACAGCCCCACTCGCAGGCCGCTCAGTATTATTTCATAAGTCTTTCTTTCATGAATGACTGATTCATGTCAACCACTAAGCTACCATTTCCGTACTTGAGCCCCCATAATTTGGGCTGACACTCCAGTGCAGTGCTGAGGGAGCGCTGTACTGTCGAAGGTGCCGTCTTTCAGATGAGACGTTAAACTGAGACCCCGTCTGCTCTCTCGTGTGGATGTAAAAGATCCCATGGCATTAATTCAAAGAAGAGCAGGGGAGTTCTCCCCAGTGTCCTGGCCAATATTTATCCCTCAATCAACATCACTCAAACAGATTATCTGCTCATGTTTGTGGGATCTTGCTGTGTGCAAATTGGCTGCCGCGTTTGCTACATTACAACAGTGACTACACTTCAAAACAGTACTTCATTGGGTGTAAAGCGCTTTGGGATGTCCTGAGGTTGTGAAAGGTGCTATATAAATGCAAGTCTGTCTTTGTTTGTTTCTTTTTAACTGCCAGTTCAAATTACATTTCAATTTTACTTATCAAATAGCTGGTCAGACGGAACGTAACAGAGAGTAGGAAAGAAAGACTTGCATTTCTATAGCGCCTTTCACGATCTCAGGACATCCCAAAGCACTTTACAGCCAATGAAGTACTTTTTGAAGTGCAGTCACTGTTGTAATGTAGGAAACACGGCAGCCAATTTGCGCACAGCAAGCTCCCACAAGCAGCAATGTGATAATGACCAGATCATCTGTTCTTTGTGATGTTGATTGAAGGATAAATATTGACCAGGACACCCGGGAGAACTCCACCTGCTCTTCTTCAAAATAGTGGCCATGGGGTCTTTTACATCCACCTGAGAGAGCAGACGGGGCCTCGGTTTAAGATCTCATCTGAAAGACGGCACCTCTGACAGTGCAGCACTCCCTCAGTACCGCACTGGGAGTGTCAGTATATAAGTGGAGACCAGCTCCCCTGTAAGTTAAAGCAGGAGAGTGGCAGAAGGAAAACTCTCCCTCCGGAAGTATAAAAGTAGGTTTACAGAGCAAGGGCGAGGTTAATGCTCAGATACCAGGCAATTTATTTATTCAGACACAGTTAATTGGTTTGGCACCTGATCTGTTGCATTCACAATGCACCTTGCCCTCAACCCAGTGGAAACATTAAATCGCTAAACAGATTAGCTACAGATTGAGGGGATAGATAAAGCAAGCAGCCTTTGTTTTTCTTAACTTTCCACCCTGTAGGAATTGGTTCTTACTGTACACCAAGGAAAGAATCTGATAGCGGGAGCAGTCAAACAACAACAATTGCGAAACCGCTAAAGTGACGTCACAACCAGGGAAGGAGCTGATTGGTAAGTAGGACCTGGTGAGTATTTCTACAGTCCAGTCGTTGAAGTAAATGTAAGGTCTCTAGTTTAGAGTAAGTAGTGTTTAAAGTGAAGTAAGGTCCCTAGTGTAGTTAATATTCTTTAATTTAAAGGAAGTAAAGGGAGTAAATTAAGGGTAGGACATGGCAGGGCAGCTCGGCAGCGTGGAGTGCTCCTCCTGTGCTATGTGGGAAGTCAGGGACACTTTCGGTGACACCAGGGCGAACATGTGTGCAGGAAGTGTCTCCAGCTGCAGCTACTCGAAATCTGCGTTTCGGAGCTGGAGCTACAGCTGGAGTCACTGTGGAGCATCCGTGAAGCTGAGATTTTCGTGGATAGCACATTTAACGAGGTGGTCACACCGCAGGTAAAGAGTGCACAGGCAGACAGGAAATGGGTGACCGCCAGACAGAGTAAAAGAACTAGGAAGGTAGTGAAGGATTCCCCTGGGTCCATCTCCCTCTCCAACAGATTTTCCGTTTTGGTACTGCTGGGGGAAATGGTTTCTCAGGGGAATGCAGCAAGAGCCAAGTCCGTGGCACTACGAGTGGCTCAGCTACACAGGAGGTGAGGAAAAAAGAGTGGGAGAGTAATAGTGATAGGGGATTCTATCGTAAGGGGAACAGATAGACGTTTCTGTGGCCGCAGGTGTGACTCCAGGCTGCTCTTTCAAAACTGAGATGAGGAGGAACTACTTCACTCAGAGGGTGGTAGGTCCATGGAATATGCTGCCCCAAAAAGCTGTAGAAGCTACATCATTACATAAATTTAAAACAGAAATAGACAGTTTCCTAGAAGTAAAGGGAATTAAGGGTTACGGGGAGCGGGCAGGAATTTGGACATGAGTCTAGGTTCGGATCGGTCATGGCCCTGTGGGTAGTGGAGCGGGCCCAGGGGCCGTGTAGCCTGATCCTGCTCCTATTTCGTGTGTCTAATTCTGTTAGATTCAGGAGATGGTTCTGTGATAGTGGATTGGCGGTTAGGATCAGATCAGCCATGATCTTATTGAATGGCGGAGCAGGCTCGAGGGGCCGATTGGCCTAATCCTGCTCCTATTTCTTATGTTCTTATGTTCTTATGTTGCCTCCCTGGTGCCAGGGTCAAGGATGTTACTAAATGGCTGCAGGGCATGCTGAAGGGGGAGGGTGAACAGTCAGAGGTCGTGGTTCACATTGGTACCAATGAAATGGGTAGAAAGAGGGATGAGGTCCTGCAACAAGATAGCAGATTAAAAAGCAGGACCTCAAAGGTTGTAATCCCTGGATTACTCCCGGTGCCACGTGCTAGCGAGTATAGGAATAGGAGGAGAGAGCAGATGAATGCGTGGCTAAAGAGTTGGTGCAGGAGGGCGGGCTTTAGTTTCCTGGATCACTGGGTCTGCTTCTGGGGAAGGTGGGACCTGTACAAGTCGGACGGGTTGCACCTGAACTGGAACGGGACCAATATCCTTGTGGGGAGGTTTGCTAGTTGTAATGAAATCTGTTTGTTCTTGCCTGTATTCGTTCTTGCCTGTATTTGTTTTGCACTCGTGTATATTACCCTCCCCCACACGGTGTATAGTTTCACTTCCTCTTTCCTGACAAAACCTGTATGACTCATTCCTGCGAGCCAGTCAGTGTGTTGAGATGTTAGCTCTGATCTTAGTGATTAAAAGCCAACTTGTTTAAGCCTATAACTTCTAGTTTTGTGGTTATTGAAGGCGCATCACTAGTACTGTTGGGGGGTGTTTAAACTAACTTGGCAGGGGGATGGGATACGGAGTGGAGCTATAGTAGGGGGTGATGCACAGCCAAATATAGAGGAAAAAACAAGTCAGCCTGGAAGGCAGAGCAAATATGTAACGGCACAAGGGAGTATGGCAAGGCTGGATGGGATTTATTTTAATGCAAGGAGTCTTGCGAGTAAGGCAGATGAATTAAAGGTGTTGATGAACACATGGGAGTATGATATTGTTGCTATCACAGAGACATGGGGCTAGATTTTCATTCAGCAGTCGGGAAGGAGGCGGGACTACAACTTTCGGGTTTTAGTCCCACCTCCATCGACGTTGTAAGGGGTTTTCTCTCCGAGGTCGCAGAGGTTTCTCTCGCCGGAGCCCTCCCTTTTGCACAGTAAAACCTTGAGTGGTTCGACCCACTCGCCCCTTAGGTTCTAGACACTGGACTTAGGTGCAGGAACTACAATGCAGAGAATACTCTTATAGACCAAGTTTAATGAAACAAAATGACATTTTATTGCATAAGGAAAAACAAATCAAATGCACGCAGATAAGAGGGTACATGGAGGGAAAAGCAAATCATAGCAATACAGTACTAGCTAAAATAGATACAGGCATATTATACTTTACGAAGATCATCATGAAATGGGGAAACACACGGAACATCGAGGGACAACAACTCATGATAATTATACCCAAAATGACCACCCCCTTAAACCTATCTAGATCTGATTATGTAGGGCCAGAAACATGCTCACCAATCCAACTAGGAATTGCAAGGTTTTGAAACAGGTCTGCGTTTTGATCCTTTCAGGCATCCTGTCTCCTCATGGTCAGCGCTGCGGGCTGCGAGCTGCGACACGCCTTCTCTTCCTCGAGGTGAAGGTCACGGACAGGCTGGATCTCAGTGGGCCTGGATGTCGATGTGGGGGAAGAGACCATCTGCTTGACCACGGTTGGAAGCCTCTAGCTGGCTTTCATATAGGTTTCTTCTGTCGTTTTGTCTCATCAAACGGCCCGGGGTTTGTCGACGATCTCCCGATGGTTACCCCGGGGCGGGATGTTGACTTGAACCGCCTTCTTCTTCTTCAATCGCCATGATGGCCACGATGGCGCTCTGTGATGGCTCTGATGGCTTTCTGATCACTACGATGGCTACCGATCGCTACGATGGCTACCGATCGCTATGATGGCTACCGATCGCTACCCCGGGTGTCTCCAATTATACTTCTCACATGAGGCCTTTATCTCCCGCCAAATCAAGGTTAGTCTTTGTTTAACTTTTGGCGGGCTTGGATCACAACGGGGAGTTATTATATTTTAAACTGCTTCAGGATGGCCGGTGACGGCCATCTCTGATCTGGAATGACCTGGTAATGTTTTAATGTCTTCTTGATGTCTTAAATGGGTCCTTGATGCTTTCCTCATGAATATGAAACTGTTCCCCTTTGTCTGGGTAAACATTTAGATGGCCTTTATCTACAGGCCGATCTTGACTGGATCTGCATCCAATCTATATGTATGTGTATGTGTCTGGTTTCGTTCTCTCAGAAACAGCTTCCAGAACATACTGTGGGTTGAATCCACAAAGGCTGTCTGGGGGCTGCAGGAACCATTTTAAAGTGTTCAAAAGTCAGTCACGGGGTCTGGCGGCCATTTTATATGCCCCCCTTTTTCTGGGCTTCTTTTTAAACAGTCTTTTAAAATCAAGGCCTCTTCTGCCAAAGGACCCTTATAGTACAATATTAATTTTGTGAATTCTACAGTCCCCCCTGATGATACTATGACTTGCTTGAAGTATCATAATTCTGGGTGAGCAAAATTTTCTGACTCTCCATAATTAAACCATCCTCTGTATTTACCTATCTATGACCCCACGACACATGCATTTCCTGTTTCAGAAAACCTACAGTGTACATTAAGCATCTATAGATGACAATACATTGGATTTAAAATCTGACACACATTTCCAGGCATGGAGGGGGGCCTCATACCCCTACACCACCTGGTTCATACACATTATCTTTTATTAACAACAACTCACTTAATGAATTTCAATAATAAGAATAAAATACACACAAAAATACTCATGAACAAACATCAAACATAGAGGAGGGAGGGAAACTTTAACTTTATACATAGCAACAAAAATCTAAACGGGTGTCTCTTCATCCACCCGCACATAATGTTCTCTCCATTCTCCTCTGTTCTCATACTTCTGTGAATGTCTGACCTTTTTACAGTGTACAAACAGTAAATAAATCACAATGGAAACCTGACACACTACAAGGATGTGAGAGGCTATCCTAATCCAAGAAGGGACTTCTATATTAGTGAACAGGTCCCACCACGGTGGGGTTACTATATCTAATATATTTGCCCCTATTTCTAACGTCTTCTGCTCCAGTGTGTAAAAATGTTTCTGTGAAACGACAACGGCTTTTAATATCTTGGTGAGGTGTTCAGGGAGAGGGGGAATGATATACCCAAAATGCGCAATGAATCGTTGCAGATCGGTGAAATTCTCCTTAACAGTGATGTGAACAGTGGAAGGTTCAGGAATGGGGACAATTCGCTCTTGGGCCACTTGAACTTCTGCCTTGGGCTTGAAGCATAAATTGCTGTCACTCACCGGACACCAGCCGTGCTGTCCATGTTGGTAGTGGGGCGCTGCAGTGGTGACGCAGTATGTCCCACCTCCTATATATGCCACTTGCAGGGGCACATGGCCTTGTGCCATTGCCTCCATGGTGCAATTTATAGGCTTCGCGCCAGCAGTTCTGAACCCGCACTGCGGTCTCGAATAGGCATTCAAGTGCTGGGGACACAGGATGATGTGTGCTCCCCGGCTCCGGCACCCCGAGAGGTCGGTACCCGTCATTGCATGCTCCCATTGAATGACGTAAGGTGGGACCGCTGTGTAGCGAATGTGTGCACCCCCTTGAATGACTCCAATGTTCTCCACCCTGTATACCGGGGCGGGTTTAGCTGTCTTTCCCATCACCGGCATTCTTACCACTATACCCATAATGGTGTGATTAGACCGCCCACAGTCCACTGGGACTGGGTAGGCCTCTGAAGCTAGTCTGAGCTGGCACGGACTCAATGCATTCTCAAAAGGGTGGAGGGCTGCGAGGTGCTTGTTGCTGATCCAGGAGGGGAATAAACCTTGTTTTAAATCCTCCAGATTACTGCGGCCCTCGCCCAGTAACCACGCCCCGTACAGCACGCAAGCTTCGTTCTGCGCAGCCTGATCGGACGCATTCCGATCCTCCCTGATGAGATCATTTACCGTTTTAGCGCGTTTCTCCAGCTCAGCAATAATTTCTTTTTAGTGTAGTGTCATGGCCTGGTCCTCATGTAACTCAGAACCCACTACCTTATTCTCATCCGTCAGTATCTTTCTTAACTGTGTTTTCAAACCATTGATCTGGGTCTGCAGCTCCACGTCATCCAGAGTGTTGATGACGGAAGTCCCTGTGTTAAAAGCTGTAAAAATATCATTTACTGCTCCCCTTCTTTGTCTCCCCACCCTGTCCAAGACCTCATGTGGTGTGGTGTATAATCCGGCTCTGTCTACATCAGCAAAGTCGAATTCATAAAACTGCCTGAACATGTTTGTTAACAGGACCTGGTATAATTGCTCCGTTTCCTTGGGGCACCACTCTGGCAATCGCACCTCGGTGAGGTTTAAAATCACCGAGGCCACTGCGTAGTGCACCCCTTGGTACAGCACCTGACTTGTGGGCACTAATACCAATCCGTTCCTGGGTCCCTTGGTAGTGATGGGGCACCCTTCCTTGCGGGCTTTGGCTACCGGAATCGTGGGCAGGGGCTTGCGGGGGCGGGTGATGAGCTCAGTGGCGTTTACTGGGATCTGAGTGTATGGGACTCCGCACGCCCGTGTGCTGACGTCCCACCTCATTCCATTCCCAGCATCCTGCCACTGCCTTTGGAAAAAGATGGAGACGCCTGTGGAGCAGGCGCATTCTGAACCCCACATACAGATGTAAATCCCCTCATCTGGTTCCCACCATTTGTCCCAACAGACACTCAATCCCCCTTGAGTCCCCGTAATAGTCCGATGGGTGTTGTTACCCAGTCTCTCCCACTCGACCATGGAGTTCTTCATGGTTTTGCTCAACTTGCGCAGCCACCACCATCGGTCCAAAGGAACATGTCCAAAACATTGCAAACAAATCCTTTTCCCAACGGTGATGCTGACTCTGGGTGCGATGACCCTCACTCGGGGGCACATTAAAGAAGTCTCTCGGTACGCAAACCCGGACTGGCTGGAGTATTCCATAGACTTCGACCCCAGCCATCCTGGCCACCTCCCCTCGTGGAAATAGGTGGCTGTCTCCTCAACGCCCCGCACGCCCGACCCATCGGTCGCGATGGGGGCTGGAACACCCGTAAATCGTGGAATCCTTGGTGCGGCCCCGATAGGCCCCGCTACACCCGATCACCGCGAACGCAACGAGAATTCCTCTCATCATTGTAATGATATCAGCAAATAGTGATGTTATTTGCCTGTTTGATTATGATGCCTTACCAGCATGTTTGCAGGCATTGATTACTTATGCCTGACCAGCAGAGGTCATGTGACCGAGACAAGCAAGGCAGTTTAGTTTGGTTTGAGTTTCGTTCTAGATGCATCACTAGCATTGTGTCTCCTGTAAATGCTGTTAAAAGAGTTAAACAAGCTTTAGATTAAAAGACATTCTCTTTCATAAATGTCTCGTCATTGAACCCACTAAGAAATCAATACATGGTGTCAGAAGTGATTGAAAGAGATGAAGAGGAAAAATCTGAAGTTAAATCAGCTCTCCACAGATTAGCAAGCCAAAAGAGAACATCGTTACTTACCATTAGAGAAGAGCTAACGGAGTGAAAAATGGAAGGTTTACTCCCACCGGCGAAGCTTCAGTTGACAGGTAATGTGGCTGAAAATTGGAGGAGATTCAAACAACGTTTAGAGTTGTATTTAGCAGCAATCGGAGCTGACGAGAAAAGTAATAAAAGGAAATCGTCACTTCTTACATGTCGTGGGTGATGAAGCGCTGGAGGTGTATAATAACTTCACATTCGCTGCTGATGGAGACAAAATGAAGCTAGATAAAATAATGGAACAGTTTGAGGCCTACTGCATACCTAAACGTAACGTGACGTTTGAGAGGCACAGATTTTTCACATGTGTACTGAAAACGGGTGAGACTATTGATCAGTATGTGACTGAACTGAGAAACAGAAGCAAATCGTGTGAATTTGGGGGACTGACAGACTCGCTGATAAAAGACAGACTGGTGTGTGGTATTCCAGATAATGGTCTAAGGGAAAGACTGCTAAGAGAGCAAGATCTAGACCTGGGAAAAGCCATAGCACTGTGTAGGGCTACAGAGACTGTGAAGTTGCAGGCAAAGGAGCTGTTCAGTGACAGTAGCTGCAACGTGGATGCAGTGAGAAAGAACGGATACAAACCGTTTAACAAAAAGAGCGCCAATGTGAAAAAAGAGGCGTGGCCAGCGAATGAAAATGAAAGGGACAATCGAAAGTCATGTAGTCGATGCGGTACACAGCATCCACCAAAAAAGTGTCCAGCATATGGTAAAAAATGCAATAGTTGCAACAAAAACAACCATTATGCCCGTTGCTGTAAGAACCAAGCGCAACAAAGCAAGGTCCATACAGTAGATGAAAGTGAGATAGAGGATTTCTATGTAGATGTTGTGTCTGAAAACAAAAAAGAAGAAAGAGACTGGATGTTGACACTAAAAGTGAATGACATACACATTCCATTTAAATTGGATACTGGAGCACAAGTTAATGTGATATCAGAGACAGATTTTAAGAAAATTAGACCCAGACCAAAGATACATGGAATAAAAGTGAAAGTGACAGGATACTCAGGTACTGATATACCAGTGAAAGGAAGATGCATTGTCAAAGTAACACACAAGGACAGAGAGCACACGCTAGCATTAATCGTGGTGCCAAAGGATGTGCAAGCCATACTAGGTTTAAAAGCCTGTGAGAGACTGAACCTGGTAAAGAGAGTCCTCGTTGTGGAAAGCGAAGGAGAGACAGTCTATGATGAACTGAATGTTGCGTACACACCGGGTAAGCTGATGTATACAGCAGACACGTTGTCCAGAGCTGTTGACCCAGGAGAGCCCGCAAACACAGTGAAATGACTGAAGTACAAGGCAAAAGACAGTGGAACTGACTTCTACCAGAGCATGCTTGTATACCGCACAACGCCGCTCGAGTGTGGTATGTCACCAGCCCAACTCCTTATGGGACGTCGGCTAAGGTCAAACCTACCCATCCCGGAGAACCTCCTGAAAACAAAAGAGGGGGAGAAAGTGAGGAAGTTCAAAGAACAACAGAAAGAAAAGCAAAAGTACTACTATGACAGAGGAACACAAAACCTACCTGAACTCCACACTGGTGACCAAGTAAGGTTGAAAGACAAAACAAACACATGGACTCAGAAGGGAACTGTCCTGAGTGAAGTTCAACCAAGATCATACACCATTCAGACAGATGAGGGTGCTGTTCTGAGAAGAAATCGTCGAGATCTTCTCATGGGACCAGCCACAGCAGGTCAAGAGACTGATACTGTTGAACAACCTGATCACACAGATGAGAAACCATCAGCTGAGGCAACAACTCAGATTCAAGGACAATCAATCAGAAAATCCTCAAGACACGTGAAGCCTCCTGAGAGACTCATTGAGCAAATTTAAGGACTATTGTTATAGAAGGAAGTAATGTTATCTTATTCTTTCTTTAAGTTCTAGTGTATTTACATATTTCATGTGAACACACAAAGCAATGTTAAAAAACCTTGATCATGATAATGATAATGTAAGTTCATTAAGTGTTACAGTTAAAATGCAGATTAATACAAAGAAAACATGTTGTTAGTTAAAAGTAAAATACTTTTGTTTTAAGAAAAGGAGATGTAATGATATCAGCAAATAGTAATGTTATTTGCCTGTTTGATTATCATGCCTTACCAGCATGTTTGCAGGTATTGATTACTTATGCCTGACCAGCAGAGGTCATGTGACCGAGACAAGCAAGGCAGTTTAGTTTGGTTTGAGTTTCGTTCTAGATGCATCACTAGCATGGTGTCTCCTGTAAATGCTGTTAAAAGAGTTGAACAAGCTTTAGATTAAAAGACATTCTCTTTCATAAATGTCTCGTCATTGAACCCACTAAGAAATCAATACAATCATCTCTTTGGTTTCTGTAACAAAATTAAACGATACAGCCAGGCTCCCGAGAGATTCTGGCCTAGGTGAAGGCATGATCGGGTCTTTCGATCTCGATCCCAAACAACACACATGCTGGGCAGATTCCAAAATTACTTATAACACTAATCACTTTAATATTTACACACCTTAAACTTAATTAAACTTAAACTTAACTTATGTACAGCGCCGCCCATCCCCGGGCGGCTTACCTAATCCCTGATTGGACCGCAGCTCGCCGCTCCTTGTGGCGGGGCTGCACTGACCTGTGGCTTGGGTCCCCCGCAGCCTTTTGCTGTCAATTGGGGACTGTGTTTTGCCAGGGATTTCCCAAGTCAGCGTCTACTGAAAACGGGGGAATCAGGCCAAGGTTTTACCATCTGAGGCATTCGAGCCGACCTGCGAAGAGGTGCTTTGGGCGTGGCTCCCTTAGCGAGTGGACCTTCGGTTGGGACTTTAGCCCTCACAGCCCATGGCACCTCCACGGCTGCCGGCTTCGGCTCCCTTCCCTCAGGCTCCGCCCCTTTGGGATTTGGGTCTGTGGCAGACGACTCCTCCTCACCTGTCCCTACAGGTGGAGGATCTCCGCCCCCAATTTCTACCTCCCCTAAGCTTGAGTCGAGGGCGGGATCTCCGTCCTCCGACTCCACCTCCTCCAGAATCGTGTCAAGGGCGGGGCCTAGCTGTTCGGGCTCCCCCCCGATGGCGGTCGGATCAGGAGGAGGGCCTTGGTCTTCGGGCTCCTCCTCGTCCGAGTCCCAGGCCATTGGGAAAACCTCCCAGGTGGGCGGGACAGTTTCTCCCTCCAGGCAGGCTGCGGTTCCAGCCTGTGTGGTCTGTGACTTGTTGCGCGCCTCAGGCTGAGAATTTTGCCCTCAGACCTGGCCTCAGTTGCTGGCTCTTTTGCACCCGGCTTAAACAGTTTGCACCGCTTTATGTGAAACCATTTATTGTGTCGGGGTACCTTCACTGCACGACTGGCGGGGACCGGTGGATCTTGCACCGATTCCTGTCTATCCTGGTCTGTGTCTCGCTCGCCAGCGCAGAGGGCCAGTCCCAAGAATTTTACTTCCCGCCGGCCGACCCGTGCTTTCGTTGGGTTGACCTTGGCATCCTCTATCCCTTTCACACTCGTACCCGTTCCCCAGAGACAGTGATTTCTCAGCTCCACGAGGATCCCGTGGGCTACCAAGAAATCAGACCCAAGGACTCCCGCTCCACCCCCCCGCCTCCCACTTCATTAGTGTACACTTCCACGTGGTGCGGAGTGGTCCTAAATGAATGGAGAGGGGAATGGAATGTGCGCCAGCCTGTTCTTCGCCCGTGAAGCCCGACAGAAAATATGGAACCCCGGTGGACAGAGGCGAGGCGGTGGGGTTATCTGCGTGGATCACGGTACACGATGCCCCCGTATCCAACAAATAGATCCCCTTTACCTCCTCCACCTCCATCTCCACGAGTGGTCGCCTCCATACATCATATCATAGCGCGCATAGGTAGACGGGCTGTGCCGGCTCTAGTCATTTGGGCACAGAAGTCGGGGTTTTGGGAGCGACAAGACCGGTGGTCACGGCTATCTTCCCCTGCGCGATCATAAGAGACCGCATTGTCTCTAAAATTGATTCTATTGCAGCGGGATCCATAGCTGCACCGGCTCCCTTTGCTGGGACAGGAGCTGCGGCTTGTGTTTGGGCTGGTGCTGGGGCGGCGGTCATTTTCCCTTATTATCCTTACATGGATTTTTACAGTCCTTGCGCCAATGTCCATCCTTCCCACACCCGTAGCAATTGAGCTTGGCTTGGGCAGGGCGATTCCCCTCCTGACACCACTCCTTCTTACTTGGGGCTGCAAGTTTTGCCTCATGCACCTTTCCCTTAGAGGGAGGTACCTCCTGACTTCTACAATTCTTGTATGCAACAGTGAGCTGGCGGAGCACCGTTTCCTCCGTGACACCGGGACCTTGGGGGTCAAACCAAGACTTGGCTAAGGCCCGTATCTGTGGCAAGCTGTTGGCAACCAAGCAACGGAGCCAATGAACCCGCTGTTCGGCGCTCATTGCAACCCGTTCAGGCATGCCCGGACAACCGCGTCGATACACTGGCCACGGCCTTTCTGCAAAAACCATGGGGGTTCTCCAGTTAGCTGCACAGTCCCTTCCACCTGTTGGAACGGATTACCGTCGTCTACTCCCATAACTTCCAAGACCTCATCCCTGAGATCCGTATACCCTTTTCGCCCCCTCTTACTCTCGTCTGAGAGGCACTGAAGGATTGTGCTACCCAGGGAGAAGAGCAGCATCTTTGCCTGTTCAAGATCATCACAATCATTGATGGCGGCTGTCTCCTCTATCTCCCTGAAATGAACTGACGGATCTCCCTTTACTGTGAGTCTTGGGAGGTGGTTCACCATGGATCTTAGTTGTGGGGCAGCGTAGGGCACCACGAGCTGGTTCACGTGGGGTCCGTTCGTGCCATCTGCGGCATTGGGACCGAACCTCTGGTCCTGAGTCGGACACATTGGTGCCGGCTCCGGCTGTACTACCAGGGGCTGTTCCTCCTCCTGTACCACCTCGGCTACCCTTTCTTCCACCACCCCCTTTTCGGGCCAAGCCTCACTATAGCTCGGTGGGGCTGAGGGTTCAGTGGCTGGTGCTGCAACTACTTTGCAAGGAATCGGGTGTTTGGATTCCTGCAAAATGTCAATCTGACTTGCTTTTGGGCTTACGAGGCACACCATGCCTTTTGCCTTAACCAAGGCCGTTCTCAGGTCCTCTATGGTCTTTTGGCAGGGGCCATGGTCTGCGCTCTCAAACCCGTGTTCTAAAACCAGCTTGTAAGCTGCCTTGACTTCCACTACTCTCTCCTCCTGTGCTCTTAGCTGTTGTGCGAGGCGGGCGTTTTTCTCCCGTATTCTTGCTTCATGGATCTTTGCCTCAGTAACCTGGCATTCCAGATACTCTATTCTAGCCTGATGTTGGCTGGCTACAACTTGGCGTTCTTGATTCAGCGCGTGAAGCGCTGTGATGAGTTTTTCCCCTCCCATGGCCTTTTCCTCTATCTCTGCTGCCTGGGCAGTGATCTTGGCTGCCTGTGCTGCAACGACTCTGTCCAAAATCTGGACCTGTTTCTTGTAGCACATCAGCCACACTGCCTTTTCCACTGACTTCTTATGCTCTTTGCTCTCTGTCCACCTGATGGCTGCGTCTACCGGACGCCCATCCAGTAAGAGATCGGAAATCCACTGGTTAGTGAGATTTACCTTACCAAAGACATAATCCGCTATCCTCTCATCCATTGCATTTCGACCATTCAAACTAGGGTCTAATACATTGTAATCCTGCTGCCAGTGTCCTGCCGCGGTCGCCATTTTCTGTAAGGGGTTTTCTCTCCGAGGTCGCAGAGGTTTCTCTCGCCGGAGGCCTCCCTTTTGCACAGTAAAACCTTGAGTGGTTCGACCCACTCGCCCCTTAGATTCTAGACACTGGATTTAGGTGCAGGAACTACAATGCAGAGAATACTCTTATAGACCAAGTTTAATGAAACAAAATGAAATTTTATTGCATAAGGAAAAACAAATCAAATGCATGCAGATAAGAGGGTACATGGGAGGGAAAAATAAATCATAGCAATACAGTACTAGCTAAAATAGATACAGGCATATTATACTTTACGAAGATCATCATGAAATGGGGAAACACACGGAACATCGAGGGACAACAACTCATGTTAATTATACCCAAAATGACCACCCCCTTAAACCTATCTAGATCCGATTATGTAGGGCCAGAAACATGCTCACCAATCCAACTAGGAATTGCAAGGTTTTGAAACAGGTCTGCATTTTGATCCTTTCAGGCATCCTGTCTCCTCGTGTTCAGCGCTGCAGGCTGCGAGCTGCGACACGCCTTCTCTTCCTCGAGGTGAAGGTCACGGACAGGCTGGATCTCAGTGGGCCTGGATGTCGATGTGGGGGAAAAGACCATCTGCTTGACCACGGTTGGAAGCCTCTAGCCGGCTTTCATATAGGTTTCTTCTGTAATTTTGTCTCATCAAACGGCCCGGGGTTTGTCGACGATCTCCCGATGGTTACCCCGGGGCAGGATGTCGACTCGAACCGTCTTCTTCTTCTTCAATCACCACGATGGCCACGATGGCGCTCTGTGATGGCTCTGATGGCTTTCTGATCGCTACGATGGCTACCGATCGCTACGATGGCTACCGATCGCTACGATGGCTACCGATCGCTACCCCGGGTGTCTCCAATTATACTTCTCAGATGAGGCCTTTATCTCCTGCCAAATCAAGGTTAGTCTTTGTTTAACTTTTGGCGGGCTTGGATCACAACGGGGTGCTATTATATTTTAAACTGCTTCAGGATGGCCGGTGACGGCCATCTCTGGTCTGGAATGACCTGGTAATGTTTTAATGTCTTCTTGATGTCTTAAATGTGTCCTTGATGCTTTCCTCATGAATATGAAACTGTTCCCCTTTGTCTGGGTAAACATTTAGATGGCCTTTATCTACAGGCCGATCTTGACTGGATCTGCATCCAATCTATGTGTATGTGTATGTGTCTGGTTTCGTTCTCTCAGAAATGGCTTCCAGAACTTACTGTGGGTTGAATCCACAAAGGCTGACTGGGGGCTGCAGGAACCATTTTAAAGTGTTCAAAAGTCAGTCACGGGGTCTGGTGGCCATTTTATATGCCCCCCCTTTTTCTGGGCTTCTTTTTAAACAGTCTTTTAAAATCAAGGCCTCTTCTGCCAAAGGACCCTTATAGTACAATATTAATTTTGCGAATTCTACAATGTCCGGCCAATCCACACGATTTTCCCTTGATTGACCTTGTTGAGCCCGCCCAGCGGGCTCAGCAGACCAATTAAGGGCCACCCAGCAACAGGTGATGTCACAGACTGAAATTTCATCTGTCAAGAGGTGTTGACAGATGAAATATCAGTGTTTCACAGCTATTTGAAGGTGTCAAACACTGACAGTCTGACTTCTAACCTGAGTCCTTCTACACAGACTCAGTTAGAACTTTCACCGGCACTGAAAGCTGAAGGCTGTCACTTTTGACAGATCACAGCCATTCAGCTTGAGTGATGGACTCCCGACGCCTAGAGGAAGAAAGGCTGCAGAGGTAATTACAGGTAATTTAAACTTCTTTACACACTTTAGACACACCAAACACACTTACCTTTGCACTCATGCCCCCATCACTCACCTGAACACCGACATCACGACCCCTCCAAGTCCTTCAACCCGACGGCCCGCCTGCTCTAACCTGGCGTGGTTTGGACCCGTCGGGAATCCCACACGACACCCCTCAAAATAGGGATTAGGCTAAAAACTGCCTGTTAACTACCTGTTAAGAGGCAGTTATTTGGCACTAATCCCTTCCCGCCTCGGGTCAGCGGGTCCCAGTGCGGGGCGGGTGCCCGCCTCCTTTGAAACTTAAGTGGAGGCGGGTTTTGGGCGGGATGGTGTCGGGACCCCCAAATTCAGGATTTTTGCTCCCCGCACGCCTAAAATCCCGCCTCACGGCACGCTGAAAATCTGGCCCATGGTTGAGGGAGGGGCAGGACTGGCAACTCAATATTCCAGGGTATATATTCTTCAGGCGAGACTGAGTTGGGTGTAAAAGAGGAGGGCATGTCACAATATTAATCAAGGAGTCAATTACTGCTGTAAGGAGGGATGATATCTTAGGAGGCTCCTCTAATGAGGCCATATAGAACTTAAAAACAAAAAGGGAGCAAGCACTTTGCCTGGAGTGTACTATAGGCCCCCAAACAGTTAGGGGGAGATAGAGGAACAGATATGTAGGCAAATCTCAGAGAAGTGTAGAAATAATAGGGTAATAATAGTAGGGAATTTCAAATTTCCCAATATTAACTGGGATAGTCAGAGTGTGAAAGGCTTAGAGGGTGCAGAATTCTTAAAGTGCATCCAGGAGAGCTTTTTGAGCCAGCATGTAGCAAGTCCTACAAGAGAAGGTGCAGTACTGGACCTAATTCTGGGGAATGTAGCTGGGCAAGTGGTAGATGTGTCAGTAGGAGAGCATTTTGGTGACAGTGACCATAATTCAGTGAGATTTAAGGTAGTCGTGGAAAAGGACAAAGATGGACCGGAAATAAAAGTTCTAAATTGGGGGAAGGCCGATTTTAATATGATAAGGCAGGATCTGGCCAAAATGGACTGGGATCAGTAGGAAAATCCACGTCAGAGCAAAGGGAGTCTTTCAGAAAGGAAATAGAGAGAGTACAATGCCAACATGTTCCTGTAAAGGTCAAGGGTGGGACCAACAAGCCCAGGGACCCCTGGATGTCAAGGGATATACAAGAATGGATTAGGAAAAAAAGGGAGGCTTTTGGCAGATACAAAGGACTAAAAACAGTGGAAGCCCTAGAGGAGTATAGAAAGTACAGGGGGGTACTTAAAAAAGAAATTAGGCGAGCGAAGAGGGAGCATGAAAAAACACTGGTGGGCAAAATAAAGGAAAATCCCAAGGTGTTTTATAAGTATATTAAGGGCAAGAGGATAACCTGGGAAAGAGTAGGGCTGATAGCAAAATACTGCAGATGCTGAAATCTGAAATAACAACAGAAAATGCTGGAAAAACTCAGCAGGCCAGGCAACATCCGTGGAGAGAAATAGGCCTAGAAATTCAGTTGGCTGCGCCAGCCGTTAACGCCTTAGGAGGAGCAGATCTCGAGCGCTAGGCGCTTAGCGCCCGGGAGCAGCGTGATCTGCGCCTCGCCCCAACTTCAGTAGACATTTAGCGCCGGCGCAAAGTCTTTGCGCGCGCTCAGCTGCGCGCGCAGATCATGACATCATTTCGTCATGCAACGCCCTTTGTGCGCCCGGAACCGGAACTTCACTCGCGCCGCCCCATTGTGCGCCTGGCGGCCCGAACGACTGTGAAGTGGAACGGTACACAGCCGAGGCGGGCCGCGGGGAGCGCAAATTAAAGGGCACTCCTGCAGTAGAAAAGGCAGCCGTTTTGTAACACTTTGTGAGAGACAAAGATGATGATGATGATGGAGGAGGAGGAGGAGGAGGAGGAGGATGATGATGATGACGGTACCACATAACAAACTGATGGAGAGAAGCCCTCCCCAACAACACAAATACAGCAGTCTCGGCCTTTCAAAAAAACAAATCCACCCTCCCCCTTTAAGAGCTCACCGGAGCCAGAGTGTCTGCCGTCAATCAGCAGCTCGCCGCACCTGCCCTGCGCCCAACTTCCGGTGTTAGCACCCGGGCCGCCGGCTTAGCGCCTAAAGAGAGCCGTGCATCGCCAGTTTTAGCGCTCGAGCAAACTCTTAGGGCGAAGCTAATGAATATCGGCGAAGTGGCCTCGAATTTGCGCCGGGCGCAAACTTTAGCGGCTGCCCAACTTCACCGCCCCAAAAGTGGCTATAATGAATTTCTAGGCCTTAGAGTCAACGCTTTAGGTCGAAATCCTTTGTCAAGAGTAGGGTCCATTAGGGACCAAAGTGGCAATCTGTGTGTAGAGTCGGAAGATGTAGGTGAGGTTTTAAATGAATATTTTGCATCTGTGTTCACTATGGAGAAGGGTGATGTAAGCATAGAAATCAGGCAGGGGGATTGTGATATACTTGAACAAATTAGTATTGAGAGGGAGGAGGTTCTAGCGGTTTTAGAAGACTTAAAAGTGCATAAATCCCCAGGCCCTGACGGGACGTATCCCAGGTTACTGTGTGAGGCAAGGGAGGAGATTGCAGGGGCTCTGACACAAATTTTCAGAACATCTCTGGCCACAGGGGAGGTGCCAGAGGACTGGAGAACAGCTAACATAGTACCATTGTTCAAGAAGGGTAGTAGGATAAACCAGGGAATTACAGGCCAGTGAGCCTAACATCAGTGGTAGGGAAATTATTGGAAAAAATTCTGAGGGACAGAATTAGCCTCCACTTGGAGAGGCAGGGATTAATCAGGGATAGTCAGCATGGCTTTGTCAGGGGGAGATCATGTCTGACCAATTTGATTGAATTTTTCGAGGGGGTGACTAGGTGTGTGGATGAGGGTAGTGCAGTTGATGTAGTCCACATGGATTTCAGTAAGGATTTTGACAAAGTCCCACATGGGAGACTGGTCAAGAAGGTAGGAGCCCATGGGATCCAGGACAATTTGGCACATTGGATCCAAAATTGGCTTAGTGGCAGGAGGCAGTGGGTGATGGTCGAAGGTTGTTTTTGTGACTGGAAGCCTGTGTCCAGTGGTGTACCACAGGGATCGGTGCTGGGTGCTTTGCTGTTTGTAGTCTACATTAATGATTTAGATATGAATGTAGGAGATATGATCAGTAAGTTCGCAGATGACATGAAAATTGGTGGAGTGGTAAATAGCGAGAAGGGAAGCCTCAGGCTACAGGACAATATAGACGGGATGGTTAGATGGGCAGAACAGTGGCAAATGAAATTTAACCCTGAAAAATGTGAGGTGATGCATTTTGGGAGGACAAACAAGGCAAGGGAATACACAATGAATGGTAGGAACTTTTCCCCTTAGTAGAGGGGTCAATATCCAGGGGGCATAGTTTCAAGGTAAGGGGCAGGAGGTTTAGAGGGGATTTGAGGAAAAACTTTTTCACCCAGAGGGTGGTTGGAATCTGGAACTCACTGCCTGAAAGGGTGGTAGAGGCTGGAACCCTCACAACATTCAAGACACATTTAGATGAGCACTTGAAACGCCATAGCATACAAGGCTACGGACCAAGTGCTGGAAAATGGGATTAGAATAGACAGGGTTTGATGGCCGGCGCAGACACGATGGGCCGAAGGGCCTGTTTCTGTGCTGTATAACTCAAGGAAGGAGGTTCTGCTGAGGGAGTTTGAGCAGCTAGGGGCCAAATTAAAAAGCAGAACCACAAGGGTAATAATCTCTGGATTACTACCTGAGCCACGTGCAAATTTGGCTAGGGTAAATAAAATTAGAGAGTTAAATGTGTGGCTCAAAGACTGGTGTGGGAGAAATGGGTTTTGCTTCTTGGGACACTGGCACCAGTACTGGGACAGGAGAGAGCTGTTCCGTTGGGACGGACTTCACTTGGCCAGAGCTGGGACTAGAATCCTGGCGAATCGAATAACTAGGGCTGTAGAGAGGGCTTTAAACTAATTAGTGGGGGGGAGGTTTTAAGAGAGCGAAAAATAAAAATGACAGCGGAGAAGGCAATAGAGCAAGGTAGCAGTGGGGGAATTAAAAACCAGAGCGTGTCAGGAATTAGGAAGGACAGACAGGAAGGAAAGGGAGGTGGGGTTGCTATGTTAATCAAGGATAGAATCACTGCAATAGTCAGAAATGATATTGGGTCAAAGGATCAGGATAGTGAAATAGTTTGGGTGGAGATAAGGAATAATAAGGGGAAAAAGTCACTAGTGGGCGTAGTCTATAGGCCTCCTAACAGTTGCAACTCTGTTGGTCGGAGTATAAATCAGGAAATAGTTGGGGCTTGTAATAAGGGAACAGCTATAATCATGGGGGATTTTAACTTTCATATTGACTGGACTAATCAAATTGGGCATGGCAGCATTGAGGAAGAGTTCATAGAGTGTATTAGGGATGGGTTCCTTGAGCAGTATGTAACTGAACCAACCAGGGGTCAGGCAATCTTAGATCTGGTCCTGTGTAATGAGACAGGATTAATAAAAAATGTCCTAGTAAAGGATCCCCTTGGAATGAGTGACCATAATATGGTTGAATTCCAAATTCAGTTTGAGGGTGAGAGAGTTGGATCTCAAACCAGCGTACTAAGCTTAAATAAAGGAAACTATGAAGGCATGAGAGTAGAATTGACTAAAGTGGACTGGGAAAACAGATTAAAGTGTAAGACAGTACAAGAGCAGTGGTCTACATTCAAGGAGATATTTCACATCTTTCAAGATAAATATATTCCACTGAGGAAAAAAAGGAGTAAAAGAAAAGACAGCCATCCGTGGCTTAGTAAAGTAATAAAGGATAGTATTCGACTGAAAACAAGGGCATATAAATTAGCCAAATCTAGTGGGAGGATAGAAGATTGGGAAGCATTTAAAAGCCAGCAAACAATAACTAAAAGATTAATTAAGAAAGGGAAGATAGATTATGAAAGTAAACTAGCAAAAAATATAAAAACAGATAGCAAGAGTTTCTACAGCTATATAAAAAGAAAAAGGGTGGCTAAAGTGAACGTTGGTCCCTTAGAGGATGGGACCGGGAAACTAGTGGTGGGAAACATGGAGATGGCAAAGACGCTGAACAAATATTTTGTATCAGTCTTTACAGTAGAGGACACTAAAAATATCCCAACAGTGGACAAACAGGGGGCAATGGGGGGGGGGGGAGGAGCTAAACATGATTAAAATCACTAAGGAGATGGTACTCAGTAAAATAATGGGACTTAAGGCAGATAAATCCCCCGGACCTGATGGCCTACATCCTAGGGTCTTGAGAGAAGTGGCGGTAGGGATTGTGGATGCATTGGTGATCATTTTCCAGAACTCCCTGGACTCAGGAAAGGTCCCGGCAGATTGGAAAACTGCGAATGTAACACCCTTATTTAAGAAGGGAAGTAGACAAAAAGCTGGAAACTATAGACCAGTTAGCCTAACATCTGTGGTTGACAAAATGTTGGAGTCCATTATTAAGGAAACAGTAACAGAGCATTTGGATAAACATAATTTAATAGGACAGAGTCAGCATGGTTTTACGAAGGGGAAGTCATGTTTGACAAATTTGCTCAAATTCTTTGAGGATGTAACATACAGGGTGGATAAAGGGGAACCAGTGGATGTAGTGTTTTTGGACTTCCAAAAGGCATTTGACAAGGTTCCACACAAAAGATTACTGATCAAGATAAAAAAATCACGGGATTGGGGGTAATATACTGGCATGGGTGGAAGATTGGCTATCTAACAGAAAACAAAGAGTTGGGATAAATGGTTCATTCTCGGGCTGGCAATTAGTAACTAGTGGTGTTCCGCAGGGGTCAGTGCTGGGACCCCAACTCTTTACAATCTATATTAACGATTTGGAGGAAGGGACCGAGTGCAACATATCCAAGTTTGCTGACGATACAAAGATGGGAGGGAAAGCAATGAGTGAGGAGGACATAAAAAACCTGCAAAAGGACATAGACAGGCTAAGTGAGTGGGCAGAGATTTGGCAGATGCAATATAATGTTGGAAAGTGTGAGGTTATGCACTTTGGCAGAAAAAATCAAAGAGCAAGTTATTATCTAAATGGAGAGAAACTGCAAAGTGCTACAGTACAAAGGGATCTGGGGGTCCTGGTGCATGAAACACAAAAAGTTAGTATGCAGGTGCAGCAGGTGATCAGGAAGGCCAATGGAATCTTGGCTTTTATTGCAAGGGGGATGGAGTATAAAAACAGGGAAGTCTTGCTGCAGTTATACAGGGTATTGGTGAGGCCACACCTGGAGTATTGCGTGCAGTTTTGGTTTCCATATTTAAGAAAAGATATACTTGCTCTCGAGGCGGTTCAGAGAAGGTTCACTCGGTTGATTCCAGAGATGAGGGGGTTGACGTATGAGGAAAGGTTGAGTAGGTTGGGACTCTACTCATTGGAGTTCAGAAGAATGAGAGGCGATCTTATCGAAACATATAAGATTGTGAGGGGGCTTGATCGGGTGGATGCGGTGAGGATGTTTCCACTGATGGGTGAGACTAGAACTAGGGGGCATAATCTAAGAATAAGGGGGCTGCCCTTTCAAAACTGAGATGAGGAGAAACTTCTTCACTCAGAGGGTAGTAAATCTATGGAATTTGCTACCCCAGAGAGCTGTGGAAGCGGCAACATTAAATACATTTAAAATGGAGATAGACATTTTCCTAGCAGATAAGGGAATTAGGGGTTACGGGGAGAGGGCAGGGAAGTGGACGTGAGTCTAGATTCGGATCAGCCATGATCCTATTGAATGGCGGAGCAGACCCG
Organism: Somniosus microcephalus; assembly: GCF_052327205.1. Classification (NCBI taxonomy): domain Eukaryota; kingdom Metazoa; phylum Chordata; class Chondrichthyes; order Squaliformes; family Somniosidae; genus Somniosus; species Somniosus microcephalus. Next base: position 14,905,996 of record NC_140987.1, on the reverse strand, counting down.
AGGGGCCGTATGGCCTACTCCTGCTCCTATTTCTTATGTTATGTTCTTATGACTCTATAACTATCTCCTCTCCCTCTCCCTCTGGGTTAACCCTATCTGGGCCTCCTTGGGCTGAGCCATCACTTCCAGGTTCTCTTCAGTACCAGTCCTGGGTGATTTAACTGGCAGGTAGAGAGAGAACGAGAGCGACAGAAGTGAATTGCAGTGGTCCCAATCTAATCCACCGGACAGCTATCACAGGACATACCAGTTGCTTTTGTTGGTGGCCAATCCTTCAGCTGCCTGGGCCCTGAGCTCTGGAATTCCCTCACTAAGCCTCTCCGCCTCTCTACCTCTCTCTCTCTCTCATCCTTTAATGACTCCTTCAAACTGACCTCTTTGACCAAGCTTTTGGTCACCTGTTCTAATTTCACCTGTGGCTCGGTGTCAAAATGCTTTTATTGATATCGCTCCTGTGCAGCACCTTGGGTCGTTTTGTTAAGCTAAATGCGCTATATCAATGTAAGCTGTTGTTGTTGCTGCGCTCGGGTCTCCCGCCCAACTCTCTGTTCGTGCTGGTGACAAAGTGTAGCTTCCAGGAGCCCCCACCCCCCCTCCCACCTCACCCCCCACCCCCACCCCCACCCCCCACCCTCACCTCACAACCCACCCCTCTCACCCCACCTCACCCCCCAAGCCCTCACCCCCCCCACACCCCACCCCCCACTCCCCACTCCCACCCGCCCCACCCCCCACACCCCCCACCCCTCACACCCCCCTAGCCCTCACACCCCCCCACCCCCCACCCCCACTCCCACTCACCCCACCCCACCCCCCACCCCCTCACCCCCCCAGCCCTCACACCCCCCCACAACCCCACCACATCCAGGACCCCACCCACCTCACCCCACCTCACCCCCCACCCAACACTCCCACCCCCACCTCACCCAACACCCACTCCCCCACCTCACCCCCCCACACCTCACACCCCCCACACCCCCACAACCCCACCGCACCCAGACCCCCACCCACCTCCCCCCCCACCCAACACTCCCACCCCCACCCCACCCCTCACACCCCCCACCCCTCACACCCCCCCACACCCCCACAACCCCACCACACCCAGACCCCCACCCACCACCCCCCACCTCAACCCCACCCAACACTCCCCCCCACCTCACCCAACACCCACACACCCACCTCACCCCCCAAGCCCTCACCCCCCCACACACCCCCACAGCCCCGCACCCCCCACCATGCCACCCACCCACCTCACCCCCACCACACCCACCCCTCCTCCCCCACATCCACCTCACCCAACACCCACTCCCTCCAACGCACCCACCACCCCTCCTCCCCCCCCACAGCCCCCACTCCCACCCCCCACCTCACCCACACCACCACACCCCCATACCCACCCCTCCCCCCCACCCCTCACCCCACCCCCCCACCTCACCCACCCCCCCCACTCCCACCCCCCCACACTCCCACTCCCACCCCCACCACACCCTCAACCCACCCCCCCACCTCACCCACCCCCCACTCCCACCCCCCACACCCCCACCATCACCACTCCCTCCCACAACCCCCACCCACCCCCCCACCTCACTCACCTCCCACTCCCAACCCCCCCACCTCACCCACCCCCAAGAAAGAGTCCAATTGACAAGTAAACCCACCAGAGGGGAGCAGCAGCCTTTGAGGAGCAAACTCCCGAGGGTTAAACATATTTGTAATGTATGTAATGTATATATACCTTAAGAGGAGAACTACTTTTTACAGCTCCTGTATACTGTAGTACCGGCAGTGACCACATCTGTATATAAACCCTGAGTAGTGATCTGTACAGTTAGTTCTAGAGTAACCCTCATTCAGTAAACACCTGTTGAATCGTTCCCTGCAGTCTGTTGTCTGATTATTGAAGGACAAAACATTAAGGTACACGGACATAACATTGGCGACGAGGCAGGTTCGAACCTACCTGCAACTCTGCATCACCTCCCGGGGATTCGTTCCTGAAGATCAGTGGAAGAAGGTCGAGTCCAGAAGCACGGGCGTTGACCACGGGCAACCGGCCAGTCATCCAGCGGAGATTTTGAGCATGGCTTTCCAGTCACGGTGGTCCAGCAAAACGGGCTGGCAACAGGTACTGCGCAGACACTTCCCGGTCAGCGGCGGGCTAGAGCCCGACCGAGCGGCACAGAAAAAGGCCGAGCAGCGTCGACGGGGGAGAGAGAGAGGGCAGAGCGCACAGGGCGCAGCCGGTGTTCAGGACCGAGCGCCGCCAACGGGGGAGAGAGACGAGAGAGAGCAGAGCGCAGCCGGTGTTCAAGGGCCGAGCAGCGTCAATGGGGGAGAGAGGCGCGCAGGAAAACGCGAGGTGCTGCCATTGCCACGAGGACCGCAGAGAGCGGCGTTGGCAGCAGCGCAGGAGCAGCGCGTGAAACCCATAGGGCGTCGCCATTTGCCACGAGGACCGCCGAGAGCGGCGTTGGCAGCAGCGCAGGAGACGCCATTTTAAGCCGCAGCGGGGAAGAAAGGAAAGCGTGGGAGACGCCATTTTAAGCCAGTCTAACCACACCCAAAAATGCCGAAGAGTGGCAGTATCACAGCGTTCGACAATGAAGTCGAAGATTGGACGACATATGTCGAACGCATAGAAGTATACTGCAAGGAGAATGAAGTGCCAGATGACAAGAAAGCGTTGGTATTGTTGAATTCAATGGGTGCAAAAACGTATGGCTTACTACGAAACCTAGTAACCCCAGAGAAGCCAGTAGAAAAGGATTTTGAAAACATAGTGTCAATCCTACAGGACCACTTAAACCCCAAACCGCTGCTGATAGCAGAAAAATTTAAGTTTCACAAAAGGAACCAGCATAAAGATGAAAGTAATGCTGAGTATGTAACGGAACTGCGCAAGCTATCGAAACACTGCCAGTTTGGAACGGGACTAGCAGATACTTTAAGGGACAAGTTTGTGTGTGGGCTTCAAAGTGAAGGAACACAGAAATGGCTTCTATCAGAAAAGGATCTTATGCTGGACAAGGCTTTCAGCATTGCAGTATCACACGAAGCAGCAGCACGGGGCGCTGCAGAGATACAACGGAGACCGCAAGAATATGGCACAAATGAAATGTCATATGGAACAGTGAAGTGCTATCGCTGCGGCAGAACAACACACGACCATAATGATTGCTGGTTCAAGGACAAAGTGTGCAGACAGTGTGGAAAAGTAGGACACATAGCAAGAGTCTGCAGGTCGGGAAAGAAAACCAGCAGCAAGAAATCTCCACAGGAGAAGTACAAGAAGGCACAGAGGGTGTAGAATTCTTAAAGTGCATCCAGGAGAGCTTTTTGAGCCAGCATGTAGAAGGTCCTACAAGAGAGGGGGCGGTACTGGACCTAATTCTAGGGAATGTGGCCGGCCAAGTGGAAGAAGTGCTAGTAGGTGAGCACCTTGGTGACAGTGACCATAATATGGTGAGATTTAAGGTAGTCATGGAAAAGGACAGGGATGGGCCGGAAATAAAGGTTCTAAATTGGGGGAAGGCCGATTTTAATAGGATAAGGCAGGATCTGGCCAAAATGGACTGGGATCAGCTACTTGTAGGAAAATCCGCATCGGAGCAATGAGAGGCTTTCAGAAGGGAGATTGAGATCATACAATGGCAACATGTTCCCGTAAAGGTCAAGGGTGGTTCCAAAAACCACAGGGAACCTTGGATGTCAGGGGATATACGAGAATGGATTCGAAAAAAAAGGAGGGCTTTTGGCAGATACAAAAGGCTAAAGACGGAGGAAGCCCTAGAGGAGTACAAAAAGTGCAGGGGGATACTTAAAAAAGAAATGAGGAGATCAAGGAGGGGCCATGAAATAACACTGGCGAGCAAAATAAAGGAAAATCCTAAGATGTTTTATAAGTATATTAAGGGTAAGAGGATAACTAGGGAAAAAATAGGGCCCATTAGGGACAAAAGTGGCAATCTGTGTGTGGAGCCGGAAGATGTAGGAGGGGTTCTAAATGAATTTTTTGCATCTGTTTTCACTATGGAGAGGGACGATGTAGACATAGAAATAGGGCGGGGGGACTGTAATATGCTCGAACACATTAACATCGAGAGGGAGGAGGTATTGGCGGTTTTAGCAGGCCTAAAAATGGATAAATCCCCAGGCCTGGACGAAATGTATCCCAGGCTGCTGTGTGAGGCAAAGGAAGAGATTGCGGGGGCTCTAACACACATATTCAGAACCTCTCTGGCCACAGGGGATGTGCCAGAGGACTGGAGAACCGCTAATGTAGTTCCATTATTCAAGAAGGGGAGTAGGGAAAAACCGGGGAACTACAGGCCAGTGAGCCTAACATCAGTGGTGGGAAAATTATTGGAAAAAATTCTGAGGGACAAAATCAGTCTCCACTTGGAGAGGCAAGGATTAATCACGGATAGTCAACATGGCTTTGTCAAGGGAAGATCATGTCTGACTAATTTGATTGAATTTTTTGAGGGGGTGACTAGGTGTGTGGATGAGGGCAATGCAGTGGATGTGGTATACATGGATTTCAGTAAGGCCTTCGATAAAGTCCCGCACAGGAGACTGGTCAAGAAGGTAAGAGCCCATGGAATCCAGGGTGCCTTGGCACGTTGGATAAAAAACTGGCTTAGTGGCAGAAGGCAGAGGGTGATGGTCGAAGGTTGTTTTTGTGACTGGAAGCCTATGGCCAGTGGGGTACCACAGGGATCGGTGCTGGGTCCCTTGCTGTTTGTGGTCTATATTAATGACTTGGATATGAATGTAAAAGGTATGATCAGTAAGTTCACGGATGATACAAAAATTGGTAGGGTGGTAAATAGCGAGGAGGGTAGTCTCAGTCTGCAGGACGATATCGATGGGTTGGTCAGATGGGCGGAACAGTGGCAAATGGAATTTAACCCGGAAAAGTGCGAGGTGATGCACTTTGGGGGGACTAACAAGGCAAGGGAATACACAATGAATGGTAAGACCCTAGGCAAGATGGAGGGTCAGAGGGATCTGGGTGTGCAAGTACACAGATCCCTGAAGGCGGCGGAACAGGTGGATAAGGTGGTAAAAAAGGCATATGGGATACTTGCCTTCATTAGCCGAGGCATAGAATATAAGAGCAAGGAGGTTATGATGGAGCTGTATAAAACACTGGTTAGGCCACAGCTGGAATACTGTGTGCAGTTCTGGTCGCCACACTACAGGAAGGATGTGATAGCTTTGGAGAGGGTGCAGAGGAGATTCACCAGGATGCTACCAGGGCTGGAACGCTTCAGCTATGAAGAGAGACTGGGCAGATTGGGTTTGTTTTCCTTGGAGCAGAGGAGGCTGAGGGGGGACATGATTGAGGTGTACAAAATTATGAGGGGCATAGATAGGATGGATACTAAGGAGCTTTTTCCCTTAGTAGAAGGGTCAATAACTAGGGGGCATAGATTCAAGGTAAAGGGCGGGAGGTTTAGAGGGGATTTGAGAAAGAACTTTTTCACCCAGAGGGTGGTTGGAGTCTGGAACTCACTGCCCGAAAGGGTTGTGGAGGCTGGAACCCTCACAACATTCAAGAAGCATTTGGATGAGCACTTGAAATGCCATAGCATACAAGGCTACGGACCAAATGCTGGAATATGGGATTAGATTAGACAGGGCGTGATGGCCGGCGCGGACACGATGGGCCGAAGGGCCTCTATCTGTGCTGTATAACTCTATGACTCTATGACTCTAAGGTGACGGACAGTAGTTCAGACGAACAGAAGAGTGATACAGACTCCGGAAGCAAGGAGCTGGGTTGTCTGAAACGACATAATGTGATCAAAACGGAGGATCACCAAACTATCTGGGTCACGCTCAAGATAGCAGGAGTCCAAGTGAAAATGGAATTGGACACAGGATCAGCCCTAACAGTCATAAACCGAAGGGACTACAAGCGGCTATTCTCACATATACCCTTGAGAGATACAAAGATTGTCTTGAAGACGTACACGGGGCAAAAAGTCTACCCCAAAGGAAAAATAAGGGTGAACGTTATATATAACGGCAAGGAAACACCAAAAATGGACCTATATGTATTGCCAGATGGAGGACCACCACTACTAGGACGCGAATGGATCCGGAAGATACAGCTAGATTGGCATTCCATACAAGCACTGACTGTAGATGCCAAAAAGGATGACGACGTCACACCTGGACGACTGTCAAAATGCTAACTGACGCACAAGAAGTGTTCCAGCAGGGACTTGGAGCACTAAAAGGCATAACAGCAACGATCAAAATAGAGGAAAATGCAAGCCCAAAGTTTTAAAGGCCAGACCGGTACCTTATGCGATCCGCCCAGCTGTTGAAGCTGAGCTGGAAGGTTTGGAACGTTCAGGAGTACTGTCCAAAGTGGACTGGAGCGAGTGGGCTACACCCATTGTTCCTGTAATGAAGAGGTCGTTGAGTAATACGCCTGGGGAACCAAAGAAGGTTCGCATCTGTGGGGACTTTAAGGTGACAGTGAACCCAGTCCTTCACACTGTACAATATCCACTTCCGCGGATTAAAGATATTTTTGCCTCGCTATCTGGAGGGAAACACTTCACTAAGATTGATCTGGCCCAGGTGTACCTGCAAATGGAGGTAGGAGAAGCCTCGAAACAGTACCTCATGATCAACACTCATAAAGGTCTCTACCAATACAATCGGCTGGTGTTCGGGGTAGCATCAGCTCCGGCTATTTGACAAAGGGCAATGGAACAAGTCCTGCAAGGGATTCCAGGGACCCAGTGTTATTTGGACGACATCCTGGTCACGGGCGAAAATGACAGTGATCACCTCGCCAACCTGGAGCAGGTGCTCACTAGATTGAAGGAATATGGGCTCCGAGCTAATCGCCACAAATGCGAGTTTTTCCAGAAGCAGATCTCGTATTGTGGCCACGTTATTGATAAAGAGGTGTTACATAAGTCCCCTGAAAAGATTGAGGCAGTAGTCAAGGCTCCAGCACCGGAAAATGTGTCACAACTGAGGTCGTTCCTCGGGCTGGTGAACTACTACCATAAGTTCTTGCCGAATTTGTCTATCGTACTACACCCACTGAACAACCTACTGCAAACGGGGGTACCATAGAAGTGGAGTGACGAATGTAAACGAGCTTTCCAGAAGAGCAAAGCATTGATCACATCAAAAGAGGTGTTGGCTTATTTCAACCCAGCGCTACCAATTCGGTTGACGTGTGATGCATCACTCTATGGCATTGGAGCGGTGCTGTCGCACAAATTCCCGGACGGCTCGGAGAGGCCAGTAGCCTTTGCGTCTCGGTCACTAACCTCAGCCGAGAGTAACTACGCCCAGATTGACAGGGAGGCCCTCAGCCTAGTGTGGGGAGTGAAAAAGTTCAATCACTATCTGCACGGGCAGAAGTTCACCTTGCTGACTGACCACCAACCACTTGTCTCCATCTTTAATCCAAAGAAGGGCATTCCGGTGATGACTGCGCAACGGTTACAAAGATGGTCCCTTTTTCTAGGGGCGCACCAATATGAAATCGAGACCGGAGAAGCTGCGGACCTGCACGGGAGCAGCCCGAGGCGGCTGAGTATAAGAGGGAGCAGTCAGAGGCACCGAGGCCCACAGCCCCGAGACCGGAGAAGCAGCGGACCTGCGCGGGAGCAGCCCGAGGCGGCTGAGTATAAGAGGGAGCAGACAGAGGCACCGAGGCCCACAGCCCCGAGACCGGAGAAGCAGCGGACCTGCGCGGGAGCAGCCCGAGGCGGCTGAGTATAAGAGGGAGCAGTCAGAGGCATACCAATCCAGGTTCCAGGAGAGAGGTAAAAAGTAATCCAAGTGTGACGTCAGCAGGAAGCACATTATGGATATATTGCAGAGACATAAGAAGGGAAGGTCAGAACACGGTTGGTCAGATAGAGAGAATAATGAACAAGAGGCAAATGGCATTGCATAGACGTATTGAAAGGGATTACCTAATGACCGTCACTTTACACAGTGACACAGTAGGCTGGCGTACAACCCAGTGTTAACTAGACTTAATGATTTCTATGAAGTCTTGATGATACTGGGGCTAAAAGGGTTAAATTACCAGGCCTGCACATCCAATATAATGGGTTAACGAATACCTTCCACAAACTAGAATCATAGAATGGCGACAGCAGAGAAGGAGGCCATTCAGCCCATCGAGCCCGTGCCGGCTCTCTGCAAAAGCATTTCAGCTAGTCCCACTCCCCCACCTTTTCCCCGGAGTCCGGCAAGTTCTTTTCTTTCAGGTACTTATACAATTCCCTTTTGAAAGCCACGATTGAGTCTGTCTCCACCAACCTTTCAGGCAGTGCATTCCTCCCCCCAGCGCCCTGTGTCACTGACTGTATCTCTGCTGATGTACATAAGAACATAAGAACATAAGAAATAGGAGCAGGAGTAGGCCAATCGGCCCCTCGAGCCTGCTCCGCCATTCAATAAGATCATGGCTGATCTGATCCTAACCGCCAATCCACTATCACAGAACCATCTCCTGAATCTAACAGAATTAGACACATGAAATAGGAGCAGGATCAGGCTACACGGCCCCTGGGCCCGCTCCGCTACCCACAGGGCCATGACCGATCCGAACTTAACTTATGTCCAAATTCCTGCCCGCTCCCCGTAACCCTTAATTCCCTTTACTTCTAGGAAACTGTCTATTTCTGTTTTAAATTTATGTAATGATGTAGCTTCTACAGCTTTTTGGGGCAGCATAATCCATGGACCTACCACCCTCTGAGTGAAGTAGTTCCTCCTCATCTCAGTTTTGAAAGAGCAGCCCCTTATTCTAAGACTATGCCCCCTAGTTCTATTTTCACCCATCATCGGGAACATCCTCCCCGCATCCACCCGATCCAACCCCTTCACAATCTTATATGTTTCAATAAGATCGCCTCTCATTCTTCTGAACTCCAATGAGTAGAGTCCCAATCTACTCAACCTCTCCTCATATGTCCATCCCCTCATCCCCGGGATTAACCGAGTAAACCTTCTTTGTACTGACTCGAGAGTAAGTATGTCCTTTCTTAAGTATGGACACCAAAACTGTACGCAATATTCCAGGTGCGGTCTCACCAATACCTTGTACAACTGAAGCAATACCTCCCTATATTTATATTCTATCCCCCTAGCAATGAAAGCCAACATTCCATTGGCCTTCTTAATCACTTGCTGCACCTGCATACTAACCTTTTGAGTTTCGTGCACCAGGACCCCCAGATCCCTTTGTACTTCAGTACTTTCAAGTTTCTTGCCATTAAGATAATAACTTGCTCTACGATTTTTCCTGCCAAAGTGCATAACCTCACACTTTCCAGTATTGTATTCCATCTGCCAAATCTCTGCCCACTTACTCAGCCTGCCTGTCCCCTTGCAGGTTTTTTATGCCCTCCTCACTCACTACTTTCCCTCCCATCTTAGTATCATCTGCAAACTTTGATATGTTACACTCGGTCCCCTCCTCCAAATCGTTAATATAGATTGTAAAGAGTTGGGGACCCAGCACTGACCCCTGCGGAACACCACTAGTTACTGATTGCCAGTCTGAGAATGAACCATTTATCCCAACTCTCTGCCTTCTGTTAGACAGCCAATCCTCTATCCATGCCAGAATATTACCCCCAATCCCGTGATTTTTTATTTTAAGCAATAATCTTTTGTGTGGCACCTTATCAAATGCCTTTTGGAAGTCTAAATACACTACGCCCACTGGTTCCCCTTTATCCACCCTATATGTTACTTCCTCAAAGAACTCCAGCAAATTTGTCAAACATGACTTCCCCTTCATAAAACCATGCTGACTTTGTCCTATTAAATTATGATTATCCAAATGTCCTGTTACTGTCTCCTTAATAATGGACTCCAAAATTTTACCTACCACAGATGTTAGGCTAACCGGTCTATAGTTTCCAGCCTTCTGTCTACTGCCCTTTTCAAATAAGGGTGTTACATTAGCAGTTTTCCAGTCTGCCGGGACCTTTGCCGAGTCCAGGGAGTTTTGGAAAATTATTACCAATGCATCCACAATCCCTACCGCCACTTCCCTCAAGACCCTAGGATGTAAGCCATCAGGTCCAGGTGATTTATCCACCTTGAGTCCCATTATTTTACCGAGTACCACTTCCTTAGTGATTTTGATCGTGTTTAGCTCCTCCCCCCCTTTAGCCCCCTGTTTGTCCAGTGTTGGGATATTCTTAGTGTCTTCTACTGTAAAGACTGATATAAAATATTCATTCAGTGTTTTTGCCATCTCCATATTTCCCACCATTAATTTCCCGGTCTCATCCTCTAAGGGACCAATATTTACTTTAGCCACCCTTTTTCTTTTTATATAACTATAAAAACTCTTACTATCTGTTTTTATATTTTTTGCTCATTTACTTTCATAATCTATCTTCCCTTTCTTAATCAATCTTTTTGTTATTTTTTGCTGTCTTTTAAAGTTTTCCCAATCCTCCATCCTCCCACTAGATTTGGCTACCTTATATGCCCTTGTTTTTAGTCGAATACTATCCTTAATTTCTTTACTTAGCCACTGATGGCTGTCTTTTCTTTTACACCCTTTTCTTCTCAGTGGAATATATATTTTTTGGAAGTTGTAAAATAACTCTTTAAATGTACACCACTGATCATGTATCGTCTTACCCTTTAATCTATTTTCCCAATCCACTCTACTCAATTCCGCTCTCATACCTTCATAGTCTCCTTTATTCAAGCTTAGCACGCTTGTTTGAGATCCAACCTTCTCACCCTCTAATTGAATATGGAATTCAACCATGTTATGGTCACTCATTCCAAGGGGATCCTTTACTAGGACATTTTTAATTAATCCTGTCTCGTTACACAGGACCAGATCTAAGGTTGCTTACCCCCTGGTCGGTTCAGTTACATATTGCTCAAGAAACCCATCCCTAATACACTCAATGAACTCATCCTCAAGGCAGCCCTGCCCAATTTGATTTGTCCAATTAATATGATAGTTAAAATCCCCCATAATTATAGATGTTCCCTTATTACAAGCCTCAACTATTTCCTGATTGATACTCTGTCCAACAGAGTTGCCACTGTTCGGAGGCCTATAGACTACGCCCACTAGTGTTTTTTTCCCTTTATTATTCCTTACCTCCACCCAAACTGTTTCATTATCCTGATCTTTTGACCCAATATCATTTCTCTGTATTACAGTGATTCCTTCCTTTATTAACATAGCCACCCCACCTCCCCTTCCTTCCTGCCTGTCGTTCCTGATCGTTAAATAACCTGGTATGTTTAATTCCCAGGCATTGTCACCCTGCAGCCATGTTTCTGTAATGGCCACAAGATCATACCCATATGTAGTTATTTGTGCCATTAACTCGTCTATTTTGTTACGAATGCTACGTGCATTCAGATAGAGAACTTTCAAAGGTGTTTTGTGACACTTAGTTCCTGCTTTTGCCGTTTTTATTACTTTACCTTTTACTCCATACCTTCTGCCCCTTCCTGACATGCTCTGGTTTTTAATTTCCCCACTGCTACCTAAGTCTATGACCTTCTCTGTTGTCATTTTTATTATTTGCTCTCTAGGAACCTCCCCCCCACTAGTTAGTTTAAAGCCCTCTCTGTAAATCCAGCTCCCTTACACTGTCACTCAGTAACCCCTCCCCCCAGCACCCTGTGTTACTGACTGTATCTCTACTGATGTTAATCCAGCTCCCTCACACTGTCACTCAGTAACCCCTCTCCCCCAGCACCCTGTGTCACTGACTGTATCTCTACTGATGTTAATCCAGTTCCCTCACACTGTCGCTCAGTAACCCCTCTCCCCCAGCGCCCTGTGTTACTGACTGTATCTCCACTGATGTTAATCCAGCTCCCTCACACTGTCACTCAGTAACCCCTCCCCGCAGCACCTTGTGTCACTGGCTGTATCTCTACTGATGTTAATCCAGTTCCCTCACACTGTCACTCAGTAACCCCTCTCCCCCAGCACCCTGTGTTACTGACTATCTCTACTGATGTAAATCCAGCTCCCTCACACTGTCACTCAGTAACCCCTCTCCCCACAGCGCCCTGTGTTACTGACTGTATCTCTACTGATGTTAATCCAGCTCCCTCACACTGTCACTCAGTAACCCCTCCCCCAGCGCCCTGTGTTACTGACTATCTCTACTGATGTTAATCCAGCTTCCTCACACTGTCACTCAGTAACCCCTCTCCCCCCAATGCCCTGTGTTACTGACTGTATCTCTACTGATGTTAATCCAGCTCCCTCACACAGTCACTCAGTAACTATCTCCCCCCAGCATCCTGTGTCACTGACTGTATCTCTACTGATGTTAATCCAGCTCCCTCACACTGTCACTCAGTAACCCCTCTCCCCCCAGCGCCCTGTGTTACTGACTGTATCTCTACTGATGTTAATCCAGCTCCCTCACACTGTCACTCAGTAACCCCTCTCCCCCAGCGCCCCGTGTTACTGACTGTATCTCTACTGATGTTAATCCAGCTCCCTCACACTGTCACTCAGTAACCCCTCTCCCGCCAGCGCTCTGTGTTACTGACTGTATCTCTACTGATGTTAATCCAGCTACCTCACACTGTCACTCAGTAACCCCTCTCCCCAGCACCCTGTGTCACTGACTGTATCTCTACTGATGTTAATCCAGCTCCCTCACACTGTCACTCAGTAACCCCTCTCCCCCAGCACCCTGTGTTACTGACTGTATCTCTACTGATGTTAATCCAGCTCCCTCACACTGTGTAAGGGGTGGTGTGTGTGGGTCAGCTTTGCCTCTGACTCCCTGAGCGGTTCGAATCGCTCCCACTCCCTTGGTTCTAGACTTTGGACTTATTTGGTGGTTGTAATTAAATTGCAACAGACAACTGAGTTGGTGAAAAGAACTTGGATTTTTATTTGAGACTGGAAAATATACACAACCCAATAATCTTATCACTCTAAAAGGGGGAACACTTCAGAAAATACGAGGGAGAATAACAATAGACAGAATACTTCACCCCTCCCAATCCCACTACACTAACTAGGTTGGACTCCAGAGGACCAGGGAAATGCTCACCAAATGACTTTCTTGACAGTTGTAGAGGTTCGCGATTTCGGGGTTCTCGAGGTGTGGCAGTTGGGGCCTGCCGTACCCCGGATACGGTAGAAGACTTCACCTGCGTTGGGTTTTCAGTCTTCGCGTGTCCGCTGATGCGGTCGGGTGCGTATTGGATCTATCGGGTAAGTACCCAATTTCCTTTGGTTAGGTATAGGGTTTAGAGTCTTTTTCATTTAATATCACCCAGGGGTAAGTCAGGATAGCTTGTAGAGTGGAAACAAACTTGCCAATCTTCGGTTTCTTCCAGGTTGGTTTCTCGTTGGTTGCGGTGGCCCAATATTACCTAGTTGTTGGGTAATATTGTTGGTTGTTAGTTTCTTGGGGCCCTTGGTTGCCACGGTTCCTGTCTCCTTTCCTCCTGTTCTCCTTCTGTTGTCCTTCCGTCGATTGCTTGTCCTGAGGCTGATGTGTCTTTCGAATGAGCTGTGCCTCTGTCTGTATGAACTGAACCGAATGACTGTAATCACCGTGCTGTTGTTCCGAAAAGACTGTTTCAACTGAAAGAGCAGGCCTCAATTATACCATTTGAGGCCTTGCTTATCTGCCTGCCAAATCTTCTCTGGCCCATTGTCAATTTTGGCGGGCTCGTTAACACTAATAGTTTTAAATTTTTTAACGGGTTCCGAGCTGGTCTCATCGATTTTTAATTGATTAAGTTGGTGTAAACTGTTTCGGGATGGTCCGTCGAAACCTAAATTGGTTTTTAATAGCTGTTTAATCTTTGGTCCAATTAGTGAGTTTTGTCTTTTCCTGCTGGGGTCAGGGTCCCTTTTGTTGATCAGTGGCATGTACTGCATTATGCATATTCTTGATGGCTCTGTAATTTTGGCGGGAACTGCCCTTCTGTAGGCCTATTGTCATTTATGTGGAATGACTGATACAATCCAGAACATTCCCAGACAGTTTGCCCTATGCCAACACTCAAACTGTTTGTTTTACAGAGGCTCATCACAACCCCTTTGTCGCAGCCTTCCACAGGCCTGGACATGTCTTGTTAAAATAACCAAAATCCTGAGGTTTTAACTTTAAACCCCTTTTTGGCCCAATATTCTTTAAAACAGTAATCTTCTTGGTTTGAGGGAATCTGTAGAATTTTGCGAACCTTACACTCTGTCACTCAGTATCCCCTCTCCCCCAGCGCACTGTGTTACTGACTGTATCTCTACTGATGTTAATCCAGCTCCCTCACACTGTCACTCAGTATCCCCTCTCCCCCAACACCCTGTGTCACTGACTGTATCTCTACTGATGTTAATCCAGCTCCCTCACACTGTCACTCAGTAACCCCTCTCCCCCAGCACCCTGTGTCACTGACTGTATCTCTACTGATGTTAATCCAGCTCCCTCACACTGTCACTCAGTAACCCCTCTCCCCCCAGCACCCTGTGTTACTGACTGTATCTCTACTGATGTTAATCCAGCTCCCTCACACTGTCACTCACTAACCCTCTCCCCGCAGCGCCCTGTGTCAATGACTGTATCTCTACTGATGTTAATCCAGCTCCCTCACACTGTCACTCAGTAACCCCTCTCCCCCCAGCGCCCTGTGTCAATGACTGTATCTCTACTGATGTTAATCCAACTCCCTCACACAGTCGCTCAGTAACCCCTCTCCCCTCAGCACCCTGTGTCACTGACTGTATCTCTACTGATGTTAATCCAACTCCCTCACAGTCACTCAGTAACCCTCTCCCTCCAGCACCCTGTGTCACTGACTGTCCCTCCAGCACCCTGTGTCACTGTCTGTATCTCTACTGATGTTAATCCAGCTCCCTCACACAGTCACTCAGTAACCCCTCTCCCCCCAGCGCCCCGTGTCACTGACTGTATCTCTACTGATGTTAATCCAGCTCCCTCACACTATCACTCAGTAACCCCTCTCCCCCCAGCACCCTGTGTCACTGACTGTATCTCTACTGATGTTAATCCAACTCCCTCACATTGTCACTCAGTAACCCCTCTCCCCAGCGCCCTCTGTTACTGACTGTATCTCTACTGATGTTAATCCAGCTCCCTCACACTGTCACTCAGTAACCCCGCTCCCTAGCGCCCTGTGTTACTAACTGTATCTCTACTGATGTTAATCCAGCTCCCTCACACGGTCACTCAGTAACCCCTCTCCCCCAGCACCCTGTGTTACTGACTGTATCTCTACTGATGTTAATCCAGCTCCCTCACACTGTCACTCAGTAACCCCTCTCCCAGCGCCCTGTGTTACTGAATGTATCTCTACTGATGTTAATCAAGCTCCCTCACACTGTCACTCAGTAACCCCTCTCCCCCAGCACACTGTGTTACTGACTGTATCTCTACTGATGTTAATCAAGCTCCCTCACACTGTCACTCAGTAACCCCTCTCCCCCAGCGCCCTGTGTTACTGACTGTATCTCTACTGATGTTAATCAAGCTCCCTCACACTGTCACTCAGTAACCCCTCTCCCAGCGCCCTGTGTTACTGAATGTATCTCTACTGATGTTAATCAAGCTCCCTCACACTGTCACTCAGTAACCCCTCTCCCCCAGCACACTGTGTTACTGACTGTATCTCTACTGATGTTAATCCAGCTCCCTCACACTGTCACTCAGTAACCCCTCTCCCAGCGCCCTGTGTTACTGAATGTATCTCTACTGATGTTAATCAAGCTCCCTCACACTGTCACTCAGTAACCCCTCTCCCCCAGCACACTGTGTTACTGACTGTATCTCTACTGATGTTAATCAAGCTCCCTCACACTGTCACTCAGTAACCCCTCTCCCCCAGCGCCCTGTGTTACTGACTGTATCTCTACTGATGTTAATCAAGCTCCCTCACACTGTCACTCAGTAACCCTTCTCCCCCAGCGTTACTGACTGTATCTCCACTGTTGGTGGCTTGATGATGGCAGACGTATCTCTGATCTTAACCAGCGACGACATAAAGTAAACCGCCCCTGGTGCTTGTGATGAAGGAATAGGTTATTTCCTGAGGTGTTTGGGTGTCTGAGGATTAGCCAAGTTTTGTTTCAGAAGTGGGCCAGGTGCATCAGAGAAGAGCTGCTTTGTCCTCGGTCTGGTGAACATTCACTGGAGTCTTGGGCAGATCCACGATATGCTTGTCTCAGGTTACTCACAAAGTGATAACGTGATGGAAAGTTGGCAGCCGAGTGGAATAATAATCACTCAGCCCAAGGCAAGCAGCCTTGATATTGAGAACATTCCTTAGGTCACCTCAACATCCTGCCTTCATAGAATCATAGAATGGTGACTGCACAAAAGGAGGCCATTCGGCCCGTCGAGCCCGTGCCAGCTCTCTGCAAGAGCACTCCAGCTAGTCCTGCTCCCCCATCCTTACCCCGTAGTCCTGCAAATTGTTTTCCTTCAGGTATTTATCCAATTCCCTTTTGAAAGCTACGATTGAGTCTGCCTTTCAGGGAATGCATTCCAGATCCTAACCACTCGCTGCATAAAAAAATGTATCCTCATGTTGCCTTTGGTTCATTTGCAAATCACCTTAAATCTGTGTCCTCTGGCTCTCAATCCTTCCACCAATGGGAACAGTTTCTCTATCTACTCTGTCCAGACCCCTCATGATTTTGGACACCTCTATCAAACCTCCTCTCAACCTTCTCTGCTCCAGGGAGACCAACCCCAGCTTCTCCAGTCTATCAACATAGCTGAAGTCCCTCATCCCTGGAACCATTCTCGTAAATCTTTTCTGCACCCTCTCTAAGGCCTTCACATCCTTCCTAAAGTGCGGTGCCCAGAATTGGACACAATACTCCAGCTGAGGCCGAACCAGTGTTTTATAAAGTTTCATCATAACTTCCTTGCTTTTGGACTCTAAGCCTCTATTTATGAAGCCCAGGATCCCGTATGCTTTTTTAACCACTTTCTCAACCTGCCCTGCCACATTCAACGATTTGTGCACAAATATCCCCAGGTCTCCCTGTTCCTACACACCCTTTACAATTGTACCCTTTAGTTTATATTGCCTCTCCTCGTTCTTCCTACCAAAATGTATCACTTTGCATTTTTTCTGCGCTAAATTTCACCTGCCCATTCCGCTTGCCTGTCAATGTCCTCTTAAAGTCTACCATTATCCTGCTCACTGTTCACTATACAGGAAACTTTCTGGTATCCGGCACGGACGGGACCGACCTGGTGCCGGTTCATCAACATTTCCGGATAACCGAACGCTATAGTAAAAGATACGGAGCTCAGAGCTCCGTATAAAACAACAAACCCTGTTGCTTAGCAACAAGTTCAGAACAATGGCCACAAGTTGCAAGCGTCTCTGTAGCTTAGCAACAGCTTCAGCTACACCCTTGCACAGCAACAAATGGAGTTTAAAAAGGTAATAAAAGTAATAAAAGTTAACGGAACCGACTCCTGAATTTTGCCGGTGGATAGAGCGTTCCGGTTATTTAGGGGCTGGTTAATCGAAAGTTTCCTGTACTTACAAGTTTTGTGTCATCTGCAGATTTTTAAATTGTGCCCTGTACACCCACATCCAAGTCATTAATATATATCAAGAAAAGCAGTGGTCCTAGAACCGACCCCTGGGGAACACCACTGTATACCTTCCTCCAGTCCGAAAAAGAACCGTTCACCACTACTCTCTGTTTCCTGTCACTTAGCCAATTTCATATCCATGCTGCCACTGTCCCTTTTATTCCATGGCCTTCAACTTTGCTGGCAAGCCTATTATGTGGCACTTTGTCGAACGCCTTTTGGAAATCCATGTACACCACGTCAACCTCATCAACCCTCTGTTACCTCATCAATAAACTTCATCAAGTTAGTTAAACATGATTTGCCTTTAACAAATCCATGCTGGCTTTCCTTAATTAATCCACACTTGGCCAAGTGACTATTAATTTTGTCCCTGATTATTGTTTGTAAAAGTTTCCCCACTACCGAGGTTAAACTGACTGGCCTGTAGTTGCTGTGTTTATCCTTACACCCTTTTTTGAACAATGGTGTAACATTTGTAATTCTCCAGTCCTCTGGCACCACCCCCGTTTCTAAGGAGGATTGGAAGATTATGGCCAGGTCCTCCGCGATTTCCACCTTTACTTCCCTCAGCGTCCTAGGATGCATCCCATTCGCTCCTGGTGACTTATCTACTTTAAGTACAGGCAGCCTTTCTAGTACCTCTTCAATTTTTATCTCATCCAGTATTTCCTCTACCTCCTCCTTCACTATGTCTGTGGCAGCATATTCTTCCTTGGTGAAGACAGATGCAAAGTACTCATTTAGCACCCCAGCCATGCCCTCTGCCTCCATGGGTAGGTCTCCTTGTTGGTCCCTAATCGACCCCAACCCCCTTTTTACTACCCGTTTACTATTTATATGCCTATAGATGCCTTTTGGATTACCTTTTATGTTGCCTGCCATTCTATTCTCATACCCTCTCTTTGCCCCTCTTATTTTCCTTTTCACTTCTCCTCTGACCTTTCTATATGTAGCCTGATTCTCAGATGTATTCTCAACCTGACATCTGTCATACGCGCTCTTTTTTTGCTTCATTATATTCTCTATCTCTTTTGTCATCCAGGGAGCCCTGACTTTAGTTGCCCTGCCTTTACCCCTAGTGGGAATGTACCTCGACTGTACCTGAACTATTTCCTCTTTAAAGGCAGCCCATTGTTCCACTACAGTTTTGTCTGCCAATCTTTGATTCCAGTTTACCCGGGCCAGATCCGTTCTCATCCCACTGAAATTGGCTTTCCTCCAGTTATGTATTGACTCTCGATTGCTCCCTGTACTTTTCCATAGCTAATCTAAACCTTATGATAGTGTGATCACTGTTCCCTAAATGTTCACTGACTGACACTTGCTCCCCTTGACCCACCTCATGCCCCAGAACCAGATCCAGCAAAGCTTCCTCCCTCGTCAGGCCAGAAACATACTGATCAAGAAAGTTCTCCTGAACACACTTCAGAAATTCTTCCCACTCTCTGCCCTTTACACTATTACGATCCCAGTCTATATTAGGATAGTTGAAGTCCCCCGTTATTACTACAGTTCTTGCACCTCTCTGTAATTTCTCTGCAAATTTGCTCCTCTATATCTTTCCCACTATTTGGTCTATAGAATACACCTAGTAGTGTAATGGCACCTCTATTATTTCTTAACTCTGGCCATATAGATTCTGTCCTTGACCCCTCCAGGGCATCCGCCCTCTCCAGCACTAACATTCTCCTTGACCAATACTGCCACCCCACCTCCTATCTTTCCTTCCCTATCTTTCCCGAACACCTTATATCCAGGAATATTTAGTACCCACTCCTGCCCTTTTTTGAGCCAGGCCTCAGTTATTGCCACAACATCATATTCCCATGTGTCTATTTCTGCCTGCAGCTCACTCACCTTGTTTACTACGCTTCTTACTATTGGTTCCAGCCCTGTTGAGGTGCAACCCGTCCGGCCTGTACAGGTCCCACCTCCCCCAGAACTGGCCCCAATGCCCCAGGAATCTAAAGCCCTCCCTCCTGCACCATCTCTCCAGCCATGCCTTCATCTGCTCTATCCTCCGATTTCTATACTCACTCGCGCGTGGCACCTGGAGTAATCCGGAGATTACTACCTTTGAGGTCCTACTTTTTAATCTCTTTCCTCGCTCCCTAAAATCTGCCTGCAGGACCTCATCCCTCTTTCTACCTATATCGTTGGTACCAATATGGACTGTAGTGTCCGTGTGTAGATAAAGACACTGAAGACAGGAGTTGGTTCATAGGTATTTACTAAGCAAGTCTGGGGGGGGGTTTCTAAAGGATATACACAATACACAGGCTTATATAGCCCAAGTGGCAATTACCGGCATTACGCACACCTGGGGCTCTTAAAGGCACATACACCACAATTCCTCCCCTTCTAGCTAACTAGTACATCATATTTTAAGTAATTATTAATTTCATGTTATATGCAAAATAATATACATTGCTGTATTAATTAATTATAAGTTAGTCTCTCAGGAGGCTTCCTGACTTGGTCCGGATAACGCCTCGGGGGTGTAGTAGTTTCTGGTGGTGTAGTAGGTTCTTCTGGCAAGGCTAATTCGGCTTGAAGGCCAGTGTCGGGTTCATCGGGCTCCAGTATCACCGGATCGGAGGTAGATATGGGTATCTCTACTTCATCGTTAGATGTATAGAGTGGTGGTGTAGGTTGTCCCTTTTCGGATGACTTGATGATTTGGTCAGCATGGCGCCTTATTATGCTGTCTCCGATGTCCACGGTATACATCAGTTGTCCTAATCGTGTGCAGATAGTTCCAGGCTGCCATTTCTCGGTACGGTAGTCCCGGGCCAAAACCGGTTGGCCTATCTGGAAGGCCCTAGTTGGCCTTTCATTCATGCCCTGAAACTGCCGGTTCTCCACATCCCTTCGGATGTTGGGCTTGACCAAATCCAGCCGGCATCTTAGGTTTCTATTGTAGAACATCATGGCGGGAGTTTGGTTAGTAACCATATGCGTTGCATTCCTATATGCAAATAAGAAGTTATCCACCTTGTGCTGAAGTTTTATGTTTTCATTACCCATGGCCTTGATGGCCTTCTTGAAGGTCTGGACAAACCTTTCAGCCAATCCATTGGTGGCGGGATGGTATGGGGCGGACGTGTAGTGCTTTACCCCATTGTTCTTTAAGAACTTTCTGAATTCTTCGGACACAAATTGCGGTCCATTATCAGAACATATCTGCTCCGGCAGCCCATTCCTGGCAAATATGGTCCTTAATACTGTGATGGTTTTTTCCGTGGTGGTGGAGGACATCTTTATTACCTCCGGCCACTTGGAGTGTGCATCAACTGCGATTAAGAACATTGAGTCCATAAATGGACCAGCAAAGTCGATGTGCACCCTTTGCCAGGGAGATGAGGGCCACTCCCATGGATGTAGAGGGGCCTGTGGCGGAGCATTTTGGACCTTCTGGCATCCTAGGCAGCTCTTGGTCATGTCTTCGATGTCTCCATCGATACCTGGCCACCATACAAATGCCCTAGCTAGGTTCTTCATTTTCACTCCACCCAGATGCCCCTCGTGAAGCTCCTTTAGCACTTTATCCTGGAGTTTGGGTGGAATCACCACTCTGGATCCACACATCAAGGTTCCTCGGCACACTGACAGCTGTTCTCTTCTTTGCGAGAATGCTGGCAACAGTGGTTCGCCATGTGCTGGCCATCCCTTCACTGTTAAATCGTAGACCCGTGAGAGAGTAGGGTCATTTCTTGTCTCCCTTTCAATGGCAGAATTTGTCACCGGTAGACATTCCACTATGGTAGAGTGGAATATCTCTACTGGGTCTACTGTAGGTGCCTCTTCTATCGTGGGCAACGGTAGGCGTGATAAACCGTCAGCATTCCCATGCTGTTTTGACCCTTTGTATTCAATGTTGTATTGGTGTGCCCCTAGAAAAAGGGACCACCTCTGTAGTCTTTGTGCCGTCATAATGGGAACACCTTTTTTAGGGTTGAATATGGAGATGAGGGGTTGATGGTCAGTCAGCAAGGTAAATTTTTGTCCGTGTAGGTAATGGTTGAATTTCTTCACTCCCCATACCAGGCTGAGTGCTTCCCTGTCTATCTGGGCATAGTTACGCTCAGCTGAGTTCAATGAGCGTGACGCAAAAGCTATCGGCCGTTCCGAGCCATCAGGGAATCTATGGGACAATACCGCTCCTATGCCGTAAGGGGATGCATCGCACGCCAGTCTGATTGGTAGTGATGGGTTGTAATGAGCCAAAATTTTCTCGGATGTGATTAAGTCTTTACATTTATGGAAGGCACGTTTACAGTCTTCGTTCCATTTCCAAATCACTCCTGTCTGTAGAAGATCATTAAGAGGGTGTAGAATAGTTGATAAGTTCGGTAAAAATTTATGATAGTAATTTATTAATCCCAGGAATGACCTTAATTGTGAAACATTTTCAGGTGCTGGGGCTTTTATAACTGCTTCAATTTTTTCAGGTGACTTATGCAACCCTTCTTTATTAATTATGTGGCCACAATATGATATCTGATTTTGGAAAAATTCGCACTTGGGGCGATTTGCTCGTAGGCCCCGTTCTTTCAGCCTAGTGAGCACCTGCTCCAAATTGGCAAGGTGCTCGTTGTCGTTTTCTCCTGTTATAAGGATGTCGTCTAGGTAGCATTGAGTCCCCGGAATCCTTTGCAGGACTTGCTCCATAGCTCTTTGCCAGATAGCTGGAGCTGATGCTATTCCAAAAACCAGTCAATTGTACTGGTACAGGCCCTTGTGTGTGTTTATTGTGAGATACTTTTTAGAGGTCTTCTCAACCTCCATCTGTAGATATGCCTGTGCCAAGTCAATTTCTGTGAAACGTTTCCCTCCGGATAGTGAGGCGAAAATATCTTCTATCCTCGGAAGAGGATACTGTACCATGTGAAGGACCGGGTTTACAGTCACCTTAAAGTCCCCACAGATGCGAATTTTTTTCTGTTCCTCAGAGTTATTTTTCAATGTTTTTTTCATGACTGGAACGATGGGTGTTGCCCATTCGCTCCAATCTATTTTGGATAATACGCCTGCCTTTTCCAAATTCTTCAGCTCTGCCTCGACTGCCGGACGTATTGCGTATGGCACCGGTCTTGCCTTAAAAAATTTTGGAATTGCTGTATCTTCCACTTTTATTGAGGCAGTGAGGCCTTTCAAGGTTCCTAGTTTCTCTTGAAACACTTCTTTGGCGTTGGCCAAGATGTCTTTTAATCGTTCAGGTATGATGTCATCATTGTTTTTTTCCTTACTGGTCACTGTCAGTGCCTGAATGGAGTGCCAGTCTAAACGTATCTTCCTTATCCATTCACGTCCCAACAACAGTGGACCACCATCTTGTAGAATGTATAAATACAACTTTTGTATTTCTTTGCCGTTGTATACCACAGGCACCCTTATTTTTCCTTTGGGGTAGACTTTCTGCCCCGTATATGTTTTTAAGATAATGGATGTGTCTTTTAGAGGTATATGCGAAAATAGCCTCTCGTAATCTCGTCGATTTATTACGGTTAGAGCTGATCCTGTATCTAGCTCCATTTTAACTGGGGACCCTGCTATTGTGAGGGTAACCCAAATGGTTTGGTAATCCTCTTTGGCAAGTACATTATGTAATTTGAGACAGCTTAGTCTCTTGTTTCCGGAGTCGCTATCGCTATTCTGGTCTTCGGAGCTATTGTCCGTCATCATTTGTACCTTCCTGTACTTTTCTTTATTGATTTTTTGTTTTCTGTCAGTGGATTTATTTTGTCCAGATTGGCACACCCGTGCAATGTGTCCAATCTTACCACATTGCCTGCATGCTTTGCCCTTGAACCAGCAGTCCCTCTGGTTATGGGTGGATCTGCCGCAGCGATAACATCTTCCGAACTCCTGTGTCATTTTATGGGTGCCGAAGTCCTGTGTCTCTTGTTGTATCTCTGCAGCTCCTTTTGCTGCTGCTTCGTATGATACAGCCATACTGAAAGCTTTGTCCAATGTTAAACCTTTTTCAGAAAGCAGTCTTTTTTGTGTTCCTTCACTTAAGAGACCGCAAACAAATTTGTCTCGAAGATAATCCGATAGTCCTGCTCCGAATTGGCAGTACTTTGATAGCTTTCTTAATTCGGTTAGGTAATCAGCGTTACTTTCATTCTTGTGTTGATTTCTCTTGAAGAACTTGAATCGTTCCGCTATCAGCAGCGGTGTTGGGTTTAAATGCTCCTGCAGGGTATCAACAATTTCTTTAAAAGTCTTGTCCTTTGGTTTGGCTGGAGTGATTAAATTTCGTAACAGCCCGTATGTCTTCGCGCCCATTAAGTTCAGAAGTACTGAAGCTTTTTTTTCATCTGTTATTCCATTTGCAGTGCAATAAACCTCTACTCTTTCCACGTATGTGGTCCAATCTTCTATTTCGCCATCAAAAGCCTCAATATTACCAGATTTAGGCATTTCAGAAAAGATATGGCGCTTCCTGTGCTTTTTTTTTCTCTGTAGCAACGATATGGCACTTCCCGCGCTTTCCCGCCGCTGCTACCGATAACAACGCTGTTTTACTGTGGTTTCCGTTTATTCACTGTTGGAGACTCGTTCCCGACGGAGGTCTAAACGCTGACCTGCTTGCCGCGCCGGCCGTCTCTCAAGTGCACCCTCCCAGTCCGTTATTGCTTGCCTCCGATTTCGCTGCCTGTCTCAGCTGTAGAGCCCGCCGCTGGAGCTCCAGCCTGATGCCCAGGAAGGATTAGCGCAGTACCTGTCGCCAGCTTGGCCAGCTGGTGAAACCACAGTTTCTCTTACTTCCTTGAGTCTTCTGGATGCTGGAGGAATCGATGTCCTTGAGGTGCTGCCGAATTGCAGGTAAGTCCGTTTCCACTTCGTCGCCACTGTAGTGTCCGTGTGTAGATAAAGACACTGAAGACAGGAGTTGGTTCATAGGTATTTACTAAGCAAGTCTGTGGGGGGGGGGGTTTCTAAAGGATATACACAATACACAGGCTTATATAGCCCAAGTGGCAATTACCGGCATTACGCACATCTGGGGCTCTTAAAGGCACATACACCATAATTGCTCTTAAAGGCACATACACCACATGGACCACGACCACTGGCTGTTCACCCTCCCTGCTACTCAGAATGTCCTGCAGTGCTCAGTGACATGCTTAACTCTGGCACCAGGGAGGCAACATACCATCCTGGAGTCACGTCTACAGCCGCAGAAACACCTGTCTGCTCCCCTAACTATCGAATCCCCGACCACTATCGCTTTCCCTATCTTCCTCCTCTCCCTTGTACAGCTGAGCCACCCGTGGTGCCGCAGACCTGGCTCTGGCTGTACTCCCCAGAGGAACCATCGCCCTCACCAGTACTCAGAGCAGAATACTGGTTGGAGAGTGAGATGCACTCAGGAGACGCCTGCACTACCTGCCTGGTCCTCCTCTACTGTCTGGTGGTCACCCATTCCCTCTCTGCCTGCACACTCTAGTATCGAAGATTAAGCGGTGATCTAATTGAGGTGTTTAAGATGATTAAAGGATTTGATAGGATAGAGAGAAACTATGTCTTCTGGTGGGGGGAGTCCAGAACAAGGAGGCAGAACCTTAAAATTAGAGCCAGGCCGTTCAGGGGTGATGTCAGGAAGCACCTCTTCACACAAAGGGGAGTGGAAATCTGGAACTCTCTCCCCCAAAAAGCTGTTAAGGCTGGGGGTCAATTGAAAGTGTCAGAACTGAGGTTGATAGATTTTTGTTGGTAAGGGTATTAAGGATTATGGAACCAAGTCAGATGGATTGAGTTCAGATACAGATCAGCCACGATCTGATTGAATGGCGGAACAGACTCGAGGCGCTGAATGGCCACCTCCTGTTCCTATATTCCAATGTACACATGTGGCTTTCGTGTCTGGGCTCTCATTCTTATCTCTCCATGTGTTAGTACACAACCATCAGTGGGTCCGCAAAAATAGACCTCACGTTGATACAGCATATCTCTCAAAGGCAACTCCAAGCACTTCCCATACAAGTCATTACTGTGAAATATGCTTCGGCAAAGGGAAACCTCTCCAAACATTTAATCTATCATCACCACTCACCACTCACCCACCCATCCACTCACTCACCCACTCACTCACTCACTCACTCACTCACTCACTCACTCACTCACTCACCCACCCATCCACTCACTCACTCACTCACTCACTCACTCACTCACTTATCCACTCACTCACTCACTCATCCACTCACTCACTCATCCACTCACTCACTCATCCACTCACTCACTCACTCACTCACTCATCCACTCACTCACTCATCCACTCACTCGCTCACTCACTCACTCACTCACTCATCCATTCACTCACACACTCATCCACTCACTCATCCACTCATCCACTCACTCGCTCACTCACTCACTCACTCACTCACTCATCCATTCACTCACTCACTCATCCACTCACTCACACACTCATCCACTCATTCACTCACTCACTCATCCACTCACTCATCCACTCACTCATCCACTCACTCATCCACTCACTCACCCACTCACCCACCCACTCACTCACTCATCCACTCACTCACTCACTCACTCACTCACTCACTCACTCATCCACTCATCCACTCACACTCACTCATCCACTCACCCACTCACTCACTCACTCACTCACACACTCATCCACTCATTCACTCACTCACTCATCCACTCACTCATCCACTCACTCATCCACTCATTCACTCACTCACTCACTCACTCACCCACTCACTCACTCACTCACTCACTCACTCACTCACTCACTCATCCACTCATCCACTCACTCACCCACCCATCCACTCACTCACTCACCCATCCACTCACTCACTCACTCTTCTTCTTAGGCAGTCCCTCGGAACCGAGGATGACTTGCTTCCACACTAAAAATGAGTTCTCAGGTGACTGATGAGTCCAATGCGGGACCTACAGTCTCTGTCACAGGTGGGGCAGACGGTGGTTGAAGGGGCGGGTGGGTGGGGTGCTTGGGTTGACGTGCGCTCCTTGCGCTTGGCTTCCGCTTGCTCCCGGCGAAGAGACTCGAGGTGTTCAGCGCCTTCCCGGATGCTTCTCCTCCACTTTGTGCGGTCTAGGGCCAGGGATTCCCAGGTGTCGGTGGGGATGTTGCACATTTTCAAGGAGGCTTTGAGGGTGTCCTTGAAGCGTTTCCTCTGCCCACCTGGGGCTCTCTTGCCGTGCTGGAGCTCCGAGTAGAGCGCTTGTTTTGGGAGTCTCGTATCGGGCATGCGGACAATGTGACCCGTCCATCGGAGCTGATTGAGCGTGGTCAAAGCTTCGATGCTGAGGATGTTGGCCTGAGCAAGAACACTGACGTTGGTGCGCCTATCCTGCCAATGGATTTGCAGGATCTTGCGGAGGCAGCGTTGGTGGTACCTCTCCAGTGCTTTGAGGTGCCTCCTCTACATGGTCCATGTCTCTGAGGCATACAGCAGGGCGGGTATCACTGCTGCTCTGTAGACCGAGCTTAGTGCCGGGTTTGAGGTCCTGGTCTTCAAACACTCTCTTCCTCAGGCGACCAAAGGCTGCACTGGCACACTGAAGGCGGTGTTGGACTTCGTCGTCGACGTCTGCCCTTGTTGACAGTCGGCTCCCGAGGTATGGAATGTGGTCCAAGTTGTCCAAGGCCTCGTCGTGGATTTTGATCATCGGGGGGCAGCACTGTGTGGTGGGGGCAGGTTGGTAGAGGACCTTTGTCTTACGGATGTTTAGTGCAAGGCCCATGCTCTCATCCACTCACTCAGTCACCCACCCATCCACTCACTCACTCATCCATCCACTCACTCACCCACTCACTCACTCATCCACTCACTCACCCACCCACTCACCCACCCACTCACTCATCCACTCACCCACTCACTCACCCACTCACTCATCCACTCACCCACTCACTCACTCACTCACTCACTCATCCACTCACTCACTCACTCATCCACTCACTCATCCACTCACCCACTCACTCACTCACCCACTCACTCATCCACTCACCCACTTACCCACTCACTCATCCACTCACTCACTCACTCATCCACTCACCCACTCACTCACTCACTCGCTCACTCATCCACTCACTCACTCACTCATCCACTCACTCATCCACTCACCCACTCACTCACTCACCCACTCACTCATCCACTCACCCACTTACCCACTCACTCATCCACTCACCCACTTACCCACTCACTCATCCACTCACTCACTCACTCACTCATCCACTCACTCACTCACTCACTCACTCACTCACTCACCCACTCACTCACTCACTCACCCACTCACTCACCCACTCACTCACCCACTCACTCACTCACTCACTCACCCACTCACTCACTCACTCACTCACTCACTCACTCACTCACTCACCCACTCACCCACTCACTCACCCACTCACTCACTCACTCACTCACTCACTCACTCACTCACTCACTCACTCACTCACCCACTCACTCACTCACTCATCCATTCACTCACCCACTCACTCACTCACTCACTCACTCTCACTCACTCTCACTCACTCACCCACTCACTCACCCACTCACTCACTCACTCACTCACTCACTCACCCACTCACTCATCCACTCACTCACCCACTCACCCACTCACTCACCCACTCACTCACTCACTCACCCACTCACTCACTCACCCACTCACCCACTCACCCACTCACCCACTCACCCACTCACTCACTCACTCACTCACTCACCCACTCACCCACTCACTCATCCACTCACCCACCCACTCACCCACTCACTCACCCACTCACTCACTCACTCACCCACTCACTCACTCACCCACTCACCCACTCACCCACTCACCCACTCACTCACTCACTCACTCACTCACCCACTCACCCACTCACTCATCCACTCACCCACTCACCCACTCACTCACTCACCCACTCACTCACTCACTCACTCACTCATCCACCCACTCATGAACTAATTCACTCTGTCACTAATCCACTCAACGTTCCCTCACTCACCAGGTGGGGAGGGGTTACAATTCTCCCACCTATTTCACCTTACGGAGACCTGCAGAGTATTTTCTATATACTGAAGTTACAGGGCTGGGGCCTGAACTCACAGCCTCCTGGCGCTGCGGCGAGAGTGTTACCAAAGCTAGTTCAGACTAAAGGTGGTGGAAATCTAGAACTCTCTCCCCCAAAGGTTGGTGCCTGCCGTACCCTGGACGCTGGGGTTCGATTGGAGCAGATGTTGAGTGATAATTGTTTTGTTGGGTTAAGCTATCAAGCGATACGGAGCAAAGGCGGGCAAATGGAGTTGAGGTACAGACCAGCCATTGAATGGCGGAACAGACTCGAGGGGCTGAATGGCCTCCTCCTGTTCCTAGTTCCTGGTAGCCCATCATCCTCTCAGTCAGTCAATGAAGGCGATGCCTCACCCCTACTGTCCACGACACAATATATCGGCTCTTATCCAAGGAGATGGCAAAAGGATAAATATTTTAATCACTACTGGAGCTGAATAGTTTATAATCATTAGATTACCATTTCTTCAGTATAAATAATTACAAACAATTGACCCAGCATCAATGGCCGTTTGCGGAAGAGAGTTCCAAACTTCTCCCACTCTTTTTGTGTCGAAGTGTTTCCTAACTTCACTCCTGAACGATCTGACAGTAATCTTTAGGCGATGCCTTCTAGACTCCCCATGCGCTCAGTGTACCCCTGGTCAGTCGCTCTCCTCTCCCCCATTCCCAGTACTGCACTCCCGCACATCCTGAAATCGTGGAAGGTGCTGAATCAATTCAAGACTTTCCTGTATTGCATTGTTGTGAAATTCCTCTCTGTGCTGTATTCCCACCTTGTCAATCTAGTCGGGTTAAAGAGCGCAATAAAATAGCGGGGGGGGGGGGTGCAGTTTCAATCCAATCGAAACATTCTTTACCAGTTAGAAATACAGAGAAATACAGACAGGAATTCCCAATTTCGGGAGTGTGAAGGGATTCCAGGGAATCTGCCCGCCCACAGTAAATTATGCGGTGAGGTTTGTAGCAGAGAGTCATGTCAAGATAGGAATGCTGATAATTCGCTGGAATAAACAGTTCGAAGAAAAAGAGTAGGGATTTTCCTCAGCTCCAGGGCCTTCTGGATACCACCTGCTGCTCAGGGGAGGCAAGAGACCCTCAGGGTAGCTGTGGCGCTGAGTGCTTACCTTTTGATAGAGTAAATAGGGTGACAGTTTCCACTGGGAGGAGGGTAAGTGGGAAAAGGGAATGATATCCTCCGGTCTGGTACTGTACAGGAGCTGACACTGAGACTCATACGGACCGTACAGCAACAGACGGGAGTGAATCGTTCCCTTTTACCCGCAGTGTGTTGTACATGTACAGGAGCTGACACTGAGACACACACGGGCCGTACAGCAACAGACAGGAGTGAATCGTTCCCTTTTACCCGCAGTGTGTTGTACATGTACAGGAGCTGACACTGAGACACACACGGGCCGTACAGCACCAGACGGGAGTGAATCGTTCCATTTTACCCGCTGTGTGCTGTACATGTACAGGAGCTGACACTGAGACACACACGGGCCGTACAGCAACAGACAGGAGTGAATCGTTCCCTTTTACCCGCAGTGTGCTGTACATGTACAGGAGCTGACACTGAGACACACACGGGCCGTACAGCACCAGACATGAGTGAATCGTTCCCTTTTACCCGCTGTGTGCTGTACATGTACAGGAGACACGGAGACACACACGGGCCGTACAGTACCAGACGGGAGAGAATCGTTCCCTTTTACCCGCTGTGTACTGTACATGTACAGGAGCTGACACTGAGACACACACGGGCCGTACAGTACCAGACGGGAGAGAATCGTTCCCTTTTACCCGCTGTGTGCTGTACATGTACAGGAGCTGACACTGAGACACACACGGGCTGTACAGTACCAGACGGGAGAGAATCGTTCCCTTTTACCCGCTGTGTGCTGTACATGTACAGGAGCTGACACTGAGACACACACGGGCCGTACAGTACCAGACGGGAGTGAATCGTTCCCTTTTACCCGCAGTGTGCTGTACATGTACAGGAGACACGGAGACACACACGGGCCGTACAGTACCAGACGGGAGTGAATCGTTCCCTTTTACCCGCTGTGTGCTGTACATGTACAGGATCTGACACTGAGACACACACCGGCCGTACAGTACCAGACGGGAGTGAATCGTTCCCTTTTACCCGCTGTGTACTGTACATGTACAGGAGCTGACACTGAGACACACACACGGGCCGTACAGTACCAGACGGGAGTGAATCGTTCCCTTTTACCCGCTGTGTACTGTACATGTACAGGAGCTGACACTGAGACACACATGGGCCGTACAGTGCCTGTTGTGCAATGTAAACACTCCAGAGAATAACATTATGATACTTTGTTGGGTCTCAGCTCACCTCTGTGGGTTCAAGTCGTGCTCCAGAAACTTGAGTACATAATCTAGGCTGACACTCCCAGTGCCGTACTGAGGGAGTGCGGCACTGTTGGAGGTGCTGTCTTTTGGATCCGATGTTAAACCGAGGCCCCGTCTGCTCTCTCAGGTGGATGTAAAAGATCCCATGTCACTATTTTGGCGAGCAGGGGTGTTTTCCCTGGTGTCCTGGGGCCAATATTTATCCCTCAATCAACATAATAAAAACAGATTATCTGGGTCATTATCACATTGCTGTTTGTGGGATCTTGCTGTGCGTAAATAGTTTCCTACATTACAACAGTGACGACACTCCAAAAAGTACTTCATTGGCTGTAAAGCGCTTTGGGATGCACTGAGGTGGTGAAAGATGCGATTTAAGTTCTTTCTTTCTTTAATTTCTCCTGATTCTCGTACAAACCGTGAAGATTCTGGTGGCTCTATGGTGCACATTGAAACCCAGCAGGCGATTCTACCGCGATCGGCAAAAACAATTTGACTGGGACTTGGGGAAGCGGGAGTGAGGCGTCCGGAGGTGGCGCTCTTGCACTCCCGGAGCCATTGCCGCAGCTTCAAAACCGCGCCACACCGCCCTCTCGTGGCGATGCTGGTATTGCAGCAATTTAACCATTAAATCTTTGGCCGAAGCAGAATTAACAACAGCAACAACAACTTGTATTTATATAGCGTCTTTAAAGTAGTGAAACCTCCCAAGGCGCTTCATAGGAACATAATCAGATGGAATTTGACACCGAGCCGCATAAGGAGATATTAGGGCAGGTGACCAAAAACTGGGTCAAATCAGAGGTAGGTTTTAAGGAAGAGAGCGAGGCGGAGAGGTTTAGGCAGGGAATTCCAGAGCTCAGGGCCCAGGCCACAGAAGGCACGGCCACCAAAGGTTGAGCGATTATAATCAGGGATGCTCAAGAGGGCAGAATTAGAGGAGCGCAGATATCTCCCGGGCAGGGGTTGTGGGGCTGGAGGAGATTACAGAGATAGGGAGGGGGGCGAGGCCATGGAGAGATTTGCAAACAAGGATGGGAATTTTAAAATCACGGCGTTGCTTAACCGGGAGCCAATGTAGGTCAGCGAGCACAGGGGTGATGGGCGAACGGGACTTGGTGCGAGTTAGGACACGGGCAGTCCAGTTTTGGATGACCTCAGGTTTACGGAGGGTGGAATGTGGGAGGTCGGCCAGGAGTGCGTTGGAATAGTCGAGTCTAGAGGTAACAAAGGCATGGATGAGGGTTTCAGCAGCGGATGAGCTGAGGCAAGGGGCGGAGACGGGCGATGTTACGGAGGTGGAAATAGGCGGTCTTAGTGATGTCGGGTCTTCTATGTGGTCGGAAGCTCATTTCAGGGTCAAATATGACACCAAGGTTGCGAACAGTGTGGTTCAGCCTCAGACAGATGTTAGGGAGAGGGATGGAGTCAGTGGCTAGGGAACGGGGTTTGTGGTGGGGACCAAAAACAATGGCTTCGGTCTTCCCAATATTTACTTGGAGAAAAATTCTGCTCATCCAGAACTGGATATCGGACAAGCATTCTGTTAATTTAGACACCGTGGAGAGGTCGAGAGAAGTGGTGGTGAGGTAGAGCTGGGTGTCGTCAGCGTACATGTGGAAACTGACGCTGTGTTTTCGGATGATGTCGCCAAGGGGCAACATGTAGATGAGAAATAGGAGGGGCCAAGGATAGATCCTTGGGGGACACCAGAGGTAACGATGCGGGAGTGGGAAGAGAAGCCATTGCGGGTGATTCTCTGGTTACGGTTAGATAGATGAGAATGGAGCCAGGCGAGTAGCAAAACTGACAGCAGTTTGGGGAAGCAGAGAAATAGAGGTGTTTTGGAGCCCCGGTGAAGTACAGGCTGAGGAGCCGGGAGCCGGTGAACGGAGTCACTACTCGCGGGAGGCTGTAATTACTCCGTGCCACGATTTCCTTGTGTCCTGTTGAGGTGTGAGTGAGAGAGGTGCTGGAAAAGATTACCCAGATATTGGAGAGGGCGAGGATCTGCAGAGAGTTAAACATTATTGAGGGGGGTGAGAAATGTTTGGCCACTCCTGCTCCACAACGTTCTCCTGTTGTGCCACACCCGGACTGTGCTGTCGATGGGTGAGTTTGATTGTCTGCTGGCTCAGTGGGTCGCACTCTCCAGGTGGGAGGGGCTAGGAGTGAGCAGGTGCTGCTGGTTGCCTGATTACTGCAGGGAGTTGGAGTGAGTTTGTAAAAAGTTGGTGGTGGTTTTTTTTTTCAGGTTTTAGGGTCTTTTTGGAATGCTGGGCCCCTCAGAGGACAACGTCCCCAGGGTGAATTTAATCAGGGGAGAAAATGTTGGGGGAAGGGAGAAAAAAAGGCCCAAAGATTTGGGCCGGGACCCCAGGAGGTTTGGAAAAGAAAACACGGTGGTGGTTCAGTGCGAGGACAAGGAGATACGAGCCTGGGATATTATCCAGGCGGTACATGAGGAC
Source organism: Somniosus microcephalus (assembly GCF_052327205.1). NCBI lineage: Eukaryota > Metazoa > Chordata > Chondrichthyes > Squaliformes > Somniosidae > Somniosus > Somniosus microcephalus. Next base: position 14,872,482 of record NC_140987.1, on the reverse strand, counting down.
TACGGCGAGGGAAGCTGCTTTGCCTGCCGACCAAAGCTGAATGTTGGGTTCGAGGTGACGGTCAGTGGCCGAGAGGAGGTGGAAAGACTTTTACTGAGTTTGAAGGTTGGAGATAAGTTCTTGGCGATATCTCTGCTATATTCGGAAGAGGTGGTGGTCTCATTCTTAAACCTGCTGGTTTATATTGAGGACGATGTGCTAATCAAAAAGTTGGAGTCGTGGGACATTAAAATTTGCTCAGCAGTAAAGAGGAGATACTATCCAGGAACGCGGGTAGCAGATGGAACCCATTATGTAAAGGTACCATTCCCAGAGGGGGTGAAGTCATTGCCGTATAGCATGAAATTTGAGACAATGGAAGGAGTGCAGTACTTCTGAGTACTGCATGGTAACCAGGTGAAGGTTTGTTATTATTGTCTTGGACACGACCATCTTGTAAGAAGCTAGCCAGAGTTGTATTGTTATATCTGCAGCAAGTGTGGACAGATCGCTCGGAGCTGCGAGGCGGAGAGCTGTGGGGTGTGTCACAAAGGCCCCGCCCGCTGTGAGTGTGAGGCAGAAGGAAGCCCCTTGAGTGACGAGGAGATGGGAGCAGGAGCAGGAGGTGTGAGTGGAGCGGCTGGAGGAGCAGAGCAGGCAGAGGACACAGCTGGTGATTGGAAGATAAAAGAGCGCAGGAAGAGGCAGAAAATTGCAGAGCAGAGAACAGGATGGAGATGGTGGAAAAGGACAAAGACAGCAGTGGGCAGCAAGGGTCGAGGGCAGAGTTGAGCCATAATACGGCTCAGCTCTCCCTAAAGAATCTGGTGTCCGCGGGGGGAGAGGAGGCAGGAGCGGGGTGCGGGGTAAGTGTAAGTACTCCAAAGAAAGACGGGGAGTCGGACATCTTGGGCAGCAGGAGGGGGCAAGACAGGAGAAGGTGCAAGAGGCAGGAGCCTTAAAGGGGCAGCAGGACAGGAGGGGGAGACAAAGATGCCAGAAGGGAGCAAGATAGGTGCAGATGCGCCATTGTCCCAGAGAGAGAAGAAACGGGGAGCAAGGGCCAGCGGTGGAGATAAGGCCGAAGGGAGTGGCACGACTGGAGAAACCGTGATAGCAGGAAGACTCTCTAAGCGAGATGATGTATCTGACGGGGAGCAGGGACAGGAGGTTACAGAGGAGCTCGAGAGAGTGGAGTCAGAGGGGGACAGAGACATGGAAGTGGGGGGTGGGGTGGCATCGTGTGGAAAGTGAAAGGTTAGTGAGGGGCAGAAGGAGGGAGAGGGGGGGGGCTCCTCGGCCCAAACCTAACGTAAGGAAGAGGCTGAAACAGCAGGGAAGGTTCAAACAGGAGGTGAAAAGGAGCCGGAGGCTGCAGGAGAAAGCAACAGCTGCCCGAAAAGTTGGGAAGGAGCATGAGAGGAGGGAAGGGCCGGAGATTAAATGATGGGGGGATTATCGGGCACACTTCCCTTATTCGGAGCCATGATTACTGATTAATTTTTAAAGTACAATAGATTAGTATATGTTATGGGAGACAAATTAAACTTCAGGTTTTGATGTTAATATGTGATGGAGGAAAGGCTGTGCAGAGCGGCGGAATGGATCTGTCTGATACAATGGAACGATCACCATGTTGTAAATGTTTTTTATGTTCAATAAATAATATTTATTATGATGGCACCCTCCCCTCTGAGTCAGAAGGTCGTGGGTTCAATTCCCTTCCAGAGACCTGAGCACAAAAATCCAGGCCGACACTCCCAGTAGTACTGAGGGAGTGCCGCACTGTCGGAGGGTCAGTACTGAGGGAGTGCTGCACTGTCGGAGGGTCAGTACTGAGGGAGTGCTGTACTGTCGGAGGGTCAGTACTGAGGGAGTGCTGCACTGTCGGAGGGTCAGTACTGAGGGAGTGCTGCATTGTCGGAGGTGCCGTCTTTCGGATGAGACATTAAACCGAGGCCACGTCTGCTCTCTCAGGTGGATGTAAAAGATCCCATGGCACTATTTCGAAGAAGAGCAGGGGAGTTCTCCCCGGTGTCCTGGGGCCAATATTTATCCCTCAATCAATATCACTAAAACAGATTATCTGGTCATCATCACATCGCTGTTTGTGGGAGCTTGCTGTGCACAAATTGGCTGCCACATTTCATAAGCACATAAGAAATAGGAGCAGGAGTTGGCCATTCGGCCCCTCAAGTCTGCTCCGCCATTCAATAAGATCATGGCTAATCTTCTACCTCATCTCCACTTTCCTGCCCTATCCCCATATCCATTGATTCCCTTAATATTCAAAATTCTATCGATCTCTGTCTTGAATATACTCAACGACTGAGGCTCCACAGCCCTCTGGGGCAGAGAATTCCAAGGATTCACCTCCCTCTGAGTGAAGAAATTTCTCCATCTCAGTCCTAAATGGCCGACCCCTTATTCTGAGACTGTGACCCCTGGTTCTAGACTCCCAGCCAGGGGAAACATCCTCCCAGCATCTACCCTGTCAAGCCCTGTAAGAATTTTGTATGTTTCAATGAAATCACCTCTCATTCTTCTAAACTCCAGTGAATATCGGATTACATTACAACAGTGACTACACTTCAAAAAGTACTTCATTGGCTGTAAAGCGGATTGGGACGTCGGGTGGTTGTGAAAGGCACTGTGGAAATGCAAGACTATCTTTTTTTCCCCCAAATAAAACAAAACGGTGCCAGCAGGTGGCGCTTCATCACAGCTGATGCCTGACAGCGAGTCAGGATGTCCTCCCACTGGCTCGGCTCCACAGTCAGCTGGTTGTTTATTAGGCAGGCTGCTCCTGGCTGGCTTGTAGGCTGCTCCGAGAGCTCTGTGACACCAGCAGTCCCTCCCTCTTACTGCCTGGCCTGGAGAAAAAAAAGACTTGCATTTCTATAGCGCCTTTCACGACCACCGGTGCTTCACAGCCAACAAAGTACTTTTTTTGAAGCTCAGCATAAGCTCGAGGAACAGCACCTCATCTTTCCGATTAGGCACTTTACAGCCTTCCGGACTCAAGGTCGAGTTCAACAATTTCAGATCATAACCTCGGCCACTATTGGCCCAGAAATTCAGGTCGGGGGCTTCCCGCGGGTGCAAGCCTCCGACCTGCACTTACCTAGCGCGCCGGCCGTTGAGCTGTGGGCCCGCGTGGGATTCCGATCCTGGGCCTGCTCCAACTGCCGGCGCGCAGTGCTTGCGTATCCCAGGGGCGCAGTTAGTTCGAAGCGTCCCCTGGGATCACGTGGGCCATGGAGAGCCAATGGTAGCAGGGAATCTCTATTCATAGATTTGACAGGAAGAGCTGTCAAAACTATAAATACAATTCAGCCCCAAAACATCACTGAAACTTCAAATAAATTTTTAAAAAACATCACATTTTTAACATAACTATAAATGACATAAAATAACTATTTTAAACAATAATTTAAATTTTTGAAAAAATTAATTACAGTTTCTAACGGGGCTAAAAATAAACTTACCTTTCTTTAAAGTATTTTAAAAATAATAAACCTGTGGAAAAAATGTTTTAATTTTACTTAATTCACCACTTACCTTGTTAAAAGCAGGCCTTGCGACTGCTTTTTACAAGTGTAGCTGCTGGAGACTTACCCTCCCGGGAAAACCTGTAAAAAGAAACGTAAGTTCCAGGCGCACGCGCCGCCTCTCCGGCGCACGCGTTCGACCTGTGAAGCCCTTCCTTTAAGGGAACGGAAGTTCCGGTTTCCCGCACATACGCAGTGCATGCATGAAACCGGCACTTTCGTTGGGCCTACGCGTGAGTACCCAGTGCGTACTCACCCGTGGGGACCCGAAGTTCTGGATTATATTTTTATATATTTTTTATCCACACCTTTTGGTTTGTGCCTTTTCCTTTTCTCTCTCCCACATGGCAGTTGTCTCTCACTCTGCCAGCGCATTTCACACTTCATCTAGAGCCGTCTTTTGTTTCTTTACCTGTCCTATTACCATCTCGTCTCGCCTTGAATATCTCTTAATGTCTCTTCACCCCCCACAGACCTTCCCTTTTGTTCTTTCACCCCCTCCCCCATTTCCCAGCCCCCAAACTTGCTTTTTAATCTGTTTCATTTCCTGCTTTTTTTTCAGTCCTGACGAAGGGTCTTCGACCCGAAACATTGACTCTGTTTCTCTCTCCACGGATGTTGCCCTGGCCTGCTGAGTTTTTCCAGCGTTTTCTGTTGTTATTTCGGATTTCCAGCATCCGCAGTATTTTGCTATTGTTTTTTACTTTTTTTGAAGTGTAGTCACTGATGCAATGTGGGAAACGCGGCAGTTAATTTGCGCACAGCAAGCTCCCACAAACAGCAATGTGATAATGACCAGACAATCTGTTTTAGTGATGTTGGTTGAGGGATAAATGTTGGCCCCAGGACACCGGGGAGAACTTCCCTGCTCTTCTTCAAAATAGTGGCCGTGGGATCTTTTACATCCACCTGAGAGAGCAGGCATGGCCTTGGTTTAGCGTCTCATCTGAAAGACGGCACCTCCAACAGTGCAGCACTCCCTCAGCACTGCACTGGGAGTGTCAGCGTGGATTTTTGTGCTCAAGTCTCTGGAGTGGGACTTGAACCCACAACCTTCATGACCTCAGAGGTGAGGGTGCTGCCCACTGAGCCACAGCTGGCACCAGAACCTTCAGCCTTGGGTTTAACAGCCAGTGCCTCGAACTGAACAACACAGACTGCCTCTTGCCAATCACTTAGGTGATACAAGTGGATGGGATTGTTGAGTCAGACCTTCTCCTTCAGAACAGCCTCACACAGGCTGACAGGTCCTTCATATGAAATAATTCACCTGTCAAGTGCACTCAGGCTTCACTTAATTATGGTGCAAACAGTTGAATTAAACGGTGCAGAATAGAGTCATTACTGTCTTCGGAAAATCACTCACTAACCACAACTTAATGTACAATTGCCTCACACGACTAGTCATTAAATTAAGGTGCAGTGACCGGGATCAGGTGGAATTTACTGATCCCTGGTGAAGTGAGTCCGGGATCAGGCGGAATATCCTGCTCCTGGTGCAGTGTCCGGGATCAGGTGGAATTTCCTGTTCCCTGGAGCAGTGAGTCCGGGATCAGGTGGAATTTCCTGTTCCTGGAGCAGTGAGTCCGGGATCAGGTGGAATATCCTGCTCCTGGTGCAGTGTCTGGGATCAGGTGGAATTTCCTGTTCCTGGAGCAGTGAGTCCGGGATCAGGTGGAATTTCCTGTTCCTGGAGCAGTGAGTCCGGGATCAGGTGGAATTTCCTGTTCCTGGTGAAGTGAGTCCGGGATCAGGTGGAATTTCCTGTTCCTGGTGAAGTGAGTCCGGGATCAGGTGGAATTTCCTGTTCCTGGAGCAGTGAGTCCGGGATCAGGTGGAATTTCCTGTTCCTGGTGAAGTGAGTCCGGGATCAGGTGGAATTTCCTGTTCCTGGAGCAGTGAGTCCGGGATCAGGTGGAATTTCCTGTTTCCTGGTGCAGTGAGTCCGGGATCAGGTGGAATTTCCTGTTCCTGGAGCAGTGAGTCCGGGATCAGGTGGAATTTCCTGCTCCCTGGCAGAGTGAGTCCAGGATTAAAAGTACTTCATTGGCTGGAAAGGCCCTTTGGGACATCCTGAGGTTGTGAAAGGCGCTATAGAAATGCAAGTTCATTCTTTCTAAAAAGGATGAGGGACCGCAGTTACGTGGAGAGATTGGAGAAGCTGGGACTGTTCTCCGCCGAGCAGGGAAGATTAAGAGGAGATTTAATAGAATTCAAAATGATGAGAGCTCTTGATGGGGTTCATGGGGAGAAACTGTGACCACTGGCAGAAAGGTCGGTTACCAGAGGCCGCAGTTTGAAGGTAATTACAAAAAATCCAGGGGGAAGAATTAGGAGATTTGTTTTTCCGCAGCGAGTTGTTGTGATCTGGAACACGCTGCCTGAAAGGGCGGTGGAAGCAGATTCAACAGTAACTTTCAAAAGGGAGTTGGATAAATAGTTGAAAAGGAAAGATTTGCAGGGCTCTGGACGACGTTCCATTTAAGCTGCGTGGCCTCGTGGCCGATCAGCACTCCAGGGATCCCGCACAGCCGGCTTGTCGATGTAAAAAACCCGGTATTTCGAATGGCCTGCGCAGCCCCTTAAAGGCTTGGCTACGGGGAAAGAGCGGGGTTGTGGGGGGGTAGTGGGACTAATTGGAGAGCTCTTTCAAAGGCACGATGGGCCGAAGGGCCTCCCTCTGTGCTGTATCATTCGATGAGGAGCCACGGACCTGATCTGCCAGTTGTTGGAGGCGAATCTGCCGCAGGAACCTCAAAAAAAAGTGGCCCTTGTCGAAAGGCTTGGACTCTCCGGCGATGGGAAACAGCCAGTCAGTGTTCAGTGGTGAATGGGCCTGCGTGCTGGGAACGACGTATGCAGCAGCTCGCAGAGGGTTAGGTCTGTAAATGCTCTCATGCATAATGCATTATTGGAGCTGACTTTGATCACAGCAGGTTGTAAAATTGTTCAGTGCTTGAAGCCATCCCTAGCAACCACCAAGTGTGATCGCAGCCCATCGGCACCACCAGCCGCGGTCACTAGGCGCCAAGTGCTTCGCGCGTTCTAACGGCGCTCGTTCGTCCGCCATTCTAACGCCGGCTTTGACCGACGGTGGTCAGGCGCCCCCAACTCCGCAATCTAATATTGCTCTTAATTCCTGAAACGCTCCAGTAAAATGAATGCTGCAGTCGTTCAAAATGCACTGTAAAGGCAGCCAGAGGCGGTAATTGTCAGTTTTGACTCCTAGTCTCTGTTCATTGCTGCGAATATGTTATTGTGACAGTGTTATTAGGTTTTTTTTTCCAATTATGTAACAGCTCCAAACCCTGTGCTGTGAATTTACCCGTCTCCCTGAATCAAGAGTCTTGACCCACTAATCTGAGCGTGTTTACACATTTGTTCTCCAAACACAATCCGTCTCATGTCAAGTGGCAGCCAGCAAATCTGCCGCATTGTTGAAGTGTTGACTCCCCACCCCCTCGGCTCAGCAGCAGCCTTCAGCGTCGCTGGTCTCCAGCGACTGCACAGCTCTCAGCCTTTAACAATGACCATCGCAACTTCATCTTTTTGTAAAGATTTCACCTTATTTCTTTCAAATCCCATGGAGCTTTCTTTTAGGCCGGTTTATTTTTGGGGATTGTGAGTGTTGACCTTCAAACATGCTGAACATTGTCTCAGAGATGTCGGTGACCCTTCAGCCAAAAGAGCTCTCACTTCTGGATCATCTCAGGAATCTTTCTGGCCTTGTCCCAATGCAGCCTTTTCTTTAGGACCTTGGTGACCATAATGCCAGACATGAGTGAATTACTCCCTCTATAAGACCATAAGAAACAGGAGCAGGAGTCGGCCACACAGCCCCTCGAGCCTGCTCCGCCATTCAATGAGATCATGGCTGATCTTCGACCTCAACTCCACTTTCCCGCCCGATCCCCATATCCCTTGATTCCCCTAGAGTCCAAAAATGTATCGATCTCAGCCTTGAATATACTCAACGACTGAGCCTCCACAGCCCTCTGAGGTAGAGAATTCCAAAGATTCACAATCCTCTGAGTGAAGAAATTTCACCTCATCTCGGTCTTAAATGGCTGACCCCTTATCCTGAGACTGTGACCCCTGGTTCTAGACTCTCCAGCCAGGGGAAACAACCTCTCAGCATCTACCCTGTCAATCCCCCTCAGAATCTTGTATGTTTCAATGAGATCACCTCTCATTCTTCTAAACTCCAGAGAGTATCAGCCCATTCGACACAATCTCTCATCATAGGACAGCCCTCTCATCCCAGGAATCAATCTAGTGAACCTTTGTTGCACCGCCTCCAAGGCAAGTATGTCCATCCTCAGATAAGGAGACCAAAACTGTGCACAGTACTCCAGGTGTGGTCTCACCAAGCCCCTGTACAATTGTAGCAAGACTTCCTTCCTTTAACTGCAAGTTTTTTTTTATTCATTGGATGTGGGCATCGCTGGCAAGGCCAGCATTTATTGCCCATCCTTAATTGCCCTTGAGAAGGTGGTGGTGAGCCGCATTCTTGAACCACTGTTCTTTTGTACAACTGAGTGGTTCGCTCAGCCATTTCAGGGTGGCAGTTAAGAGTCAACCACATTGCTGTGGGTCTGGAGTCACGTATAGGCCAGACCGGGTAAGGGCAGCAGATTTCCTTCCCTAAAGGACATTAGTGAACCAGATGGGTTTTTACAACAATCCGATAGTTTCATGGTCACTATTACTGACACTAGCGTTTTGTTCCAGATTTATTTAATTAACTGAATTTAAATTTCCCAGCTGCCGTGGTGGGATTTGAACTCATGTCTCTGGATCATTAGTCCAGGCCTCTGGATTACTAGCCCAGTGACATTACCACTACGCTACCGTTCCTGGTAAATGTTGTTGTCGTTGTTTTATCTGGTGTCTTTTGCGCCCACAGACATTCTCACTGACACACGCGGGAATGTAAACTGTTTTACCTTTAATTATGTGAATCCCTTGAGCATCCATCTTGTGTTTATCAGACCCTACACCGCTCTCTGTTTATATCCAGGAGGGGAAACCCCCTGAAGACAACAAGAGTGGACAAGACGGGCTTGGCCACAATGCCTCTCTCCGCCCATGGGGAATAGACCCCACTGGCATTCACTGCCGCTGCTCTCCCATGGATGTTATCTCTGCGGGTGAGGGCAACCAGCCTCTATGTAATTATTGCAATTTGAGCAGATAATCCAGGCCGGCACTCCCAGTGCAGTGCTGAGGGAGGGCTGCACTGTCGGAGGTGCCGTCTTTTGGATGAAATGTTAAACCGAGGCCCCGTCTGCCCTCTCAGGTGGACGTAAAAGATCCCACGGCCACTATTTCGAAGAAGAGCAGGGGAGTTCTCCCCGGCGTCCTGGGCCAATATTTATCCCTCAATCAATGGCCCAGAAATTCGGGTCTCCACGGGTGAGTACGCACGGGGTACTCACGCGTAGGCTCAAAGAAAGTGCCGGTTTCGTGCATGCACTGTGCATGCGCGGGAAACTGGCACGTCCGTTCCCCTGAAAGAAGGGGTTGACAGGTGGAACACGTGCGCCAGAGAGGCAGCGCGTGCGCATCGAACTTACGTTTTTTTTGCAGGTTTCTCCGGGAGGGTAAGTCTCCAGGAGTTACACTTTTAAAAAGCAGGCGCAAGGCCTGCTTTTAACAAGGTAAGTGGTGAATTAATTAAAATTAAAACATTTTTTCCACAGTTTTATTATTTTTAAATACTTTAAAGAAAGGTAAGTTTATTTTTAGCCCCATTAGAAAATGTAATTAACTTTTTCAAAAATTTAAATTATTGTTTAAAATAGTTATTTCATGTAATTTATAGTTATTTTAAAAATGTGATTTTTAAAAAATTTATTTGAAGTTTTAGTGATGTTTTGGGGCTTATAGCATTTATAGGTTTGACAGGCCCTGTCAAACTTATGAATGAAGCATTCCCTGCTCCGATTGGCTCTCCATGGCCCACGTGATCCCAGGGGACGCATCGAACTAACTGCGCCCCTGGGATACATAAGCACTGCGCGCCGGCAGTTACATAAGAACATAAGAACATAAGAAATAGGAGCAGGAGTAGGCCAATCGGCTCCTCGAGCCTGCTCCGCCATTCAATAAGATCATGGCTGATCTGATCCTAACCGCCAATCCACTATCACAGAACCATCTCCTGAATCTAACAGAATTAGACACATGAAATAGGAGCAGGATCAGGCTACACGGCCCCTGGGCCCGCTCCGCTACCCACAGGGCCATGACCGATCCGAACCTAGACTCATGTCCAAATTCCTGCCCGCTCCCCGTAACCCTTAATTCCCTTTACTTCTAGGAAACTGTCTATTTCTGTTTTAAATTTATGTAATGATGTAGCTTCTACAGCTTTTTGGGGCAGCATATTCCATGGACCTACCACCCTCTGAGTGAAGTAGTTCCTCCTCATCTCAATTTTGAAAGAGCAGCCCCTTATTCTAAGACTATGCTCCCTAGTTCTAGTTTCACCCATCATCGGGAACATCCTCCCCGCATCCACCCGATCCAACCCCTTCACAATCTTATATGTTTCAATAAGACCGCCTCTCATTCTTCTGAACTCCAATGAGTAGAGTCCCAATCTACTCAACCTCTCCTCATATGTCCATCCCCTCATCCCCGGGATTAACCGAGTGAACCTTCTTTGTACTGACTCGAGAGCAAGTATGTCCTTTCTTAAGTATGGACACCAAAACTGTACGCAGTATTCCAGGTGCAGTCTCACCAATACCTTGTACAGCTGAAGCAATACCTCCCTATTTTTATATTCTATCCCCCTAGCAATGAAAGCCAACATTCCATTGGCCTTCTTAATCACTTGCTGCACCTGCATACTAACCTTTTGAGTTTCGTGCACCAGGACCCCCAGATCCCTTTGTACTTCAGTACTTTCCAGTTTCTTGCCATTAAGATAATGGCAGTTGAAGGAGGCCCAGGATCGGAATCCCGCGCGGGCCCACAGCTCAACGGCCGGCGCGCTAGGTAAGTGCAGGTCGGGGGCTTGCACCTGCGGGAAGCCCCCGACCCGAATTTCTGGGCCAATATCACTAAAAAATGGGAGGTGCTGCCGAAGAAGCCTTGGCGAGTTGCTGCAGTGCATCTTGTAGAGGGTACACACTGCAGCCACGGTACGCCAGTGGTGGAGGGAGTGAATGTTTAAGGTGGTGGATGGGGTGCCAATCAAGCACCTCTCTCTCGCTCTCTCTTTCTGTCTCTCTCTTGCTCGCTCTCTTTCTTTCTCTCTCTGTCTCTCTCTCTCTGTCTTTCTCGCTTATCTCTTTGTACTTCTCTCTCTGTCTCTTTGGATTTTCTCTCTTTCATTTTCTTTCTATCTCTCCCTGTTTTTCTCTCTCTCTCCCTCTGTTTTTCTCTCTCTCTTTTCTCTGTGTCTCGATCTTTCTCTCTCTTTCTCACTCTCAGGTCAGTATCTTCAAGGTCCCATTAGCCTTTGAACAGTCTGGAATGCACATTAAAGCTTAATGTTCATTCTGACAGCCTCACTTCCAGGTTCAGTAATCCACAGATGGGTATTGTTCACACCATCAAACAAGGTTTTCCTGGCTTGATTAACATATTAATGATATTCAGACACACCAGAGCCTTCTAATAAGCAGCATAATCATAGATTTATCGCTCTGCAGAATCCTGCACTGCAGCAACTCGCCAAGGCTTCTTCGGCAGCACCTCCCAAACCCGTGACCTCTTCCACCTAGAAGGACAAGGGCAGCAGGCACATCGGAACACCATCACCTCCAAGTCACACACCATCCTGACTTGGAAATAGAAACATAGAAACATAGAAGATAGGAGCAGGAGTAGGCCATTCGGCCCCTCGAGCCTGCTTCGCAATTCAATGTAATCATGGCTGATCATCCAAATTCAGTACCCTGTCCCTGCCTTCTCCCCATACCCCTTGATCCCTTTAGCCTTAAGAAATATATCCAACCCCTTCTTGAATATATTTAATGTATTGGCCTCCACCGCCTTCTGTGGTAGAGAATTCCACAGGTTCACCACTCTCTGGGTGAAGAAATTCCTCCTCATTTCTGTCCTAAATGGCCTACCCCTTATCCTTAGACTATGACCCCTGGTTCTGGACTCCCCGGCCACCGGGAACATCCTTCCTGCATCTAGTCTGTCCAGTCCTGTCAGAATTTTATAAGTTTCAATGAGATCCCCTCTCATTCTTCTAAACTCCAGCCAGTCCAAGCCCAATCGACCCAATCTCTCCTCATACGTCATTCCTGCCATCCCAGGTATCAGCCTGGTGAGTCTTCGCTGCACTCCCTCCATGGCAAGAACATCCTTCCTCAGATAAGGCGACCAAAACTACACACAATACTCGAGGTGTGGTCTCACCAAGGCCCTGTACAACTGCAGCAAGACATTCTTGTTCCTGTACTCAAACCCTCTCGCTACGAAGGCCAACATACCATTTGCCTTCTTAACCGCCTGCTGCACCTGCATGCTTACCTTCAGCGGCCGTTCCTTTATCGTCGCTGGGTCAAACTCCTGGAACACCCTCCCTAACAGCACTGTGGGAGCACCTTCACCACACGGACTGCAGCGGTTCAAGGAGGCGGCTCACCACCACCTTCTCGAGGGCGATTAGGGATGGGCAATAAATGCTGGCCTTGCCAACGACGCCCACATCCCGAGAGTTAATTAAAAAAAACAATTGTGGCCCAGAAATTCCTGTTTCAGCTTCAACCTCAGTCATCATGCTGTTTATTATATTATCAGGTATGAGTAGATTGCCCTCGTTCTGCCCATGGTCTTTATATTATGGACTCAAGGTGGTTGACAGAACCGGGAGAGATTTCAGAAACTCACCCCACAGAGCCACCCAGTGGCCAGAACCTGTAAAATCATCGGGGCAATCGACAAAGGATAATTGAATGGGAAAGGTTCAGATAGCAAGGTGCAGTGGTGAACAAGAGCATGACCAGAATCATAGAATCTTACAGCACTGACGGAGGCCATTCGGCCCATCGTGCCTGTGCCAGCTCTTTGAACGAGCACTCCAATTAGTCGCACTCCTCCCTGCTCTTTCCCCACAGCCCTGACATTTTGTCCTTTTCCAGTATTTATCCAATTCCCTTTTGAAAGTTACTATTGAATCTGCTTCCACCGCCCTTTCGGGCAGCGCGTTCCAGATCACAACAACTCGCTGCGTAAAAGAAAATTCTCCTCATCTCCCCTTTGGCTCTTTGGCTAGTTATCTGAAATCTGTGTCCTCTGGTCACCGACCCTCCTGCCACTGGAAACAGTTTCTCCTTATTTACTCTCTCAACCCCAGCCCCCGCTCCCCGCTCCCCGCTCCCCGCTCCTCACAGGCAGTAAAGGTTTGTGGATAGGAAGTGCCTTCACGTGAAGGGAAGTGATGCAACACCATTGAAGGAGAGCCCAGGTAGGTCCCAGGGGAGAACATTGCTGTGGCTCAGGGTTAGAAGTATTATTGTAAGTGGGGCATTGAAATTTGGCTCAGGAGCATCGCCAACGCTCCAGGAATGTCCAGGAGTCTCCAGGAATGGAAGATTTATCACCGAAACTCTGCTGCCAGCAACACTGGGAGAAAAATTATAGGAGCATTGAAAAAATAATTGTGATTTTTATCATTTTCTTAGTTATACAAATCGTGTCAGCCATGGCTCAGTGGGCTGCACTCTCGCCTCTCAGTCTAAGGTAAGGGGTAAGCCATTTAGGACTGAAATGAGGAGGAATTTCTTCACCCAGAGAGTGGTGAACCTGTGGAATTCTCTGCCACAGAGGGCGGTGGAGGCCAGTTCATTAAGTATATTCAAGAAAGAGTTAGATATATTTCTTGAGGCTAAAGGGATCAAGGGATATGGGGAGAAAGCAGGGACAGGGTACTGAACTTGGATGATCAGCCATGATCTCATTGAATGGCGGAGCAGGCTCGAAGGGCCGAATGGCCTACTCCTGCTCCTATCTTCTATGTTTGTGGGTTCAAGTCCCACTGCAGAGACTTGAGCACAAAAATCTAGGCTGACACTCCCAATGCAGTGCTGAGGGAGTGCCGCACTGTCGGAGGTGCCGTCTTTCGGATGTGACGTTAAACCGAGGCCCCGTCTGCTCTCTCAGGTGGATGGAAAAGATCCCACGGCTGCTATTTCGAGGAAAAGCAGGGGGAGTTCTCCCCGGTGTCCTGAGGCCAATATTTATCCCTCAATCAACATCACTAAAAACAGATGATCTGGTCATTATCACATTGCTGTTGGTGGGAGCTTGCTGGGCACAAAATTGGCTGCCACGTTTCCTACATTACAACAGTGACTGCACTTCAAAACAGTACTTCATTGGTTGTAACGGGCTTTGGGATGTCCTGAGGTTGTGAAAGGCGCTGTAGATAATACAAGTCTTTCTTTCTTTCTATGGGGGGGAAAGGCTGTTTGATTGTTACCTGATTGGATGATTCTCCACTGTCAAAGAGTCTGTTGGCTTTCCAATTGGTGGCGTGATCAGTGTGCCCCAATGATGGACGTGTCGGGCGGCCAATGGCGGATGTATGGGGGCGGGACGGTTGGAGGTGACGAATTCTCCCGGGAATATACCTGGTAGAGTTGGCGACTCGCTTGCATCCACATGGCGTGGTGTGTGGAGATTGGCGCGGAGTGGGCTCGGGAACAGCAGGGACCACAGACCAGACACCGGCATTGGCAGGAGATCCGGGACACCGCCGCAGCTGGCAAGATATGTGCAGAGAATCACGGGACCCGTCACCTCCGCCAGAAGTCACCCACCATGGCGCTCAGATCTGGGGAAATGTTGGGGGTGATTTTCGGCAGCGCGTTCAGGCGCGAATGAGTGGCCGAGGTGGGGTCTTGAGCTGATGTGCCATTTCATGTTCATTGCTACTGGAGCTGTGAAGAGGACCTTTAAAACACAGTAGGAGACTTTCTGGGACACTTTGTCAAGACTTCACCAACACTCGAGCAACATTTATTCTGGAAATTCTCTGAGGACTTCACCTGAAAAGAGTGAGTGCTGTGCTAAACCTTATAGGAGTCACCAGGAGAAAGGGAGTGCTTTGTGGTCGTGGGCACCTTGCTAGGGGGTTCCCCTTGGTCTGCACGAGGAATGGGAGGAGGACATGAGGCTGGGCAGAGCAGCACCAGGTGCTGCAGGTGTGGGAGACAGGAGGGCGAGGTGGCATCCTCCCCCCACCCTGCGGGTTCAGGACATCGTCCTACTCTGGACCTCCTCCACTAGGACCTCCTCCTCTAGGACCAGCTCCACTAGGACCTTCTCCTCTGGACCTCCTCCACTAGGACCTCCTCCTCTGGACCTCCTCCACTAGGACCTCCTCCACCAGGACCACCTCCACTAGGACCTCCTCCTCCACTAGGACCTCCTCCTCTGGACCTCCTCCACTAGGACCTCCTCCACCAGGACCACCTCCACTAGGACCTCCTCCTCCACCAGGACCTCCTCCACTAGGACCTCCTCCACCAGGACCTCCTCCACCAGGACCACCTCCCCTGGACCTCCTCCAACAGGACCTCCTCCACCAGGACCTCCCCCTCTGGACCTCCTCCACCAGGACCACCTCCTCTGGACCTCCTCCAACAGGACCTCCACCTCTGGACCTCCTCCACCAGGACCTCCCCCTCTGGACCTCCTCCACCAGGACCTCTTCCACCAGGACCACCTCCTCTGGACCTCCTCCACCAGGACCTCCAGTGCAGCATCAGAGAACCTGTCCTTAGGTCCTTGAGTCAACCTGCAATGGTGCTGCTGTGCGGCAGCCAGTGCACTCCGCACCGTCAGTGGCAGAGGGTGCGAGGAGCCCACATCTACTGCTCCACCCACCAAAGTTGCGTCTAATCAGCACCGGAGTGCTCAACCTGCAGGTTTCTGGTTTAGCCTCCAGGCAAGCTCACATTATGGTAATCAGCAATTAGCTCCGAAGTTGGGTGCTAAAACCAGACTTTCGAACAGGCCGGTCTTATTAGCACCGCACCCATCTTCACCCTTTGGCCGAAATAACCCCCAAGGTTTTTTAATCTTTTGGTAGCTGCCGCCTTGCACTGCAACTAACACAAACCTTTTATATTCTGTCATGGAGTGTTCAATTATTAACTGCAATACCTGTCAGCTTGCCGTCTAACTGACAGCGGGAGCATTGGTGTACTTTTTATTTCTGAATTTTTGAGGCCATTAAAAACGTGTCAATGCCGTGAATGGGGAATTTTTTCCATCTTGGGCTCCCAGCATCCGTAACAACAACTTGCATTTATATAGCGCCTTTAACATCGTAAAACGTCCCAAGGCGCTCCACAGGAGCGTTAAAAGACAAAAAAATTGACACCAAGCCACATGAGGATAAATTAGGGCAGGTGACCAAAAGCTTGGTCAAAGAGGTAGGTTTTAAGGAGGGTTTTAAAGGAGGAGAGAGAGGTAGAGAGGCGGAGAGGTTTAGGGAGGGAATTCCAGAACTTAGGGCCCAGGTGGCTGAAGGCACGGCCACCAATGGTGGAGCGATTATAATTAGGAATCCTCAAGAGGGCAGAATTAGAGGAGCGTAGGTATCTCGGGGTGGGGGGGCGGTGGGTTGTGGAGCTGGAGGAGATTACAGAGATAGGGAGGGGCAAGGCCCTGGAGGGATTTGAAATCAAGGATGAGAATTTTGACATCAAGGCGCTGCTTAACTGGGAGCCAATGTAGGTCAGCGAGCACAGGGGTGATGGGCGAACGGGACTTGGTGCGAGTTAGGACACGGGCAGCCCAGTTTTGGATGATCTCAAGTTTATGTAGGGTGGAATGTGAGAGGCCAGCCTGGAGTGTGTTGGAATAGTCAAGTCTGGAGGTAACAAAGGCATGGATGAGGGTTTCAGCAGCTGATGAGCTGAGGCAGGGGCGGAGACGGGTGATGTTACGGAGGTGGAAGTAGGCGGTCTTTGTTATGCTGCGGATGTGGTCAGAAGCTCATTTCAGGGTCAAATATGACACCAAGGTTGCGAACAGTGTGGTTCAGCCTCAGACAGATGTTAGGGAGAGGGATGGAGTCAGTGGCTAGGGAACGGAGTTTGTGGCAGGGACCGAAAACATTGACTTCGGTCTTCCCTATATTTAATTGGAGAAAATTTCTGCTCATCCAGAACTGGATGTCGGACAAGCAGTCTGACAATTTAGAGACCGTGGAGGGGTCGAGAGGAGAGGTAGTGAGGTAGAGCTGGGTGTCGTTAGCGTATATGTGGAAACTGACGTTGTTTTCGGATGATGTCGCCAAGGGGCAGCATGTAGATGAGAGATAGGAGGGGCCAAGGATAGATCCTTGGAGGACACCAGAGGTAGTGATGTGGGAGTGGGAAGAGAAGCCGTTGCAGGTGATTCTCTGGTTACGATTAGATAGATAAGAATTGAACCAGGCGAGTGCAGTCCCACCCAGCTGGACGACGGTGGAGAGGCATTGGAGAAGGATGGAGTGGTCAACCGTGTCAAAGGCTGCAGACAAGTCAAGAAGGACGGGGGGGGATAGTTTACCTTTGTCACAGTCACACAGGATGTCATTTATGACTTTGATGAGAGCCGTTTTGGTACTGTGGCAAGGGCGGAAACCTGATTAGAGGGATTCAAACATGGAATTGCGGGAAAGATGGGCACGGATTTGGGAGGCGACAATACGTTCAAGGACTTTGGAGAGGAAAGGGAGGTTGGAGATGGGGTAGTAGTTTGCAAGGACGGAGGGGTCAAGGTTTGGTTTTTTGAGGAAAGGGGTGATAACGGCAGATTTGAGGGAGAGGGGACAGTACCTGAGGAGAGAGAACTGTTAACAATGTCCGCTAACATGGGAGCCAGAAAAGGAAGTTGGGTGGTCAGCAGTTTGGTCGGAATAGGGTCGAGGGAGCTGAAAGTGGGTCTCATGGACAAGATGAGCGCAGAGAGGTCATGAGGCAAGATCGGAGAGAAACTGGAGAAAGATGCGAGTTCAGGGCTAGGGCAGGGGGCACGTTAGAGGAAGCTTGGCCCGGTGGGCTAGGGGAAGGAAGGGAAGTGCAGAGGCAGCTGAACGGATGGTCTCAATCTTAGAGACAAAGAAGTCCATGAGCTCCTCACACTTGTTATCAGAGGTGAGGGTGGAGGAGACAGGGGAGAGGGGTTTAAGAAGACGGTTAGCAGTAGAGAATAGAAGCCGGGGTTTATCTTTGCATTCCAGAATGATTCTGGAATAGTGAGCAATTTTGGCAGACGAGAGCAGAACCCGATAGTGCTTTATGTGGTCCAGCCAGATCTGGCGGTGAATGGCTAAACCAGTCGTCCACCATATCCGTTCGAGTCTGCGTCCCTTGGACTTAAGGAAGCGAAGATTTGGGCCGTACCAGAGGGAGCAGCCAGGGTAATTTACGTATAGCGTGCATCAGACAGAGAGTAAAGCTCTCTCTACACTGTCCCATCAAATACTCACAGGGCTGTCATCCTACTGAACTCCACAAATAAACACTAAAGCCTGCACATCTGCCGATGCACTTTATTATGGTCATATTTATGCTAATATATATGTACAAATGTATGTTGAAATTTTTAAGTGTCCTAATCCAAATTGTACACTCTCGGGAGCCGCAAGCCTACATTTCGTTGTACTGTACTTGTGCACTAACAATGACAATAAAAGTTGATTTGATTTGATTTGGCACTGTCCCATCAAACACTCCCAGGGCAGGTACAGCACGGGTTAGATACAGAGTAAAGCTCCCTCTACACTGTCCCATCAAACACTCCCAGGGCAGGTACAGCATGGGTTAGATACAGAGTAAAGCTCCCTCTACACTGTCCCATCAAACACTCCCAGGGCAGGTACAGCACGGGTTAGATACAGAGCAAAGCTCCCTCTACACTGTCCCATCAAACACCCCCAGTGCAGGTACAGCACGGGTTAGATACAGAGTAAAGCTCCCTCTACACTGTCCCATCAAACACTCCCAGGGCAGGTACAGCACGGGTTAGATACAGAGTAAAGCTCCCTCTACACTGTCCTGTCAAACACTCCCAGGGCAGGTACAGCACGGGTTAGATACAGGGTAAAGCTCCCTCTACACTGTCCCATCAAACACTCCCAGGGCAGGTACAGCACGGGTTAGATACAGGGTAAAGCTCCCTCTACACTGTCCCATCAAACACTCCACAGATACAGGAGAAGGGGTGTAGTTTGCAGAGAGCAAGTCCCTGAACCAGGAGTTCTACATAAGTCAGTACATGATGTGGTTGATGATATTTGTCTGAAATATATACCGTGCAGTAAATGTCTACTGGATATATTTAACAATGGCAATATCAGAATGTATCAGAGCAGCAAAGTCAAGGCATATAATCTGTTCAATCTCTTTATTACAGGCTTAACTCTCATATCAGAGTATGGCTTGAAACAGTTTACACATCAGTAATGTATAGTTCCATAGCAACAATGGCTTTGATATCTGTGCTTGATGATTTGAAAAAGCAATCAAAGAAACTGTGTCAATGAACCACACACTTCCCATCCACTCCCGTACTGTACAACCCCAATGGCCGAAACCCCTTCCCATCCACTCCCGTACTGTACAACCCCAATGGCCCAAACCCTTTCCCATCCACATAACCCCAATGGCCCAAACCCCTTCCCATCCACATAACCCCAATGGCCCAAACCCCTTCCCATCCACTCCCATAGTGTACAACCCCAATGGCCCAACCCCTTCACATCCACTCCCATAGTGTATAACCCCAATGGCCCAAACCCCTTCACATCCACTCCCATAGTGTATAACCCCAATGGCCCAAACCCCTTCACATCCACTCCCATACTGTATAACCTCAATGGCCCAAACCCCTTCACATCCACTCCCATAGTGTACAACCCCAATGGCCCAAACCCCTTCACATCCACTCCCATAGTGTACAACCTCAATGGCCCAAACCCCTTCACATCCACTCCCATACTGTATAACCTCAATGGCCCAAACCCCTTCACATCCACTCCCATAGTGTACAACCCCAATGGCCCAAACCCCTTCCCATCCACTCCCATACTGTATAACCCCAATGGCCCAAACCCCTTCACATCCACTCCCATAGTGTACAACCCCAATGGCCCAAACCCCTTCCCATCCACTCCCGTACTGTACAACCCCAATGGCCCAAACCCCTTCACATCCACTCCCGTAGTGTACAACCCCAATGGCCCAAACCCCTTATTCACTCCCATAGTGTAGAATCCCAATGGCCCAAACCCCTTTCCATTCACTCCCAAAGTGTATAACCCCAATGGACCAAACCCCTTCCCATCCACTCCCATACTGTATAACCCAAATGGCCCAAACCCCTTCCCATTCACTCCCAAAGTGTATCACCATCCTGCTGTAGGATTACCATCTCACAGCGTATCGCCATCCTACTATGTAACACCATTCCACTACCATATAGTCATCCTTCCACAGTATCACTACCCCCACCTCATATAGTATCAGCCACTGGCATAGTATCTCCATCCTGTCAGTGTATTACCACTGTGGTACCACCATCCCATTACGGTATCGCCAGCTCACTGTTGCCCCATAATCTGCATTGTTATAAGAACATAAGAATTAGGAGCAGGAGTCAGCCATTCGGCCCTTCGAGCCTGCTCGGCCATTCAATGAGATCATGGCTGATCATCGACCTCAACTCCACTTTCCCGCCCGATCCCCATATCCCTCGATTCCCCATGAGTCCAAAAATCTATGTATCTTAGCCTTGAATATACTCAAAGACTCTGCATTCACAGCCCTCTGGGGCAGAGAATTCCAAAGATTCACAACCCTCTGAGTGAAGAAATTCCTCCTCATCTCAGTCCTAAATGGCCAACCCCTTATCCTGAGACTGTGACCCCTAGTTTTAGACACTCCAGCCAGGGGAAACAGCCTCTCGGCATCTACCCTGTCAATCCCCTTCAGAATCTCCTATGTTTCAATGAGATCACCTCTCATTCTTCTAAACTCCAGCGAGTATCGGCCCATTCTACACAATCTCTCATCATAGGACAACCCTCTCACCCCAGGAATCAATCTAGTGAACCTTCTTATAATGAAAAAAGCTCCAATTTATACAGTTTTTCTTCATATTTGTAATTCCTCATACCAGACAGCATTCCAGTGAATCTGTATTGTACCCTCTCCAAAGTCTCAATACTCTTCCTACAGTGTGGAGTCCAATACTGCCCCCACCACTCTAACTGAGGTCTTATGAAGGTGTGATGTCAACATCATTACCTCTTGGCTTTAAAATTCTCGCCCTCGAGATAAAACCTAGAATTCTACAGTTTTATCTTAAAGCTTCATCAACCTGTGGTGCTGCTTTTAATGTCCTGTGAACCTGTCCCCCCGCAAATCCCTCTGCTCCTCCACAGCCCCGAGCCTACACCCATTCACAGTATAATTACTGCTGTCATCCCCTCACATTTACTGACATCCGCCACCTTATAATCCAATTTCCAATCCTGTCACTGCTCCTGTGCAGTCTCCTTTGGTCTTCCAAAGATGCAGTCATGCCTGACAGACCATAATAAGCAGATGGAAAGTGGTTAAAGCTGGAATTGCAGCTCTTCAAGGAACTCTAACAGTTGGTGCTCTTCATGGAACCTGATCGTTCCCATACGACTGAGGAAGTGTCATCTGCAGGAAATAACCAGCTAGAGTTCAGCATTGGCGCTCCAATAGATAATCCTTCATTTACCACAGATGATTAGCACAAAGAACATTTACAGAACTTTTCCTCTGGAGATTAAATGGGTGGGTAGAGTCCATGATAGGGGAGAGTGTACATGGGCTGTGGGAGGAGATTAAATGGGTGGGTAGAGTCCATGATAGGGGAGAGTGTACATGGGCTGTGGGAGGAGATTCAATGGGTGGGTAGAGTCCGTGATAGGGGAGAGTGTACATGGGCTGTGGGAGGAGATTAAATGGGTGGGTAGAGTCCATGATAGGGGAGAGTGTACATGGGCTGTGGGAGGAGATTAAATGGGTGGGTAGAGTCCATGATAGGGGAGAGTGTACATGGGCTGTGGGAGGAGATTAAATGGGTGGGTAGAGTCCGTGATAGGGGAGAGTGTACATGGGCTGTGGGAGGAGATTAAATGGGTGGGTAGAGTCTGTGATAGGGGAGAGTGTACATGGGCTGTGGGAGGAGATTCAATGGGTGGGTAGAGTCCGTGATAGGGAAGAGTGTACATGGGCTGTGGGAGGAGATTCAATGGGTGGGTAGAGTCTATGATAGGGGAGAGTGTACATGGTAGTGGGAGGAGATTAAATGGGTGGGTAGAGTCTATGATAGGGGAGAGTGTACAAGTGCTGTGGGAGGAGATTAAATGGGTGGGTAGAGTCTATGATAGGGGAGAGTGTACATGGGCTGTGGGAGGAGATTAAATGGGTGGGTAGAGTCCATGATAGGGGAGACTGTACAGGGGCTGTGGGAGGAGATTAAATGGGTGGCTAGAGTCCATGATAGTGGAGAGTGTACATGGGCTGTGGGAGGAGATTAAGTGGGTGGGTAGAGTCCATGATAGTGGAGAGTGTACATGGGCTGTGGGAGGAGATTAAATGGGTGGGTAGAGTCTATGATAGGGGAGAGTGTACATGGGCTGTGGGAGGAGATTAAATGGGTGGGTAGAGTCCATGATAGGGGAGAGTGTACATGGGCTGTGGGAGGAGATTAAATGGGTGGGTAGAGTCCACGATAGTGGAGAGCGTACATCGGCTGTGGGAGGTGATTAAATGGGTGGGTAGAGTCTATGACAGGGGAGAGTGTACATGGGCTGTGGGAGGAGATTAAATGGGTGGGTAGAGTCTGTGATAGGGGAGAGTGTACATGGGCTGTGGGAGGAGATTAAATGGGTGGGTAGAGTCCATGATAGGGGAGAGTGTACATGGGCTGTGGGAGGAGATTAAATGGGTGGGTAGAGTCTATGACAGGGGAGAGTGTACATGGGCTGTGGGAGGAGATTAAATGGGTGGGTAGAGTCCATGATAGGGGAGAGTGTACATGGGCTGTGGGAGGAGATTAAATGGGTGGGTAGGGTCCATGATAGGGGAGAGTGTACATGGGCTGTGGGAGGAGATTAAATGGGTGGGTAGAGTCCTATGACAGGGGAGAGTGTACATGGGCTGTGGGAGGAGATTAAATGGGTGGGTAGAGTCCGCAATAGGGGAGAGTGTACATGGGCTGTGGGAGGAGATTAAATGGGTGGGTAGAGTCTGTGATAGGGGAGAGTGTACATGGGCTGTGGGAGGAGATTAAATGGGTGGGTAGAGTCTGTGACAGGGGAGAGTGTACATGGGCTGTGGGAGGAGATTAAATGGGTGGGTAGAGTCTGTGACAGGGGAGAGTGTACATGGGCTGTGGGAGGAACTGACTGAATGGACTCCTGATTAATTACTAGCGGGACACTGCTGGGTTTCTTCAATAAAAATGAAAAGATATTGCCTGATTGTGAGGGAGTGCGCTATCCATTAGCAGCTTGTTGCGGGACGCAAGCTCAGTCGAAGGATGCAATCTTTTATTTCCATTAAGGCCTGCACTGGCAGGCCCAATGGAGTTGCTGAAATTTGAGTAACCTCTATCTACTAATGAGTGTTACTATCACGCTGCCCGGGGTGCCTTTATGTACATGAATTATATATGACAGAATACTTTAGTAAATTCCATTCGGCGATGCCTCGGGAGGGTAATGAGTGGGTGTCAACTACGCAGCGCAGAGCTGTAGGGGGAGGGGGCAGCTGGGTTTGTTGGGATAGAAAAGCTGTGAGAAGGTCCCGAGCCTTCCGCCCGACGTGCCCCCCCTCCCCTGCCCCGTCGTTTGCTGCCATCCATCCATGGTGTTTTGCCGAGCTAGAGGGGTGAGGGGGGTGAGGGGGTGCGGGGGAGGGGGAGGGAACTGCAGGCTACGGCCAAAGGGCGGGCGTCTTCTCCTTGGGGGATTACGCGGCAGGCCGGAGGTGAATCGCTGCACTGTTGGGGCGAGCAGCCAGGATGTAGATGGCGTTTTCCTTCAGGAATGTCTTCCAGTTCACGCGCCTGTGGAGAGAAACAGGGAAGCGTCAGAAGCGCGGACAAACTGCCCGCTGCTCAGGGTCACTGCATGACTCGTCGCTGCCTCCTGCTCGTGGGCGGAAGTAAAGAATTATTGGTTTGTTTAGCCCCAATTCAGAGAAATCTCCAATGGTTTCCATGGTGACGGTCCCTCCAGCCCCTTTTTGCACAGAAGGTGAACTGCGTACAAATGTGGGCAGGAGAACGAGAAAAGCTTGTCAATAACAGGAGAAGAGGCAGAGAACAAAGATATAAAGGGCAGAACGAGGGAGTGGGCCAAAGACAGAATAGGGAGGGGGAGAGAAAGGGAAAGAGAGATAGAGAAAGAGATGGAGAGAGACGAAGAGAGAGAGAGATAGATAGAGAAAGAAAAAGAGAGATCGGAGCAACAAAGAGACTCAAACAGAAATGCTGACAAAACAGGACTGTAGGTGTAGACAGATGGACTGCCAAAAGGAGAGACATAGACAAATCCAGGGGTTCAGGGGGGGTTTATATATAGAATAACGGATACCTGGGAGTGAGTTACAGGCTGGAATCTATTGAGGGGTTCGGGGGTTTATATATAGAATAACAAATACCCGGGAGTGAGTTACAGGCTGGAATCTAATCCAGGGGTTCAGGGGGGTTTATATATAGAATAACGGATACCCAGGAGTGAGTTACAGGCTGGAATCTAATCCAGGGGTTCGGGGGTTTATATATAGAATAACGGATACCTGGGAGTGAGTTAACAGGCTGGAATCTAATCCAGGGGTTCGGGGGTTTATATATAGAATAACGGATACCCGGGAGTGAGTTACAGGCTGGAATCTAATCGAGGGGTTCGGGGGGTTTATATATAGAATAACGGATACCAGGGAGTGAGTTACAGGTTGGAATCTAATCCAGGGGTTCGGGTGGTTTATATACAGAATAACGGATACCCAGGAGTGAGTTACAGGTTGGAATCTAATCGAGGAGTTCGGAGGGTTTATATATAGAATAACGGATACCTGGGAGTGAGTTACAGGCTGGAATCTAATCCAGGGGTTCGGGTGGTTTATATATAGAATAATAGATACCTGGGAGTGAGTTACAGGCTGGAATCTAATCGAGCGGTTCGGGGGTTTATATATAGAATAACGGATACCCGGGAGTGAGTTACAGGCTGGAAATCTAATCGATGGGTTCGGGGGTTTATATATAGAATAAACGGATACCCGGGAGTGAGTTACAGGCTGGAATCTAATCGAGGGGTTCGGGGGGTTTATATATAGAATAACAGATACCCGGGAGTGAGTTACAGGCTGGAATCTAATCGAGGGGTTCGGGGGGTTATATATAGAATAACGGATACCCGGGAGTGAGTTACTGGCTGGAATCTAATCCAGGGGTTCAGGGGGTTTATATAGAATAATGGATACCCAGGAGTGAGTTACAGCTGGATTCTAATTGAGGGGTTTGGTGGTTTTATATATAGAATAACGGATACCCAGGAGTGAGTTACAGGCTGGAATCTAATCCAGGGGTTCGGGGGGTTTATATATAGAATAACAAATACCCGGGAGTGAGTTACAGGCTGGAATCTAATCGAGGGGTTCGGGGGGGTTTATATATAGAATAACAGATACCCGGGAGTGAGTTACAGGCTGGAATCTAATCGAGGGGTTCGGGTGGTTTATATATAGAATAATAGATACCCGGGAGTGAGTACAGACTGGAATCTAATCGAGGGGTTCAGGGGGTTTATATATTAAATAATGGGCACGCGGGGAGTGAGTTACAGACTGGAATATAATCGATGGGTTCAGGGGGTTTATATATAGAAATAACAGATACCCGCAGTGAGTTACAGGCTGGAATCTAATTGAGGAGTTCGGAGGGTTTATATATAGAATAATGGGCACGCGGGAGTGAGTTACAGGATGGAATCTAATCGAGGGGTTCGGGGGTTTATATACAGAATAACAGATACCCAGGAGTGACTTACAGGATGGAATCTAATCGAGGGGTTCGGGGGTTTATATATAGATTAATGGATGCCCGGGACTGCGTTACAGGATGGAATCTAATCGGAGGGTTCGGGGGTTTATATATATAATAATGGATACGCAGGAGTGAGTTACAGGCTGGAATCTAAACCAGGGGTTCGGGGAGTTTATATAGAATAACGGATACCCAGGAGTGAGTTACAGGCTGGATTCTAATTGAGGGGTTCGGTGGTTTATATATAGAATAACGGATACCCAGAGTGAGTTACAGGCTGGAATCTAATCCAGGGGTTCGGGGGGTTTATATATAGAATAACAAATACCCGGGAGTGAGTTACAGGCTGGAATCTAATCGAGGGTTCGGGGGGGTTTATATATAGAATAACAGATACCCGGGAGTGAGTTACAGGCTGGAATCTAATCGAGGGGTTCGGGGTGGTTTATATATAGAATAATAGATACCCGGGAGTGAGTTACAGGCTGGAATGTAATCGAGGGGTTCGGGGGGGTTTATATATAGAATAACGGATACCTGGGAGTGAGTTACAGGCTGGAATCTAATCGAGGGGTTCGGGGGTTTTATATATAGAATAACAGATACCCGGGGAGTGAGTTACAGGCTGGAATCTAATCGAGGGGTTCGGGGGGGTTTATATATAGAATAACGGATACCTGGGAGTGAGTGACAGGCTGGAATCTAATCGAGGGGGTTCGGGGGGGTTTATATATAGAATAACGGATACCTGGGAGTGAGTTACAGGCTGAAATCTACAATCGAGGGGTTCGGGGGTTTATATATAGAATAACGGATACCCGGGAGTGAGTTACAGACTGGAATCTAATCGAGGGGTTCAGGGGGTTTATATATTAAATAATGGGCACGCGGGAGTGAGTTACAGACTGGAATATAATCGATGGGTTCAGGGGGTTTATATATAGAATAACAGATACCCGCAGTGAGTTACAGGCTGGAATCTAATTGAGGAGTTCGGAAGGGTTTATATATAGAATAATGGGCACGCGGGAGTGAGTTACAGGATGGAATCTAATCGAGGGGTTCGGGGGTTTATATACAGAATAACAGATACCAGGAGTGACTTACAGGATGGAATCTAATCGAGGGGGTTCGGGGGTTTATATATAGATTAATGGATGCCCGGGACTGCGTTACAGGATGGAATCTAATCGGAGGGTTCGGGGGTTTATATATATAATAATGGATACGCAGGAGTGAGTTACAGGCTGGAATCTAATCCAGGGGTTCGGGGGGTTTATATAGAATAACGGATACCCAGGAGTGAGTTACAGGCTGGATTCTAATTGAGGGGTTCGGTGGTTTATATATAGAATAACGGATACCCAGGAGTGAGTTACAGGCTGGAATCTAATCCAGGGGTTCGGGGGGTTTATATATAGAATAACAAATACCCGGGAGTGAGTTACAGGCTGGAATCTAATCGAGGGGTTCGGGGGGGGTTTATATATAGAATAACAGATACCCGGGAGTGAGTTACAGGCTGGAATCTAATCGAGGGGTTTCGGGTGGTTTATATATAGAATAATAGGTACCCGGGAGTGAGTTACAGGCTGGAATCTAATCGAGGGGTTCGGGGGGGTTTATATATAGA
The DNA here is from genome assembly GCF_052327205.1 of Somniosus microcephalus. NCBI lineage: Eukaryota > Metazoa > Chordata > Chondrichthyes > Squaliformes > Somniosidae > Somniosus > Somniosus microcephalus. The sequence goes on along the minus strand of NC_140987.1, from coordinate 14,845,266 downwards.
ATAACGGATACCTGGGAGTGAGTTACAGGCTGAAATCTAATCGAGGGGTTCGGGGGGTTTATATATAGAATAACGGATACCTGGGAGTGAGTGACAGGCTGGAATCTAATCGAGGGGGTTCGGGGGTTTATATATAGAATAACAGATACCCGGGAGTGAGTTACAGGCTGGAATCGAATCGAGCGGTTCGGGGGGGTTTATATATAGAATAACAGATACCCGGGAGTGAGTTACAGGCTGGAATCTAATCGAGGGGTTCGGGGGGGTTTATATATAGAATAACGGATACCTGGGAGTGAGTTACAGGCTGGAATCTAATCGAGGGGTTCGGGGGTTTATATATAGAATAACAGATACCCGGGAGTGAGTTACAGGCTGGAATCTAATTGAGGGGTTCGGGTGGTTTATATATAGAATAATAGATACCCGGGAGTGAGTTACAGGCTGGAATCTAATCCAGGGGTTCGGGGTTTTTTTTAATAGAATAATAGATACCCGGGAGTGAGTTACAGGCTGGAATCTAATCCAGGGGTTCGGGGGGTTTATATATAGAATAACGGATACCTGGGAGTGAGTTACAGGCTGGAATCTAATCCAGGGGTTCGGGTGGTTTATATATAAAATAACGGATATCCCTGGGAGTGAGTTACAGGTTGGAATCTAATCGAGGGGTTCAGGGGGTTTATATATAGAATAACGGATACCTGGGAGTGAGTTACAGGTTGGAATCTAATCGAGGGGTTCGGGGGGTTTATATATAGAATAACGGATACCCCGGGAGTGAGTTACAGGCTGGAATCTAATCCAGGGGTTCGGGGGGTTTATATATAGAATAATAGATACCCAGGAGTGAGTTACTGGCTGGAATCTAATCCAGGGGGTTCAGGGGGTTTATATAGAATAATGGATACCCGGAGTGACTTAACAGGCTGGATTCTAATCGAGGGGCTCGGGGGGGGGATTATATATAGACTAACGGATACCCGGGAGTGCGTTACAGGCTGGAATCTAATTGAGGGGTTCGGGGGTTTTTATATAGAATAACGGATACCCAGGAGTGAGTTGCAGGGCCGGAATCTAATTGAGGGATTCGGGGGATTTATATATAGAATAATGGGCACCCGGGAGTGAGTTACAGACTGGAATCTAATCGAGGGGTTCAGGGGGTTTATATATTAAATAATGGGCACGCGGGAGTGAGTTACAGACTGGAATCTAATCGATGGGTTCAGGGGGGTTTATATATAGAATAACAGATACCCACAGTGAGTTACCAGGCTGGAATCTAATCGAGGAGTTCGGAGGGGTTTATATATAGAATAATGGGCACGCGGGAGTGAGTTACAGGATGGAATCTAATCGAGGGGTTCGGGGGTTTATATACAGAATAACAGATACCCAGGAGTGACTTACAGGATGGAATCTAATCGAGGGGTTCGGGGGTTTATATATAGAATAACAGATACCTGGGAGTGAGTTACAGGCTGGAATCTAATCGAGGGGTTCGGGGGTTTATATATAGATTAATGGATGCCCGGGACTGCGTTACAGGATGGAATCTAATCGGAGGGTTCGGGATTTATATATATAATATGGATACGCAGGAGTGAGTTACAGGCTGGAATCTAATCCAGGGGTTCGGGGGGTTTATATATAGAACTAGCTGAAGTGCCCGGCGGTGCCGAGGCTTTTCGAGGCATGTTGTTGTTGGAAAAGAGAGAGAGAGAGCGACTGGGGGGTGGGGGGGAGAGAGAGAGAGAGAGCGCGCGACTGGGGGGGGAAGAGAGAGAGCGACTGCGGGGGGAGAGAGAGCGCGACTGGGGGTAGAGAGAGAGCACGGGGTGGGGGGAAGGGAGGGTGGGGGGGAAGGGAGGGCGGGGCGGGGAAGGGGGGTGGAAGGGAGGGGGGGAAGGGAGGGCGGGGGGAGAGGGGAGAGGGGGGGCGGGGGGGGAAGGGAAGGGGAAGGGGGGCGGGGGGGAAGGGAAAGGGGGGAAGGAAGGGGGAGGAGGGAGGGCGGGGGGGAGGGAGAAAGGGAGGGCTTGAGGCTGAGAGACAGGCACGGCCACGCCCGGTTGCCGGGGTAACCCTGCCGCGCCGCCCCGCACTGCCGAGAGCCCAGCTCTCCGAGCCCTGCCCCCCCCCCCGGCCGAGAGCCGCGGCTCTCCGAGCCCCGCGCCCCCCGGCCGAGAGCCGCGCTCTCCGAGCCCCGCCCCGCCCCCGGCCGAGAGCCGCGCTCTCCGAGCCCCGCCCCCCCCGGCCGAGAGCCGCGCTCTCCGAGCCCCGCCCCCCCCGGGCGAGAGCCGCGCTCTCCGAGCCCCGCCCCCCCCGGCCGAGAGCCGCGCTCTCCGAGCCTCGGCTCCCCCCCCGGCCGAGAGCCGCGCTCTCCAAGCCCCGCCCCCCCAGCCGAGAGCCGCGCTCTCCAAGCCCCGCCCCCCCCGGCCGAGAGCCGCGCTCTCCAAGCCCCGCCCCCCCCGGCCGAGAGCCGCGCTCTTCCAAGCCCCCGCCCCCCCCGGCCGAGAGCCGCGCTCTCCAAGCCCCAGGTCGCCCGCACTCCCCGTTGCCGGGGTAACCCGATCCGCACTCTCGAGAGCCCCGCCCCGCCCGAGCCGAGCGCGGAACAGAGTCTCACCTGTTCCTGCTGCGCGCGCACCTGACCCTCGTGGCTAACGCCGTTGCCCCGGGTAACGTGAAGGGGGTGGGGTGGTGAGGAGCTTAGCAGCAGCCCAGTTACCTAGCTCGGGCCTGGCTGGGCAAGAAAGGCCCAGGCTTTCAGGCCTAAGAAAAAAACGGGCAAAGGTAGGAAAAAGAATGTTCAGGTGAGATAAAATATTTACAAATGAGTGATTTATTTTAAAAGAATTTAATAAATTGAATTTTATTTTGCTGGAAATGTATATTTGAAAAGAAAGACGCAGAAAGCAGGAAAAAGAATGGAAGCAAGATGGCGGCTACTCACCTCGGTTCAGAACGATAAGGCCCGCCCACACACGCACCGATTGGTCGACCGTCAGGTGACCAAAGCGTAGGATTGGTCAATCGTCCCGTCACTCGATCGTAGGAGGGCCCGGCCGCATGCGGCAGCAAGCCGCCGTACGATTGGTCGACCTCGAGGTCACTCTGTCGCTAATGAGCGGATAATGAGATGCTAATGAGCGGAACGTTGAAGGTTTTTCAGATACCGCGGGCGCGATTTTAGCCCGGCTGAAACGTAAATACGCTTAAAACCGTCTCGGAAGCGTAAGCTTTCTTTGGAGGTAACACGCGCGTAGGTACGCCCTGTAACTTTCGAGCGCATAGCCCGACAGACGCACAGGCGATGACAGACAGAATGACAGACAGACAGACAGACGTACCGATTTATATATATAGATAATGGATACCTGGGAGTGAGCTACAGACTGGAATCTAATCGAGGGGTTCGGGGGTTTATATATAGAATAATGGATACCCAGGACTGAGTTACTGGTTGGAATCTAATCGAGGGGTTCAGGGGGTTTATATATAGAATAACGGATACCCGGGAGTGAGTTACAGGTTGGAATCTAATCGAGGGGTTCGGGTGGTTTATATATAGAATAATGGATACCCGGGAGTGAGTTACAGGTTGGAATCTAATCGGAGGGTTTGGGGGTTTATATATAGAATAATGGATAACCAGGAGTGATTTACAGGTTGGAATCTAATCGAGGGGTTCAGGGGTTTTTTATCTATATATATAAAGCGGCTCTTCTGTCTGTCTGTCTGTCTGTCTGCCTGGTCTCTATACGTTTGGAAGTTACAGAGCGTACCGACGCGCGCATCGCCTCAAAAGAAAGCTTGCGATTCCGGACCGGTCATCGGCGTATTTACGTTTCGGCCGGACAAAAATCCCGCCCGCGGTATCCCAAAAACGTTCAGCGTTCCGCTCATTAGCATCTCATTAGAGACCGTGTGACGTCGAGGTCTTCCTACAGTTGAGTGTCGAGTGACTCGACGATTGACCAATCCTGCGCTTCGGTGACCTGACCGGTCGACCAATCGGCGTGTGTGGGGCGGGCCTTATCCTTCTGAACCGAGGTGAGTGGCCGCCATCTTGATTTTCCACAATTTTTCCCCCCACACTTTCTGTGTGTTAGGGAACTAAGGTAAATATTTCAATTATGTGTTAGGCAATTAATTAACAATTTATTTGAGTTTTATATTGTGTTTAGCAACCCCCCCTCCCTCCTCCTCACCCTCGTGCAGGGGGGACTCGGTGCTGGTCTCCAGGCCCGCTGCAGGCAGGCCTGAACCTCCAAAAATTTCTCTATCTCTCTCTCTTCCCTCTCTCCTTCTCCGCTTCCCTCTCTCTCCTTCTCCTCTTCCCTCTCTCTCCTTCTCCTCTTCCCCCTCTCAGGTTTGACGGTGTCGGGGTCCGAAGTGAGCCGCTCTAACGGCCGCCAGCCCGCGGGGTTTCCCTGCCTACGCCTCGCGGTGCTGGCACTGACCGCGCATGCGCCGCCCGCCCGCGAGAGCCCGCTCTGGCTTTTTTTTTAAACGGCAACCACGCATGCGCACGGCCGTTGCGCAGCCGCCTTGACGCCGGCACGCATGCGCACGGCCCCCGTGACGCCAGCACACAGCCTCGGGAAATCGCGGGGGGGGGGAGAGCCTCGGGAAATCGCGGGGGGGGGGGAGAGCCTCGGGAAATCGCGGGGGGGGGGGGGAGAGCCTCGGGAAATCGCGGGGGGGGGGGAGAGCCTCGGGAAATCGCGGGGGGGGGGGGGAGAGCCTCGGGAAATCGCGGGGGGGGGGGGGGGGGGGAGAGCCTCGGGAAATCGCGGGGGGGGAGAGCCTCGGGAAATCGCGGGGGGGGGGGGGGGGGGGAGAGCCTCGGGAAATCGCGGGGGGGGGGGGGAGAGCCTCGGGAAATCGCGGGGGGGGGGGGGGGGGAGAGCCTCGGGAAATCGCGGGGGGGGGGGGGGGGGAGAGCCTCGGGAAATCGCGGGGGGGGGGGGGAGAGCCTCGGGAAATCGCGGGGGGGGGGGGGGAGAGCCTCGGGAAATCGCGGGGGGGGGGGGGGGGGGAGAGCCTCGGGAAATCGCGGGGGGGGGGGGGGGAGAGCCTCGGGAAATCGCGGGGGGGGGGGGGGGGAGAGCCTCGGGAAATCGCGGGGGGGGGGGGGAGAGCCTCGGGAAATCGCGGGGGGGGGGGGGGAGAGCCTCGGGAAATCGCGGGGGGGGGGGGGAGAGCCTCGGGAAATCGCGGGGGGGGGGGGGAGAGCCTCGGGAAATCGCGGGGGGGGGGGGGGAGAGCCTCGGGAAATCGCGGGGGGGGGGGGAGAGCCTCGGGAAATCGCGGGGGGGGGGGGGAGAGCCTCGGGAAATCGCGGGGGGGGGGGGGGAGAGCCTCGGGAAATCGCGGGGGGGGGGGGAGAGCCTCGGGAAATCGCGGGGGGGGGGGGGAAGCCTCGGAAATCGCGGGGGGGGGGGAAGCCTCGGGAATCGCGGGGGGGGGGGGGGGAAAGCCTCGGGAAATCGCGGGGGGGGGGGGGGGAAAGCCTCGGGAAATCGCGGGGGGGGGGGGGGAAGCCTCGGGAAATCGCGGGGGGGGGGGGGGGAAAGCCTCGGGAATCGCGGTGGGGGGGGGGGAAAGCCTCGGGAAATCGCGGGGGGGGGGGGGGGAAAGCCTCGGGAAATCGCGGGGGGGGGGGGGGGGGAAAGCCTCGGGAAATCGCGG
>NC_140987.1:14752359-14839069 GCF_052327205.1 Somniosus microcephalus | reverse complement strand
TCTCTCTCTCACACTCCCAATCTCTCTCACACTCCCAATCTCTCTCTCCTTCCCTCTCTCTCCTTCCCTCTCTCTCCTTCCCTCTCTCTCTCTGTCTCTCTCTCTCTCCTTCCCTCTCTTTCTCCTTCCCTCTCTCTCCTTCCGTCTCTCTCTCCTTCCATCTCTCTCTCTCTTTCCTTCCATCTCTCTCCCTCTCCTTCCCCCTCTCTCTCTCTCTCTCCTTCCCCCCCTCTCTCTCTCTCTCTCTCTCCTTCCCTCTCTCTCTCTCCTTCCCTCTCTCTCTCTCCTTCCCTCTCTCTCTCCTTCCCTCTCTCTCATTCCCCCTCTCTCTCTCTCCTTCCCTCTCTCTCTTCCCCCCAGTCGCTCCCTCTCTCTCTTCCAACAACAACATGCCCTCGAGAAAGCCTCGGCACCGCCGGGCTCCCCCAGCTAGTATAGAATAATGGATACCTGGGAGTGAGTTACAGGTTGGAATCTAATCGGAGGGTTTGGGGGTTTATCTATAGAATAATGGATACCTGGGAGTGAGTTACAGACTGGAATCTAATCGAGGGGTTCGGGGGGTTTATATATAGAATAACGGATACCCGGGAGTGAGTTACAGACTGGAATCTAATCGAGGGGTTCAGGGGGTTTATATATAGAATAATAGATACCTGGGAGTGAGTTACAGGCTGGAATCTAATCGAGGGGTTCAGGGGGTTTATGTATAGAATAATGGATACCTGGGAGTGAGTTACAGACTGGAATCTAATCCAGGGGTTCAGGGGGTTTATATACAGAATAATAATGGATACCTGGGAGTGAGTTACAGGCTGGATTCTAATCGAGGGATTAGGATGATTTCTATCGGGGAGTTTTTCATTGTTGATAGTTTTATCTGTGATTTTTCCTGTCTTTGAAGAGGGTTCCTTGCCAATGCCAATTGGAGCTCCATGGGTGAGCTGCCCTTCCTCGTTCTTTAGTTGCAGGGTTCTGTTTCTCCACTCACCTGTTGTCCTCTGGCTCCCTGCAGAGCAGTGACCTGTCCTGTGCTCGCCCGCGCCCCCTGCTGGCTGGGCTACTCTCCGATATGGGTCCAACGTGACTGATACTGGCAGAAGAAAGAGACAAGAGACATGGGCCGTTATCACTCTCACGGTGCCAAGGGCAGTGACAGCAGAGTTGAACACAGGAACAGGAGGAGGCCATTCAGAACCTCGAGCCTGTTCTGTCATTCAATGATATCACGGCTGATCTGTGCCTCAAATCCATTTACCCTCCTTTGCTCCATTTCCCTTGATACCCCGACCCAAGAAAAATCCATCGATCTCAGTCTTGAAAGCTCGAATTATCCCAGCGAGCACAGCTTCTTGGGGGAGAGAGTTCCAGATTTCCACCACCCTCTGTGTGAAGAAGTGCTTCCTGACATCACCCCTGAACGGCCTGGCTCTAATTTTAAGGTTCTGCCCCCTTGTTCTGGACTCCGCCCCCCCCCCCACCCAGAGGAAATAGTTTCTCTCTATCTACCCTATCAACGCCTTTTAATATTTTAAACACCTCGATTAGATCACCCTTTAATCTCCTATATTCAAGAGAATACAAGCCTCATCTATGCAACCTATCCTCGTAATTTAACCATTTTAGTACTGAGAGGGTGGGGGGTTTGAGGTACTGGGCGGAGGGTTTGAGGTACTGGGTGGAGGGTTTGAGGTACTGGGCGGGCGGAGGGTTTGAGGTACTGGGCGGGCGGAGGGTTTGAGGTACTGGGTGGGCGGAGGGTTTGAGGTACTGGTTGGGCGGAGGGGTTTGAGGTACTGGGCGGGTGGAGGGTTTGAGGTACTGGGTGGGCGGAGGGTTTGAGGTACTGGGCGGGTGGAGGGTTTGAGGTACTGGGTGGGCGAAGGGTTTGAGGCACTGGGTGGGCAAAGGGTTTGAGGTACTGGGCGTAAGATTTGAGGTACTGGGCAGGCGGAGGGTTTGAGGTACTGGGTGGGCGGAGGGTTTGAGGTACTGGGTGGGCGGAGGGTTTAAGGTACTGGGCGGGCGGAGGGTTTGAGGTACTGGGCGGGCGGAGGGTTTGAGGTACTGGGCGAAGGGTTTGAGGTACTGGGTGGGTGGAGGGTTTGAGGTACTGGGTGGAGGGGTTTGAGGTACTGGGTGGAGGGGTTTGAGGTACTGGGTGGAGGGTTTGAGGTACTGGGTGGAGGGGTTTGAAGTACTGGGTGGAGGGGTTTGAGGTACTAGGTGGGCGGAGGGTTTGAGGTACTGGGTGGGCGGAGGGTTTGAGGTACTGGGCAGAGGGTTTGAGGTACTGGGCGGGTGGAGGGTTTGAGGTACTGGGCGGAAGATTTGAGGTACTGGGTGGGTGGAGGCTTTGAGGTACTGGGTGGGTGGAGGGTTTGAGGTACTGGGTGGGTGGAGCGTTTGAGGTACTGGGCGGAGGGGTTTGAGGTACTGGGCGGAAGATTTGAGGTACTGGGCGGGCGGAGGGTTTGAGGTACTGGGTGGGTGGAGGGTTTGAGGTACTGGGCGGAGGGGTTTGAGGTACTGGGTGGGCGGAGGGTTTGAGGTACTGGGCGGGCAGAGGGTTTGAGGTACTGGGTGGAGTGTTTGAGGTACTGGGCGGGTGGAGGGTTTGAGGTACTGGGTGGAGGGGTTTGAGGTACTGGGTGGAGGGGTTTGAGGTACTGGGTGGGCGGAGTGTTTGAGGTACTGGGCGGGCGGAGTGTTTGAGGTACTGGGCGGGCGGAGGGTTTGAGGTACTGGGCGAAGGGTTTGAGGTACTGGGCGGGCGGAGGGTTTGAGGTACTGGGTGGGTGGAGGGTTTGAGGTACTGGGCGAAGGGTTTGAGGTACTGGGCGGAAGATTTGAGGTACTGGGCGGGCGGAGGGTTTGAGGTACTGGGTGGGTGGAGGGTTTGAGGTACTGGGCGGGCGGAGGGTTTGAGGTACTGGGTGGGCGGAGGGGTTTGAGGTACTGGGCGGGCGGAGGGGTTTGAGGTACTGGGCGGGCGGAGGGGTTTGAGGTACTGGGCGGGCGGAGGGTTTGAGGTACTGGGCGGGCGGAGGGTTTGAGGTACTGGGCGAAGGGTTTGAGGTACTGGGTGGGTGGAGGGTTTGAGGTACTGGGTGGAGGGGTTTGAGGTACTGGGTGGAGGGGTTTGAGGTACTGGGTGGGTGGAGGGTTTGAGGTACTGGGTGGAGGGGTTTGAGGTACTGGGTGGGTGGAGGGTTTGAGGTACTGGGTGGAGGGGTTTGAGGTACTGGGTGGAGGGTTTGAGGGACTGGGTGGAGGGTTTGAGGGACTGGGTGGAGGGTTTGAGGGACTGGGTGGAGGGTTTGAGGGACTGGGCGGGCGGAGGGTTTGAGGTACTGGGTGGGTGGAGGGTTTGAGGTACTGGGCGGAGGGATTTGAGGTACTGGGTGGGCGGAGGGTTTGAGGTACTGGGCGGAAGATTTGAGGTACTGGGCGGGTGGAGGGTTTGAGGTACTGGGTGGAGGGGTTTGAGGTACTGGGTGGAGGGGTTTGAGGTACTGGGCAGAGGGTTTGAGGGACTGGGCGGAGGGTTTGAGGGACTGGGCGGAGGGTTTGAGGGACTGGGCGGAGGGTTTGAGGGACTGGGCGGAGGGTTTGAGGGACTGGGCGGAGGGTTTGAGGGACTGGGTGGGCGGAGGGTTTGAGGGACTGGGTGGGCGGAGGGTTTGAGGAACTGGGTGGGCGGAGGGTTTGAGGTACTGGGCGGAGGGTTTGAGGTACTGGGCGGGCGGAGGGTTTGAGGTACTGGGTGGAGGGGTTTGAGGTACTGGGTGAGTGGAGGTTTGAGGTACTGGGTGGGCGGAGGATTTGAGGTACTGGTGTTCCCAGATATGGGGGCGATCCAGAGCAACTATGGAATATCTTTTTCCTGGGGGTTCCTGCTGGAGTTACAATGGGAGACTGGCGGAACCCCTGTGGAATTTCAGGAAACACGCTGCTAGCAATGTAGTCCTGGATGTGAGCTTGACTGAGATGAGATCTCCAGAGATTTGAGCACAAAATCCAAGCTGACACTCCCAGTGCAGCATCAACTGTCGGAGGTGCCGTCTTTCAGAGGAGACATTAAACCGAGGCCCCGTCTGCTCTCTCAGGTGGATGTAAAAGATATTATGGCTCTATTTTGAAGAAGAGCAGGGGAGATCTCCCTGGTGTCCTGGCCAATATTTATCCCTCAACCAACATCACTAAACACAGATTAACTGGCCATTTATCTGGGTGCAGATTGGCTGCTCACATTACGACCGAGACTACACGTCAAGTGGTGCCTAATTGGCTGTGAAACGCTTTGGGACATCCTGAGTTTTTAATGTGATTCTAATTATTTTAAGCTCTCTCTTAAAGGTACCTGTCTAATTTATACAGCGCTGCATGCAACAGCCTGGGATGATCACTTACTCCATAACTGTTGGTTCATTGGAAACGGGTTAAAGAAAGAGGAAAGAAGATTCAAACGGGATCACACTCCTAATTAATATCGCATTGCGCCATTGGATAGGGTAATGCAGTGGTTATGTTACTTGACTAGTAATCCACTAGACCTGGACTAATTAATCCAGAGAGAGTGAGCGCCAATCCCAACTAAAACAGATGATCTGGTCATTTATCACATTGCTGTTTGTGGGATCTTGCTGTGCGCAAATTGGCTGCCGCGTTTCCCACAATACATCAGTGACTACACTTCAAAATCGTACTTCATTGGCTGTGAAGTGCTTTGGGATGTCCTTTAGGGAAGGAAGCCTGGCGTCCTTGCCTGACCCGGGCCTATATGTGACTCCAGACCCACACCAACGTGTTGACTCTTAACCAGCCCGGAAAGTCACTCTGTTGTATCACCACCTTCTGGGGGCAACTAGGGATGGGTAATAAATGTCGGCCTTGCCAGCGGCGCCCACATCACGAGAATGAAAATGTTAAAAAAAAAAAAAAAATCACCCTCTTATTGCCTGCTTAAAAGCAAAATACTGCGGATGCTGGAAATTTGAAATATAAACAGAAGATGCTGGAAATACTCAGCAGGTCAGGCAGCATCCGTGGAGAGAGAGACAGACAGCGTGAGAGAGCGAGAGAGTTAACGTTTCAAGTTTCAGCTTCCAGGCAAGCTCACATCTTTTTTTTTTTATTTGTCTATGGGATGTGGGCGTCGCGGGCAAGGCCAGCATTTATTGCCCATCCCTAACTACCCTTGAGAAGGTGGTGGTGAGCCGCCATCTTGAACCGCTGCAGTCCGTGTGGTGAAGGTGCTCCCACAGTGCTGTTAGGGAGGGAGTTCCAGGATTTTGACCCAGCGACGATGAAGGATCGGCGATATGTTTCTAAGTCAGGAGGGTGTGTGACTTGGACGGGAGCTTGGAGGGGATGGTGTTCCCATGCGCCTGCTGCCCTTGTCCTTCTAGGTGGAAGAGGTCGCGGGTTTGGGAGGTGTAGTGTATGTACCCGTCTACCTTTAAGAGAACTATTGTATGTAACCATTCACCTTTAAGAGAACTATTTTAGGTGTGGCACTACTTGTTTGGCTTCTGTATACTGTAATACCGACGGTGACCACACCAGTATATAAGTGTTGTGTCAGGATTTATTGGGCAGATTCGCCCTGACCTTCGAATAGTAAAGTCCTGTTTTAAGTTACTCTGGTAGTCTGTGTATTAATTAACTAAACAACCCACAGACTTTACAGGAGGTGCTGCCGAAGAAGCCTTGGCGAGTTGCTGCAGTGCATCTTGTAGATGGTACACACTGCAGCCACGGTACGCCGGTGGTGGAGGGAGGGAGTGTTTAAGGTGGTAGATGGGGTGCCAATCAAGCGGGGCTGCTTTGTCCTGGATGGTGTCGAGCTTCTCGAGTGTTGTTGGAGCTGCACTCATCCAGGCAAGTGGAGAGTATTCCATTACACTCCTTACTGGTGCCTTGTAGATAGCGGAAAGGCTTTGGGGAGTCAGGAGGTGAGACACTCGCCGCAGAATGCCCAGCCTCTGACCTGCTCTTGTTGCCACGACAGGTCATTGACCTGAAACGTTAACTCTGTTTCTCTCTCCACAGATGCTGCCTGACTTGCCGAGTGTTTCCAGCATTGTCTGTTTTTATAAACCTCTTCAGTTCGCGCTCAGAGACGTGAGCCAACGGTTATTAAAAAGATCACTGCGCGTGAAAGTACCGCGGGTGACAATGACCTTGGTTTAATCTGCCTGGTCCTCCTTCCCCCAACACTTGTCCACAGAGGCAGTCTGTCTTTAAATTTCAGCAACAGAGGCACTCGATAAACAATTGGAGCGTGAATGTGTTGGCAGTCCCTCGTGTCATTGATAAATCCAGGATAAGGTGGCAGCTGAATTATGCGTGATGATACAGTCTTGGTTAATATGATAGTGAGCACATTAAGGGTCAGGTGAATAGTGTGGAAACAGTCAGTCACTGCAGCTTGTGTCCTGCTCAGCTAGCGCTCTATCCATTATTATTTCAATCGATGGAATACATACACCCAGCATACGCAGCCGTCAGCCTTGCTTAACCGATGCAAAAACCACCTTAAAATGCTGGGTGTAGCTTAAAACTGACAAGAACCTTCCAATCTGCAAGCTTCACTGACCAAACAACACAAGGGGGCAGGACAAGCTGAGAAAGCCATTAAAATAGCATAGGGGATCCTTGGATTTATAAATAGAGGCAAAGAGCACAAAAGCAAGGAAGTCAGACTGATACCTGGGATGGCAGGAATGACGTATGAGGAGAGATTGGGTCGATTAGGCTTATACTCGCTGGAGTTTAGAAGAATGAGAGGGGATCTCATTGAAACTTATAAAATTCTAACAGGACTAGACAGACTAGATGCAGGAAGGATGTTCCCGATGGTCGGGGAGTCCAGAACCAGGGGTCACAGTCTAAGGATAAGGGGTAAGCCATTTAGGACTGAAATGAGGAGGAATTTCTTCACCCAGAGAGTGGTGAACCTGTGGAATTCTCTACCACAGAGGGTGGCTGAGGCCAATTCATTAAATATATTCAAGAAGGAGTTAGATATATTTCTTAAGGCGAAGGGGCTCAAGGGATGTGGGGAGAAGGCAGGGACCGGGTCCTGAATTTGGATGATCAGCCAGGATCTCATTGAATGGCGGAGCAGGCTCGAGGGGCCGAATGGCCGACTCCTGCTCCTATCTTCTATGTTTCTATGTTTCTGTGCTAAACCTTTATAAATCGCTGGTTCGGCCTCAGCTGGAGTGTTGTGGCCAATTCTGGGCACCGCACTTTAGGAAGGCTGTCAAGGCCTTGGAGAGGGTGCAGAGGAGATTTACTGGAATGGTGCCAGGGATGAGGGGCTTCAGTTACGTGGAGAGACTGGAGAAGCTGAGCTTCAGAGCAGAGAAGGCTAAGAGGAGATTTGATAGAGGTGTTCAAAATCATGAGGGGTTTTGATAGAGTAAATAAAGAGAAACTGTTTCCACTGGCAGGAGGGTGGGTGACCAGAGGACACAGATTTAAGATAATTAGCAAAAGAACCAGAGGGGAGATGAGGAGAATTATTTTACGCAGCAAGTTATGATCTGGAATGTGCTGCCTGAAAGGGTGGTGGAAGCAGATTCAATAGTAACTTTGAAAAGGGAATTGAATAAATACTTGAAGAAGAAATATTTGCAGGGCTATGGGGAAAGAGCAGGGGAGTGGAACTAGTTGGAGAGCTTTTTCAAAGAGCTGGCACAGGCACGATGGGCTGAATGGCCTCCTTCTGTGCTATGATTCTGTGATTCACTTGCCCTTTTTGTGTCCCTGTTCACTTCAGTGACCTCCGCTGATAATTTAAGACGTAACTCAACTCTATTCCCCTTTGGGTAAAAGGTTTCTGCCCATTTCCCAGCTCCCTCCTTGTTTGTTAAGCTTGCGTCCCCGGGATATGAACCCTTCACCCCCCCGGTGAACAATACTCCTGGTTCAGCTTTTCCAGCTCCCCCTCATGGTGAGCACGGGATAATGGGACTGGGTAACACAAGTGCAGCAACACACGCTCACGGGCTGGTTTGTGGTATTTCACTGCCTGAAAACAAGAATTGGCCATTTGGAAATTTCCACCTCGAGGGACTGGGGAGGGCACGGGGCGGGGGAGACTGGGGAGGGAACGGGGCGGGGGAGACTGGGGAGGGAACGGGGCGGGGGAACTGGGGAGGGCAAGGGGGCGGGGGAGACTGGGGAGGGCACGGGGCGGGGGAGACTGGGGAGGGCAAGGGGGCGGGGGAGACTGGGGAGGGCACGGGGCGGGGGAGACTGGGGAGGGCACGGGGCGGGGGACCTGGGGAGGGCACGGGGCGGGGGACCTGGGGAGGGCACGGGGCGGGGGAACTGGGGAGGGCAAGGGGGACTGGGGAGGGCACGGGGCGGGGGAACTGGGGAGGGCAAGGGGGACTGGGGAGGGCACGGGGCGGGGGAACTGGGGAGGACACGGGGCGGGGGACTGGGGAGGGCACGGGGCAGGGGAACTGGGGAGGGCGGGGGGACTGGGGAGGGCACGGGGCGGGGGGACTGGGGAGGGCACGGGGCGGGGGGACTGGGGAGGGCACGGGGCGGCGGAACTGGGGAGGGCACGGGGCGGCGGAACTGGGGAGGGCACGGGGCGGGGGGACTGGGGAGGGCACGGGGCGGGGGGGACTGGGGAGGGCACGGGGCGGGGGGGACTGGGGAGGGCACGGGGCGGGGGGGACTGGGGAGGGCACGGGGCGGGGGGGACTGGGGAGGGCACGGGGCGGGGAGACTGGGGAGGGCACGGGGCGGGGGGACTGGGGAGGGCACGGGGCGGGGGGACTGGGGAGGGCATGGGGCGGCGGGACTGGGGAGGGCACGGGGCGGGGGAACTGGGGAGGGCATGGGGACGAGAAAAACCACATCCCCTTGACATTCAACGGCATTACCATCGCCGAATCCCCCACCATCAACATCCTGGGGGTCATCATTGACCAGAAACTTAACTGGACCAGCCACATAAATACTGTGGCAACAAGAGCAGGCCAGAGGCTGGGAATTCTGCGACGAGTGTCTCACCTCCTGACTCCCCAAAGCCTTTCCACCATCTACAAGGCACAAGTCAGGAGTGTGATGGAATACTCTCCACTTGCCTGGATGAGTGCAGCTCCAACAACACTCAAGAAGCTCGACACCATCCAGGACAAAGCAGCCCGCTTGATTGGCACCCCATCCACCCCCTTAAACATTCACTCCCTCCACCACCGGCGCACCGTGGCTGCAGTGTGTACCATCTACAAGATGCACTGCAGCAACTCGCCAAGGCTTCTCTGGCAGCACCTCCCAAACCCTCGACCTCTTCCACCTAGAAGGACAAGGGCAGCAGGCGCATGGGAGCACCACCACCTCCAAGTTGCCCACCAAGTCACACACCATCCTGACTTGGAAATATATCGCCGATCCTTCATCGTCGCTGGGTCAAAATCCTGGAACTCCCTCCTTAACAGCACTGTGGGAGCACCTTCACCACACGGACTGCAGCGGTTCAAGAAGGCGGCAGCTCACCACCATCTTCTCAAGGGGCAATTAGGGATGGGCAATAAATGCTGGCCTTGCCAGCGACGCCCACATTCCATAAACGAATAAAACATTTTGTTTTTGTTTTTGATCATCTCCTGTGGACCAATTACAGTCAACGTTGGGAGCAGTGAAAGAATCTGTGACCTTTGACTTCATTGCTGGATAAAGCAGGATAAATACAGAACTTGCATTGCTATAGCACCTTACACGGCCTCAGGACGCCCCAAAGCACTTTCCAGCCAATGAGGTACCTTTGAAGTGCCGTCACTGCTGTGATGTAGGGAAACGGGGGCAGCCAATTTCCGCACAAAATTCCACGAACAGATATGGATCGTGGAACGGTGGCGTAGTGCTGATGTTACTGGGCTAGTAATCCAAAGGCCTGGACTAATGATCCAGAGACATGAGTTCATATTTAAATTCAGTTAATTAAGTAAATCTGGAATAAAAAAGCTAGTATCAGTAATGGTGACCATGAAACGGTTGACGTAAAAACCCATCTGGTTCACTAACGTCCTTTCGGGAGGGAAATCTGCAGTCCTTACCCGGTCTGGCCTATATGTGACTCCAGACCCACAGCAATGTGGTTGACTCTTAACTGGCCTGGCAAGCCACTGAGTTGTTTCAAGGCGGTGGCTCACCATAATTAGGGATGGGCAATAAATGCCAGAGACGCCCACATCCTGTGACCGAATAAAAAAAGTCTGATTTTTAGTGACGTTGGTTGAAGGATAAATATTGGCACCAGGGATAACTCCACTGCTCTTCTTCAAATAGCGCCATGGGATCTTTTACAGCCACCTGAGATGGCGGACGGGGCCTCGGTTTAACGTCGCACCCTAAAGACGGCACCTCCGACAGTGCAGCACTCCCTCAGCACTGCACGGGGAGCATCAGCCTGGATTTTGTGCGCTGGTCTCTGGAGGGGGATTTGAACCCATGAATCTTGTGACTCAGGGGTGAGAGCGCTACCCACTGAGCCACGGGCTGATACCAGTTAGAAGAATATAAAAAGAATGTTAAAAAGTATCGAAGGGATGAAAAGTCTGGAGTCGGGTAAAATCCCGCCTCAGCGGGGCTGCAGAACGGGCGGTTCCGCATCGGCTCCCTGTTAGAAACTCCGACCGATTTTCCTTTCTGTTGAAGTGATTGGATAGAAGGATTGTGCGGGGTGTACAATGACGGCCGGTCCATTCCTGCCCGTTTTATATGCAGCACCTGCCCCCTTCTCAATACTGAACTTCAATCCCAATGTAACTCAGGTCGAGCGGGAAGTATTCTTACCTGACATTGCAGGATTGGGACTCCTTGGGGTTCTTGTGGAACCAGGAGTGCTGGGCTTTCTTACACTCACTCCCAGTGATTACACTGTCTCGGTTCTGGTCCAGACTCAGGAAGCAACTTCGGGCCCTCTGGTGCTCCTTGGCTGTCAGGAGTCTCAGCAGTGAATTCTGGGAAGGTGCAAAAAAAACAAAAAAAAAACTAGGTCACACTGGTGAAGAAAATCAGTGAGGATCGTTCACCGACCCAAGGGAAGAGGATCTCATAACAGAGTGTTTTTGTTTTAATTGGGAAACCCCTGGTCAAGAACCAACAGTCACAGAGCAGGACACCAACAAGGTTCAAGACAACATGAAGGGAAGCGGAGGGCAATCAAGAAACCCCCAATCCCACAACCTCCCCACCCCCATCCCCCCCACACCCTCCCCATCCCCACTCCCCCCCACACCCTGCCCCCCTTGCTGTGGTTTATGGGGTTGTCCATCTGACAGAAACCAGTCCCTCCTGCACAGGAAGCTCCAAGCACCAAGATACCTGAGGCCGGAACCTCTGCAGCACCAGCAGCGACTCATGGTACAGGAAGTCCGCCCATTCCATCTGTCCCTTCTTGTCACCGTCTAAAGCAGAGAACTGCACCAGGGCCAGCTCCTCCTCATCCTCATTCATCTGCTCATCGAAAATCTGCTTGTGAATGAAGTGCTTGTAATGAAGGAAATCATCTGATGTCAGGCAGGATTCTGGAAAATCACGGAACCAATCAGCAAGGTGGCAACTCACTGGGTAAAGCACAAACTATTGTTTCAGAATACACAGGGGCTGCTATTCTCTATAATATACACAGGGGCTGCTATTCTCTATAATATACACTGGGGCTGCTATTCTCCATAATATACACTAGGGCTGCTATTCTCCATAATATACACAGGGGCTGCTATTCTCCATAATATACACAGGGGCTGCTATTCTCTACAATATACACAGGGGCTGCTATTCTCTATAATATACACAGGGGCTGCTATTCTCTACAATATACACAGGGGCTGCTGTTCTCTATAATATACACAGGGGCTGCTGTTCTCTATAATATACACAGGGGCTGCTATTCTCTATAATATACACTGGGGGCGCTGCTTTTCTCTATAATATACACAGTGGCTGCTATTCTCTATAATATACACAGGGGCTGCTATTCTCTATAATATACACAGGGGCTGCTATTCTCTATTATATACACAGTGGCTGCTATTCTCTATAATATACACAGGGGCTGCTATTCTCTATAATATACAGGGGCTGCTATTCCCTATAATATACACAGGGGCTGCTATTCTCTACAATATACACAGGGGCTGCTATTCCCTATAATATACACAGGGGCTGCTATTCTCTATAATATACACAGGGGCTGCTATTCCCTATAATATACACAGGGGTTGCTATTCCCTATAATATACACAGGGGCTGCTATTCTCTATAATATACACAGGGGCTGCTATTCTCTACAATATACACAGGGGCTGCTATTCTCTACAATATACACAGGGGCTGCTATTCCCTATAATATACACAGGGGCTGCTATTCTCTATAATATACACAGGGGCTGCTATTCTCTATAATATACACAGGGGCTGCTATTCTCTATAATATACACAGGGGCTGCTATTCCCTATAATATACAAAGGGGCTGCTATTCTCTATAATATACACAGGGGCTGCTATTCTCTATAATATACACAGGGGCTGCTATTCTCTATAATATACACAGGGGCTGCTATTCTCTATAATATACACTGGGGCTGCTATTCTCTATAATATACACAGGGGTTGCTATTCTCTATAATATACACTGGGGCTGCTATTCCCTATAATATACACAGGGGCTGCTATTCTCTATAATATACACAGGGGCTGCTATTCTCTATAATATACACTGGGGCTGCTATTCTCTATAATATACACAGGGGCTGCTATTCTCTACAATATACACTGGGGCTGCTATTCTCTATAATATACACAGGGGCTGCTATTCTCTATAATATACACAGGGGCTGCTATTCTCTATAATATACACAGGGGCTGCTATTCTCTATAATATACACTGGGGCTGCTATTCTCTATAATATACACAGGGGCTGATATTCTCTATAATATACACAGGGGCTGCTATTCTCTATAATATACACAGGGGCTGCTATTCCCTAAAGTATACACAGGGGCTGCTATTCTCTATAATATACACAGGGGCTGCTATTCTCTATAATATACAAAGGGACTGCTATTCTCTATAATATACACAGGGGCTGCTATTCTCTATAATATACACAGGGACTGCTATTCTCTATAATATACACAGGGGCTGCTATTCTCTATAATATACACAGGGACTGCTATTCTCTATAATATACACAGGGGCTGCTATTCTCTATAATATACACAGGGGCTGCTATTCTCTATAATGTACACAGGGGCTGCTATTCTCTATAATATACACAGGGGCTGCTATTCGCTATAATATACACAGGGGCTGCTATTCTCTATAATATACACAGGGGTTGCTATTCTCTATAATATACACAGGGGCTGCTATTCTCTATAATATACACAGGGGCTGCTATTCTCTATAATATACACTGGGGCTGCTATTCTCTATAATATACACAGGGGCTGCTATTCTCTGTAATATACACTGGGGCTGCTATTCCCTGAGAAACTATTTACTCTGGTGGGGGAATCAAGAACCAGGTGACATAACCTTAAAAGTTAAGCTAGGCCGTTTGTGAAATCAGGAAGCGCTTTTTCCACACGTAGAGAAGATGTTTCCACTTGTGGTGGAGTCCAAAGCTAGGGGCCATAAATATAAGATAATCACTAATAAATCCAATCGGGAAGTCAGGAGAAACTTCTTTACCCAGAGAGTGGTGAGAATGTGGAACTCGCTACCACAGGGAGTAGTAGGCGAATAGCATAGATGCCTTTAAGGGGAAGTTGGATAAGTATATGAGGGAGAAAGGAATAGAGGGATGTGCTGGTAGAGTGAGTTGAAGTAGGGTGGGAGGGGGCTCGTGTGGAGCATTAACATCAGCACGGATCAGTTGGGCCGATTGGCCTGTTTCTGTGCTGTAAACTTTATGTTAAAAGGTGCTATATAAATGTCGGTGTTGTTGTTGACACCTAACCTGGTTTTAATCAAAATACAAAAAAAGTGATTAGGTGATCTAGTTGGGTGACCAAATTCCCAAATAATTTCAGATCAAAGTATCGTCTAAGAATAGAGGAGAGACCCTCAGTGATGTCAGTGAGAGAGGATCTGAGGACATGGGCAATATTTGGACTGACCTGGGATGATCCTGCATTGACGGAACATTTCCTTCAGGCTGAACATCTCCTCTTCAGTCAATAGAAGATTCACGTTATCCTGAGAGAGACAGAGGAGAGAGAGAGAGAGAGAGAGAGAGAGACAGGGTCAGGACATGGCTGACATTGAGGGTGCTGTTCACCCTAGAGTGAGGTTACCCCACATAGTGTCGGCTGTACAGGAACCATGAAAAGTGGAGGGTGAAAGACACAGAGGAAACACAAAGATATCAACAGGTGAGGGAGGCCATTCAGCCCATCTAGTCCACCCTTCTATAGAATCATACGGTCTAACCCATTACAGCATCTGCAGAATTTTTTACCTCCACTACCCTACCCCTTCCCTAAACTCAGTGTGGTCCCCCCACGGACATCAACGGATTGGCAGAGTGACCGCTATTTGTCCCTCAACCAACATCTCTAAAACAGATATTTTTGGTCATCATCACGTTACTGTTTGTGGGACTTTGCTGTGCACAAATTGACTGTTGGATATCTTGGCCTTGGAAGGAGTGCAGCGCAGATTCACCAGAATGTTACCAGGCTAGGTAAGATTCTGATAATAAACTAGGCTTGTATTCCTTGGAATACAGAAGACTGATGGGTGATTTGATTGAAGTTTTTAGGATTTTGAAAGGAATTGATGGGCTAGATAGAGAGAAACTTTTTCCCACAGATGGGGGAGTCTAGGACAAGGAGACACAACCTTAAAATCAGAGCCAGGCCTTTCAGGAAACATTTCTTCATACAAAGGATGGTAGAAGTGTGGAACTCGCTCTCACAAAAAGCCCTAGATGCTGGCTCAATTAATAATTTTAAATCTCAGACTGATGGATTTTTCTAGCCAAGGGCTTTAAGGGATATGGAGCCAAGGCAGGTAGATGGAGTTAAGTCGCTGATCAGCCATGATCTCATTGACTGGCGGAACAGGCTTGAAGGGCTGAAAGGCCTCCTCCTGTTCCTGTGTTCCAATGACCCTGCCTCCCATTGCAGTACTGAGGGTGTGAGGGAATATGCCATATTTCAGACAGATACACCATAATATGAACAGAATTCTGGTATTATTAATACATGATATACTGGGTTTAAAAATCTAAAGCCTTGAAGACACAAGCTGTAAACAGAATACAGGCTCCTGAGAGAAAGATCAGTTGATAACAAAGTTGTAAACAAGCTTTGAAATGGGAATTAGTTAAATACACTAAAACAATGACTCCACTGAAGCAAACCATTGGTGGTTCCGAAAGGTCTACGGTTTGCAACCAACACAATGAAAATGCCCAGTTTTAAGTGTTAAGAGCTAACACGTAAAACAGAAACACAAACATTAAAAGAGGCATGTGCCTTTGAAAAGATGACATCAAGTAAAGAAACACCTGCTGGTCAAATAGTTTTATGTTAAACTTGGAAGCCAGGAAACACGATTAAATATGCAACCAATTGAGATAGCTAGAAATACATGGAACACTCTGGTCAAGGTGTCTTTAATATATACATAGTAAAAACCATACCAACAAGGCGGCTTTGAAAATATGACTTCAATAGATGACACCAAGCAATCACATAGTTTTTGAATTGAACTTGGAGCAGCATGGAGTCAAAATGTCTGCTAAAAACCAGTAAAGCCAATATTAAGAATTGAATGAAAGCATTTTGTAAGAATGACATCAAGCAGAAACCATAGCTGTCATTGTTTTATGATGGTTTTTGGAACACCTAAAGGTAGAGAAATAATTATGCATGCAATAGTTGAATTGACAGTAAGATAGAAAGCATTCAAAAGAGGTATCAATAAAGACAATTAGCTGACATCAGCAGAGAACATCAAAGAAGAAACCACTGCCAAAAGAGTATAAAACATAGACCTTTTCAACAGAAAGTCAGAACTCGCTGAACGGGCAAAGCTTTTCTCAACTCTTCAGAGGCATCTCTGTAAGTCTTTAACTATGAGTCTCGGGAAGTCAAAGTAATTGATTTTGGTGGATGTTCTGGATTTAGAAATAAGTAAGAAATAAGAAATGTAACAAAGTAAAGATTTGAGAATAAGGATCTCTGAGAAATAAGAAATGTAAGCTATCTGTATTTTGAATTATTAATGTTGCGACTGATTCAATAGCTGTTAACTGAAAGTCGGCTCTTAAATAAAACTATAGATTTTTAGAATTGTCTCAAAGAGTAAATCTGTATAAACTCGCAAACCCAAATTCAGTACACTCTTTTGTAAGGAGTTGCAGAATTCTGGGGGAGTATTCTGGACCCTCATAATATCCAGAAGGTTACAGTCTAGTTCAACTTATTAAAAGTACTATCCGGAGGACGGTAACATCTTCAGTTGTTCCTTTCCTTTAGGGAGAGATAGCCTGAACCTTTAGACCCATTTAAGCGTCTTATGGAATTTGGCTATCTCTAACTTAAGTTGAGGGTGAATGTCTGGGGAATACGCCTGATCTGGGATAGCCCAAAAGGGCTAGGACTTGTAATTATCGCTTCAAGGGTGTGCTCTCTCAGGTGGACATAAAAGATCTCATGGCACTATTTCAAAGAACAGGGGAGTTCTCCCCGGTGTCCTGGGGCCAATATTTATCCCTCACACCAACATCACTAAAGCAAATTATCTGGGTCATTATCACATTGCTGTTTGTGGGAGCTTGCTGTGTGCAAATTGGCTGCTGTGTTTCCTACATTACAACAGTGACTACACTTCAAAAATAACTTCATTGGCTGTGAAGCTCTTTGGTCGTGAAAGGCGGTATATAAATGTTATTTCTTTTAATCGGGAGACCTGAACCCTGACCCTTGGTTCAGGTCTCCCTATTAAAAGGTGGAGTCAGTGCCGGAGGTCACTGATGGGCTCACTCCAGCACTTGCACTGGGAGGCACGACAACAACAACAACGTGTATTTATATAACACCTTTAGTAAAATGTCTCAAGGCGCTTCACAGGAGAGTTATCAAACAAAATTTGACACGAGCCACATTAGAAGCTATTAGGGCAGGTGACCAAAAGCTTGGTCAAAGAGGTAGGTTTTAAGGAGCGTCTTAAAGGAGGAACGAGAGGTAGAGAGGCGGAGAGGTTTAGGGAGGGAATTCCAGAGCTTAGGACCCAGGCAGCTGAAGGCACGGCCGCCAATGGTGGAGCGATTAAAATCGTGGATGCTCACGAGGCCAGAATTGGAGGAGCGCAGAGATCTCGGGGGGGTTTATGGGGCTAGAGGAGATTACAGAGATAGGGAGGGGCGAGGCCATGGAGGGATTTGAAAACAAGGATGAGAATGTAAAAATCCAGGCGTTGCTTAACTGGGAGCCAATGTAGGTCAGCGAGCACAGGGGGTGATAGGTGAACGGGACTTGGTGCGAGTTAGGACACGGGCAGCCGAGTTTTGGATGACCTCAAGTTTACGTAGGGTAGAATGTGGAACTTTTTAAGAAAACTGAATTTGATAGTCCAGCCACTACCCAAGGCATAGGGACCATGTGGTGAAAGATGAACAAAGACCTCCAGACAATCTTTTGATAAGATCACCTGAAAGCCGGAGAAGGCTTGTATCGGATGGCACGTGTGGCATGATATGGAGATACCGATATGAGTGAGCAAATGTGATTTGTTATGTATGAAGCAATTACCATCTGGAAATGTATGTTGAGATTGCACTGAAGAACGGGTCTCAGGCATGCTCAGTTACTTGACAACATGGTGGCACGGTGGCATAGTGGTTAGCACTGTTGCCTCACAGCGCCAGGGACC
This sequence comes from Somniosus microcephalus, assembly GCF_052327205.1. Classification (NCBI taxonomy): domain Eukaryota; kingdom Metazoa; phylum Chordata; class Chondrichthyes; order Squaliformes; family Somniosidae; genus Somniosus; species Somniosus microcephalus. The sequence goes on along the minus strand of NC_140987.1, from coordinate 14,821,148 downwards.
CGGGTTCGAATCCGGCCTCGGGTGACTGTCTGTGTGGAGTTTGCACATTCTCCCCGTGTTTGCGTGGGTTTCCTCCGGGTGCTCCGGTTTCCTCCCACAGTCCAAAGATGTACGGGTTAGGTTGATTGGTTATGATAAATTAACCCTTAGTGTTAGGGGGATTAAATACGTGGGGTTACAGGGATAGGGTGGGATATGTGTTGGTGTAGGGGTTACGGGGATCGGGTGGGATATGTGTCGGTGCAGGCTCGATGGGCCGAAATGGCCTCTATCTGCACTGTGGGGTTTCTGTGATTCTGTTTCTGTGATTCTGAACAGCAAAACATGAAATGGTTAATGTAGCTCAGGAGAGCGAGACAACTTTTAAAGCATTGACACATACTCTATCGAGAAACTATCTAATTAATGAAACAATCAGAATAGAGTTAAACACACTGGTACCTGTTAGAGGGATTGAAATTGAAGTTGAAATGGAGAGATATATGGAATTTGAATTGGGACAATTGAGGGGTAAGGAGAAATCATGTTTAGTAAGAATTATCCACAAGATGGATACGAGTAAAAGAGATCTGGAGAATCTTTTAAATCCATGATTTGTTGATTAGATGTTAAACTGTAATGTCGCTTGAAATGATTGTAAGACTGAATTTAACTGTGACTGTAATAATTGTGTTTTATAGGTAACAGAGCGTGGGAAAAACCAGTACGAATCCAGTATGAGGTGGTTTTGGTGGTGCCTCCTGTGTCACTACTACTGCAACTACCATACTTTACGGGTCTAACAGGGCCAGTCCCATCAACCAACACGTTTTACTCAATATCAAAACCTATGCTCAAGTGAAACTGACAGTAAATGAGATACTTAAGTATGAGCTGCACAATTACGTGGCACAATTCGGATACGACATTCCCCTGTTGTCTGAGGGTTTCAGTGAGCTCAAGATGCGACTGAACTCCTCCCTAAAGCATTTTTATGTTTTGGAGCAAGACAACTTGAGAATGGGTATTGAAATTGACAGAATAGAGGACAACTCCCACTGGTGGGATATTGGGCTTAATACATCAGCACACCCTTAGGTTCGTATTATTTCACACGCTCTGGTAGTTATCCAACTTGTAAGTGTATTTGATATACACTATGTATAGTAAGACTTTGATACATAAGCCCATTGTATACTCATGTCTATGACTAACCAGCACTAACAAATTAATTGAGCACACCGAAAGAGAAGATCCGAAGCAATGTAGAGGAGACCCCAGGCGGGGTAACATCAGGAAAGTTAGAAGAAACAGAGGATACCCCAGGCGGGGCAGAATTGGAAATTGAACTTTAAGTAAGGGGTCAGATCAGGGGCATTACTGCCAGATCGGATGATGCAGCAATAGTAGCAGCGGGCGGAGGAGAAAGGATAGACTGGGATGCACTAGAAGGCAAGACATATCAGCACGGCTGACATGGGGAGACCCTGGGGTGTCCTCCATCCATGAGGATAGGCGGTTGGTCCCTGTGAGTTTCACAGTTAGAACCCAGGCCTATAATGAAAAGGGGGATAAAACCTAATTTGAGAAGTGCTCCATTCCCCTCAATTAGAGGACTCCAATTTGCAGCAACACTAGTCAGAGAATAGATTGAAGTAGTCGAGGAATCAATGTTGAAAACATTTCATCCTTGAGATGGGGACTTGTACGAAAGGCTGATATTTAAAGATATTTAGTAGACGAGAATCATATATGTAGAACTTCAAGTGCAGCCATTGACCAAATAATATTACCCATAATTACTCCTGGGTAACTAGAAAACTAAGAATTGTTCAAAATGCAGTTGCGAAGAACGGTCAAAAGCAGTTTTGACTAAGTTTTGATAACAGTCACAGGCTGCTAGTGAAGGTCAAACCATTAAATAACATACTATGATGCTAAGTAGAAATTAGAATTCGCTTACCAAAACTAATTGCAACGATATTTAAAAAAATAATTAGTATAAGGACATAAAATGAGAGAGATCACGGAGATAAAGTATTTAGCTGGTAGATTAAAGTGGGATAGTTTGGATACCTCAAGACTAGTGAAACAGGGCCCTTGGTATAAAGGCCTTGTACCAGGGAAGCTAGAAATGAAAGAGATGAAGTAAATTCCAATGGGGTGAAAAACTATAAACAAGGTAACACTGAACATGGCAAAGTTGGTGGAACAATACTGGAAAGGCGGGATGCTACCTTAGACTGAGTGACAATGGTATTTTGACCATTAGAACCAATTATAAAAGATGATTTTGTTAAAGACCATATATGGACACTGGCCAAAACGAACTGTTGATAAGAAAAGGGTTAAAACCTCGATACTCAAAGAACAACTTTACACAGACGTACTGCGAGGACAAAGGAACAGACTTAAGACGACGTCATCTGTGCCCGAGAGGTTCCAGAGACCTAGGACTGCGAGCTACTCGTTAAAACTATCGCCTAATATTAAGTATATTACGCTGTAGCTTAATAAATCTTGATCTGTTGCTCAAACATACTGGCTGCTGCCTATTGGCGTCTTGTCCAAGAACTCAGAGATCAATAAGATCTTAGAGCAGTCTACAGTGGTGTTCCCCAGGGGTCGGTATTAGGACCACTGCTCTTTTTGATACATATTAATGACCTAGACTTGGGTATACAGGGCACAATTTCAAAGTTTGCAGATGACGCGAAATGTAGGAAACAGTGAGGAGGATAGTAACAGACTTCAGGAGGACACAGACAGACCGGTGAAATGGGCAGACACATGGCTGATGTGTGAAGTGATACATTTTGGTAGGAAGAATGAGGGGAGGCGATATGAACTAAATGGTACAAATTTAAAGGGGGTGCAGGAACAGAGAGAGCTGGGGGTGTATGTACAGAAATCTTTGAAGGGGGCAGGACGAGTTGAGAAGGCTGTTAAAAAAGCATCTTCTTCGGCAGTCCCTCGGGAACCGAGGATGACTTGCTTCCACACTAACAATATGAGTTCTCAGGTGACTGATGAGTCCAATGCGGGACCTACAGTCCCTGTCACAGGTGGGGCAGACGGTGGTTGAAGGGGCGGGTGGGCGGGGTGCTTGGGTTGACGTGCGCTCCTTGCGCTGCCTGCGCTTGGCTTCCGCTTGCTCCCGGCGAAGAGACTCGAGGTGTTCGGCGCCTTCCCGAATGCTTCTCCTCCACTTTAGAGAGCAAAAAGCATATGGGATCCTTGGTTTTATTGATAGAGGCAGAGAGTACAGAAGCAGGAAGTTATGATGAACCGTTATAAAACACTTGTACGGCCTCAGCTGGAGTATTGTGTCCAATTCTGGGCACCGCACTTTAGGAAGGTTGTGACGGCCTTGGAGAATGGTGCAGAGGAGATTTACTGGAATGGTACCAGGGATGAAAGACTTCAGTTACGTGGATACACTGGAGGAGCTGGGGTTGTTCTCCTTAGAGCAGAGAAGGTTAAGAGGAGATTTGATAGCGGTGTTCAAAATTATGAATGGTTTAGATAAGAGTAAATAAGGAGAAACTGTTTCCAGTGGCAGAAGGGTCGGTAACCAGAGGACACCGATTTAAGGTCATTGGCAAAACAACCAGAGGCGACATCAGGAAACTTTTTTTTTTTTTTACACAGCGAGTTGTGATCGGGAATGCACTGCCTGAAAACAAATTCAATAGTAACATTCAATACAGTATTGGATAAATACTAGAAGGGCCAACATTTACAGGGCTATGCGGAAATCGACCTCGGCACCGGTTACAGACATGACAACGGCTCACCCAGCCCAGTCGACCCTGCAAAGTCCTCCTCATCAACATCTGGGGACTTGTGCCAAAATTGGGAGAGCTGTCCCACAGACTAGTCAAGCAACAGCCTGACATAGTCATACTCACAGAATCATACCTTTCAGCCAATGTCCCAAACTTCTCCATCACCATCCCTGGGTATGTCCTGTCCCACCGGCAGGACAGACCCACCAGGGGTGGTGGCACAGTGGTATAGAGTCGGGAAGGAGTGGCCCTGGGAGTCCTCAACATTGACTCCGGACCCCATGAAGTCTCATGTCTTCAGGTCAAGCAGAAGCATGGGCAAGGGAACCTCCTGCTGATTACCACCTACCGCCCTCCCTCAGCTGATGAATCAGTACTCCTCCATGTTGAACATCACTTGGAAGAAGCACTGAGAGTAGCAAGGGCACAGAATGTACTCTGGGTGGTGTAAGAAATAGCTGTTAGATTCAAAGCTGGGTTTTAATCCTTAGAACAGAGACTGACAACATGCAACCGGGAACAGAGAGCAGAAATGTCAGCAAGGTCGATTATCAAGCATCAAAAGGCAAATAGAAATGATAAGGGAATCGGAAAATGCAAGGAAACAGGGAGGATAGCACCTGCTAGATAACAAGGAGCCACAAAGCCATAAAATGCCCTTGAAGAAACTTGACAAAACATTCCTCAGAAAGATAAGAGGGAGGCCTCATCAGTCATGCAGAAAGGGACGGCGAGGGTTGTCTTCCCGCTTCACAATTGGACAATAGGATGGGGGATCAAATGATTGACACCAGGTGATTACCAGCCCACCGAAATAACTATAAATATAGACGACCGAGAGAGGAAATCAGGCAGTCAGGGGCGAAGGCTTCCCCAAGGTGACTACGGCCTAACACCTTGGTTAAGTTTAGCCTCCGAGGTGACTACGGCCTAACACCTCCAGCAGCTTGAGAGATGACCCAACGGAAGTGACCGCTGCAGCAGACTGCAGGAATCCACCCAATCCGAGATCACCGTACTGCCTCCCCGTCCGTCCGGTCGTGTCATTCCGATTCGGGAGTCGTAGATCACTCCTACTGTCACGGGTTGTATGTCTATTATACTCGGCTTAAACCATATGTAATATCTGATTATGCTTTAACACTGCAGCTCTTTAATAAAAGCATTACAACTTCTAAAGCCCTGCTGGGTAATCTGTGTGTGAGCCTGTGATCCTAAACTTACAGTGGTGTCAGAAGTGGGATCACAGAGTTAGGAGTTGTAAGGTTCCGGTCGGGGTGACCGGAGGGACCGGTCGAACGCACTTGATCGTTGGTTAGACTGTGTATAGTTTTTTTCTCTCTCTGAAAGACGGGAGCGGTAAAGAGCTTGTTGAAAGGTAAAACCAGAAATACAATGTGTTAAGTCTGTGTGTTATATTGTGAATTACTACACAGACCACAAGAGTAAACTTTAACAGGTCTTTACTGGTTGAAGGTCAGGGCGGAACTGCCCAATAAATCATTACACAGCACTTATATACCGGTGTGGTCACCGCCGGTATTACAGTATACAGCAGCCAAGATAAAGTAGTGCAACTCTTAAAATAGTTCTCTTAAAGGTGGAACAGTTACATACACTACAATCCTCCCTTTTTAGCTTAACAGTATATATGTTCCCCATTAAACATAACATAACATATATACACAACTTCATGTAAAAACAGTTCACAGATTCAGTCTCTGCGGCGGCGCCTCCTGCGCTTCCTGACTCGGTCCGGATAACGCCTCGGTGGTGTAGTAGTTCTCGGTGGTGTAGTAGGTTCTTTTGGCAAGGTCGATTCGGCTTGAATGCCAGTGTCGAGTTCATCTGGTTGCAGTATCACCGGATTGGAGGTAGATACTATGGGTATCTCTGCTGCATCATTAGGCATATAAAGTTGTGGTGTAGATTGTTCCTTTTCGGATGACTCTATGATCTGGTCAGCATGGCGCCTTTCAGGGGTCTCTGGTTCTCGTTGCTGGGGTGACTCATCTAATGGTTCTTCACTGGACTTAACAGCTTGAACTTTCGTAACTTCAGAACCAGCATTGTTGACTTCTAAAGGCTCGAGTACCTTGGGAAGTTTTTCTGCTTCCAGACTGATTTGGCTCAGTTCGGAGGGACCACCTGCGTGACCTGGTAGGGGTGATAATAGTTCAGAGGAGTCATCATCTTCTGCTTCCTCTCTATTGTCTTCTATTTCCTCCATCACTTCAGCTTTTGCCTCTGCCACCAATTCCCTGAGTGGCTTATTACTGCTGACACTGCTCACAAAAGGGTGCTCTTTCTTCTTAGCTTTCAACTGATCGATGAATTTGACATATTCCCTTTCTTGCTCAGCTTTGATTCGTTTGACCTCATCGCGCAGACGGTTTGTGTGTTCCTGTTCCATTTTCTCAATCAGCTGCTTCTGCTGTCTTTCTAGATTCTCCCACTCTGTGTCAAAGAACTTTTTCTTTGCATTCATCGCTTGCTCAAAACGGCGAATTATTTGTTCTAATTGTTGTTTTAGTTTGAAATGGAGTTGAGTTCGAGCCCGGTGTTCCTCAGAAATGTGCATGTCTGTAGACTGGACAGACTCAGAATTCTCTGTCAAACTATGTTGTTGTTGTTCAGTGGAATTCTGTTCTGATACTTTGTTCTCTTCTGAAGCATTTATGCACTCCTTCGTTTTTCCATCATTAGTCTGCAAGTCCATTTTAGACTTGTCTTTTGCACATGGGCTGATCTTACCATCATCAGTTCCAGAGTCTGAGCTGATCCTGGGTAGGCGGCAATCTTCCTCGCCGTCAAAGAAACTGCACGGTTCGAGTCTTCCCTCGCGATCGGACGTGATGACAGTTCTGGTGAAATTGTAGTAGTATTCCATATCCTCGTCAGAAGACGTGCTTGGATCATCGGCTCCGTCTACCTGCCCTTGAGTTGACTGCTCTCCTCTTTTCTGAAGGATCTCGGTAGAATGGAAAATCCTCTTCACCATATGACTTGCCACCATAAAAGGGAGTCAACCCGAAAAATGTAGTTGAGTGGGCCCGGGCACTGCGTCGGGGGTACCTCCTTTTGTTTGAATCATTATCCTGGGCTTTGTTCCCGTCACCATCCTCCTGTGAAGTCTGGTTTCCGCACTGCAGCACGTGCTTCTGAAACAGGTTTTTCACCCTTTGTTTGTAGACTTTGTTGCACGTTGGACACCTCAGGACTTCCCGCTCATTTTCTGGACTTTCCGTCATTGCTTTTAGGGGGTGCCAGTCCATATTTATTTTCCTGATCCACTCCCGTCCCAGAAGTGGTGGACCTCCCTTAGGTAGTACATATATGTCCATTCCTTGGTGTTCTTTGCCCTTGTGTCTCACCTTGACTTTTATCTTTCCGATGGGGTATACTCTTTGCCCCGTGTATGTCTGCAATACTATCTCCGTATCCCGTAGGGGAATATGTGTGAATAACTTTTTGTAATCTTGCTTATTCATGACCGTCAATGCCGATCTGGTGTCCAATTCCATCTTCACGTGGACTCCTGCTATCTGCAGTGTGGCCCAGATAGTTTGTCGGTCAGCTTCCTTACTCACATTGTGAATTCCCAGTTCCTTGTTGTTGGAGTCTGAATCCGAATTCTGTTCATCCGAACTCTTCTCAGCCACCTTATGTACCTTCCTGTACTTTTCCTGCGGTGACTTTTTGTTGCTGGTCTTCTTTCCTGACCGGCATACTTTAGCTATGTGACCAAGCTTGCCACATTTTCTACATTCCTGGTCTTTAAACCAGCATTGGTTCTGATCGTGTGTTGTCTTTCCACAACGATAACATTTCATTGTACCCGAAGCCATTTGATCTACGCTGAGTACCGCTGCCTTCAGCTGCATTTCCGCAGTGCCTCTCGCTGCGGCTTCGTGCGATGCTGCAATAGTGACAGCCTTATCAAGTGTAAGATCATTCTCTTCAAGCAACCGCTTTTGTGTTCCTTCTTTCGACAATCCACACACGAATTTGTCTCTCAGTGCCTCTGTCAGGTTTTCCCCAAACTGACAGTATTTCGCTAGCTTACGCAGTTCAATTAAGTACTCCGCGTTGCTTTCCTCTTTCAGTTGCGTTCTCACATAAAATTTAAACCGTTCCGCTAACATCAGCGGTGTGGGGTTCAAGTGATCCTTCAGGACAGCAACAATATTAGCGAAAGTCTGATCCGCCGGTTTAGCTGGTGATAGAAGATGCTTCAATAGCCCGTATGTCTTCGCACCCATTGAGTTTAGTAAGGTTAGTGCTTTATCATCATTTGATATTTTATTTGCCTTACAATATATCTCTATGCGTTCTACATACGTGGCCCAATCTTCAACATCGGGATCGAAATCATTGATGTTACCACGCTTAGGCATCCTCGCAATCTTCTTGAGAAACAAAAAGAATTTTTTTTTTCCTTTACAAAATGGCGGTTTCCCGCGCTTGTCTTCTTCCCCGCCTTTTTAAAATGGCGGTTTCCCGCGCTTGTCTTCTTCCCCGCCTACGAAATGGTGGCTTCCCGCGTTTGCCTTTCACCCCCGCTGGCTGTCTCTTGTCACTCCCGCTCGGTCTCGGTCTCCCTCGCTCGCTCGGTCTCCCTCGCTCGGTCTCCCTCGCTCGTTCTCCCTCGCTCGTTCTCCCTCGCTCGGTCTCGTTCTCCCTCGCTCGGTCTCGTTCTCCCTCGCTCGCTCGGTCTCCCTCGCTCGCTCGGTCTCGTTCTCCCTCGCTCGCTCGGTCTCCCTCGCTCGCTCGGTCTCGTTCTCCCTCGCTCGCTCGGTCTCGTTCTCCCTCGCTCGCTCGGTCTCCCTCGCTCGCTCGCTCGGTCTCCCTCGCTCGCTCGGTCTCGTTCTCCCTCGCTCGGTCTCCCTCGCTCGCTCGGTCTCGTTCTCCCTCGCTCGCTCGGTCTCGTTCTCCCTCGCTCGCTCGGTCTCCCTCGCTCGCTCGGTCTCCCTCGCTCGCTCGGTCTCGGTCTCCCTCGCTCGCTCAGTCTCTTCTCTCTCCCGCTCGCTCGGTCTCGCTCGCTCGCTCGGGCTCTGTCTCTCCCGCTCGCTGGAACGGCGATTGCCGTATTGCTGCGTTCGCCCTCCCCAGCGGTTTTCAATTCGTGGCTCCCAGCCCTCTTTTGCAGTCCGGTCCTTTCCCCCCCGGCTGCGGCTGAGTTCCCCGCGGGTTTTTTTTTTTTAAATTTTCTCCCGCGCCTTACGCTGTCCCTGACGCTGCGCCTCGCAGTCTCGGTAGCTGCCCGGCCTTTTTCACCGGTCGCGGTCGAGCTCTCTCTCGATGCTGTTGCGTCTCCCAGCCCGCTTGCAGCCCGGTCTCTCACTCCGGCTGCGTTTGCATTCGCTGCGGTCTCTCACACCGGCTGCGTTTGCATTCACCGCGGCTTCCGTGCCTTACGCTGCCCCAGTCTCAGCGCCTCTGGCCCCGACTTCTGTCCGGCTCTTTCCCCCGGCCGTGGTCGAGTTCTCCGCCCTTATATCCTCCGTTTTTTTTTTATTTTCTCCCCTACTCACAGTCAACGCGGCCGACTTGCTGCTCGTCGCTGATCGGCTTACCCACCACCGTGATAGAAGGGATGATCACTGCCTGTTGCTGATGGAAGGCCTCTTGTCAGAATTCTTCCTTTGCTCTGCAGACCCGAGTCTTTTCTCAGCAGAATGATGAGGGCGGATGCCTCTTCTCAACGCCCGTTAAACTGCCTTGGATGTATCTCTGCCGCAGGGTAAGATCGTACTCATCGCCACTGTTAAGTCTGTGTGTTATATTGCGAATTGCTACACAGACCACAAGAGTAAACTTTAACAGGTCTTTACTGGTTGAAGGTCAGGGCGGAACTGCCCAATAAATCATTACACAGCATTTATATACCGGTGTGGTCACCGTCGGTATTACAGTATACAGCAGCCAAGATAAAGTAGTGCAACTCTTAAAATAGTTCTCTTAAAGGTGGAACAGTTACATACACTACACAATGGCGTTGGCATATCACCGGGAACAGTTGATAGATAGCCTGAAGGAGGTAAAGCATAAAGTGCAGGAGAGAGAGGGAGAGATAAAAAAGGAAAAAGATCTAATTTGCAGACTAACCAGTCTGAAAACTCAGCAAAGGAAGGGAAAAAACAGGGATTTGGAAAGCCAGGAAAAGCTGCTGAGACACCGATGTAAAAACAGGAAAAAAAGAAAAACTTAAAGTTTTACTGACATGGAAGTTATTAACATCTGTGCTGAGACAAATGAAACACAAGATTTGCTGAGTGAAAGGAACCTTAAAAAATGCTGGAATTTCAGTTTGTGAGCAAGTGTGTGTTAAAGTGTGAAAGTTTTCCTGACTATGAATGTTTAAGAAGTTACAGTATTTCTTTTGTCTGAAAGTCTGTCTTTAAAAGAAAGATTCTGTTATGTGTGGTTTAGCTCCACCCACTTCTCTGTTAAAAACGTTTAACCCTTTTGTCTTGTCTTGGATTTTGGAAGTTTTAAGAATGTGTGAATAAGATTGTGCCCCAAGAATTGGAAAAAAAAACCTTTGAAATAATTTAAGTTAAGCTGGTGTGTAAAAACTGAGAAGAGCAACAAAAAGTTTGTTTAACAAAAGATTAAGTTTCAGTCTAAGATTTAACCTTGGAGTCGCGGTTGCTATGGTGAAATCTTCTAAAGCAGTTTGATTTGATTTGTTTAAATGTGAAAAACTAATTTTTCTCCAGTTATATTCAATGTTTTTACAGTATTTTGGAAAGGCATCTGAAGAAAGGACAATAAGAAATATGACATAATTTACTGTTTTCTGCAAGAATGTACTATTTTGTTTTGTTTTATCTGTTCTGTTCATGTTTAGTTAAAGTGTGAAAACACAACTGTCTTTTCGATCAGGAAAGTTTTTTTAATTTACGTGAAGTGACGCAATTGCGCCTGATAATGTTTCGCTCCACCTTCTTAAAAACCTGCAAAGGAGTTAACCCTTCCCACTGACAGTTGTTTAAGTTCACCAAGCAACAACTTTAGTAATGAAATTTAAAGATATTGGACATTATTAAATTTAAGTTTCTTAATTTTAAGTTAATATTTCCCAGAAGGAAAATTATGATTTGATAACTTAACCCCTTGGGCTCTAAGTAGAGTCACAATGGAGTCTCTTCTTTCTTTTGTTATATGGAAGTTACCTTGTAAACTAATTGCAGCACTTCTGTTAAAACACTGTGTAAGCCACCTTGCCTGAGAATCACTTGTTTCTGAAATTGGAAATGGAAGATAAATTGATAGAGATGAAATTGAACATTGACAAAACCTGTCAGTTCAACTGTACTGCTGTTTGGATTTTGGGATAAGTTTGAAATGACAAAATGGACTCAGGCACTATATATTTGGTTACTTTTGGGAAAATAAAAGATCCTCTAAAATAATGATAATAAAATGTATTAATAACTTGGATCAAGTGAGAATGTTTTATCTATGTTTTCTATCTTAAATATTATACTGGACAGTAAAGTTTCTCCAGGACTCATGAATGAGATATGAATGGTAATTAAAGGAAAGTGATTGAGGGTTTAAATTGAAACAGGAGAATTACACCACTGAATGGGAATTTTCAAAATTTTCTAGTGTAAGTCAGGAAAGTGTAGTTAAGAATAGTAAATTGATAGCTTTCTCTTGGAGACATTTGTGTCCCTGCCTTTAATGAACTTTTTAAGAAAACTGAATTTGAAAGTCCAGCCACTACCCAAGACATCGGGACCATGCAGAGGAAGGTGAGCAAAGATCTCCAGGTGACTACAATCTTTTGATAAGACACCTGAAAGCCCGAGAAAGGCTTGTATCGGATGGCATGTGTGGCACGATATTGAGATACCGGTATGAGTGAGCAAATGTGATTCGGTACGTATGAGGCAATTACCATCCAGGAATGTACGGTGAATCTGCACTGAAGAACAGGTCTCAGACATGCTCAGTTACTTGACAACAGCAAAACATGAAATGGTTAATGTAGCTCAGGAGAGCGAGACAACTTTTAAAGCATTGACACATACTCCGTCAAGAAACTATCTAATTGATGAAACAATCAGAATAGAGTTAAACACACTGGTACCTGTTAGAGGGATTGAAATTGAAGTTGAAGTGGAGAGTTACATGGAATCTGGATTGGGACAATTGAGGGCTAAGGAGAAATCATGTTTAGTAAGAATTATCCACAAGATGGATACGAGTAAAAGAGATCTGGAGAATCTTTTAAATCCATGATTTGTTGATTAGATGTTAAACTGTAATGTCGCTTGAAATGATTGTAAGACTGAATTTAACTGTGACTGTAATAATTGTGTTTTGTAGGTAACAGAGCGTGGGAACAACCAGTACAAATCCAGTATGAGGTGATTTTGGTGGTGCCTCCTGTGTCACTACTACTGCAATTACCATGCTTTACGGGTCTAACAGGACCGGTCCCATCAACCAACACGTTTTTAAATATGAGCTACACAATTATGTGGCACAATTCGGATACTCGGATATGACATTCCCCTGTTGTTTGTGGGTTTCAGTGAGCACATGATGCGACTGAACTCCTCCCTAAAGCATTTTTATGTTTTGGAGCAAGACAACTCGAGAATAGATATTGAAATTGACAGCATAGGGGACAACACACACTGGTGGGATATTGGGCTTAATACATCAGCACACCCTTACGTTCGTATTATTTCACACACTCTGGTAGTTCTTCAGCTTGTAATGATAGTGTATTTGATGTATGTATACACTATGTAGTAAGACTTTGATACATAAGCCAATTGGGTACTCATGCCCATGACTAACCAGCACTAACAAGTTAATTGAACACACCTAAAGAGAAGATCTGAAGCAATGTAGAGGAGACCCCAGGCGGGGTAAGATCAGGAAAGATAGAAGAAACGGAGGATATCCCAGGCGGGGCAGGATTGGAACACCGGAACAGTGAATTGAATTTGAGTAAGGGGTCAGAGGTTGCTCCTTCTCCTCAAAGGAATGGACTGTAAGGAAGGGAGAAATCTTCAAGATTCCCTACTAATGCCCAAGTTGAGAGAGCAATAAGAGCTAGCTAGATTAGTCAAGAGCCGATTGTGAGAAGTCAATAAGGATATTTCCTTCTCAAAGAAGGGAATTGTAAGAAATAGCTGTTAGAGTCAAAGATGGGTTTTAATCCTTAGAACAGAGACTGACAGCATGCAGCCGGGAACAGAGAGCAGAAATGCCAGCAAGGTCGAATATCAAGCATCAAAAGACAAATAGAAGTGATAAGGGAATCGTAAAATGCAAGGAACAGGGAGGATAGCACCTGCTAGATAACAAGGAGCCTCAAAGCCATAAAATGCCCTTGAAGAAACTTGACAAAACATTCCTCAGAAAGATAAGAGGGAGGCCTTGTCAGTCATGCAGAAAGGGACGGCGAGGGTTGCCTTCCCGCTTCACAATTGGACAATAGGATGGGGGATCAAATGATTGACACCAGGTGATTACCAGCCCACCGAAATAACTATAAATATAGACGACCGAGAGAGGAAATCGGGCAGTCAGGGGCGAAGGCTTCTCCGAGGTGGCTACGGCCTAACACCTTGGTTAAGTTTAGCCTCTGAGGTGGCTGATGGCCTAACACCTCCAGCAGCTTGAGAGATGACCCAACGGAAGTGACCGCTGCAGCAGACTGCAGGAATCCACCCAATCCGAGACCACCGTACTGCCTCCCCGTCTGTCCAGTTGTGTCATTCCGATTCGGGAGTCGTAGATCACTCCTACTGTCACGGGTTGCATGTCTATTATACTCGGCTTAAACTATATGTAATATCTGATTATGCTTTAAAACTGTAGCTCTTTAATAAAATGTCCATCACCAAGAGTGGCTCGGTAGCACCACTACTGACTGAGCTGGCCGAGCCCTGAAGGACATAGCTGTCAGTCTGGGCCTGCGACAGGTGGTGAGAGAAACACACGAGGGAAAAACCTACTTTACCTCATCCTCACCAATCTACCTTTCACAGACACATCTGTCCATGACAACATTGGTAGCAGTGACCACTGCACAGTCATTGTGGAGACGAAGTCCCGTCTTCACACTAAGGACAATCTCCATTGTGTTGTGCGGCACTACCACCATGCCAAATGGGATAGATTCAGAACAGATCTAGCAGCTCAAAACTGGGCATCTACGAGGCACTGTGGGCCATCAGCAGCAGCAGAATTGTATTCCACCACAATCTGTAACCTCATGGCACGGCATATCCCTCACTCTACCATTACCATCAAGCCAGGAGACCAACCCTGGTTCAATGAGGAGTGTAGAAGAGCATGCCAGGAGCAGCACCAGGCGTACCTAAAAATGAGGTGCCAACCTGGGGAAGCTACAACACAGGACTACATGAATGCTAAAAAGCAGAAGCAGCATGCTATAGACAGGGCTAAGCGATCCCACAATCAACGGATCAGATCAAAGCTCTGCAGTCCTGCCACATCCAGTCATGAATGGTGGTGGACCATTAAACAACTAATGGGAGGAGGAGGCTCCATGAATATCCCCATCCTCCTTGATGGCGGAGCCCAGCACGCGAGTGCAAAAGACAAGGCTGAAGTGTTTGCAACCATCTTCAGCCAGAAGTGCCGAGTGGATGATCCATATCGGCCTCCTCCTGAGGTCCCCACCATCACAGAAGCCAGTCTTCAGCCAATCTGATTCACGCCACGTGCTATCAAGTAACGGCTGAGCGCACTGGATACAGCAAAGGCTATGGGCCCTGACAACATCCCAGCTATCGTGCTGAAGACTTGTGCTCCAGAACTAGCCACGCCTCTAGCCAAGCTGTTCCAGTACAGCTACAACACTGGCATCTATCTGACAATGCGGAAAACTGCCCATGTATGTCCTGTCCACAAATAGCAGGACAAATCCAATCCGGCCAATTACTGCCCCATCAGTCTGCTCTCAATCATCAGCAAAGTGATGGAAGGTGTCATCGACAGTGCTATCAAGTGGCACTTACTCACCAATAATCTGCTCACTGATGCCCAGTTTGGGTTCTGCCAGGACCACTCGGCTCCAGACCTCATTACAGCCTTGGTCTAAACATGGACAAAGGAGCTGAATTCCAGAGGTGAGGTGAGAGTGACTGCCCTTGACATCAAGGCAGCATTTGACTGAGTGTGGCATCAAGGAGTCCTCGCAAACCGGTGTCAATGGGAATCAAGGGGAAAATTCTCCATTGGCTGGAGTCATACCTAGCAAAAAGGAAGATGGTTGTGGTGATTGAAGGTCAATCATCACAGCCCCAGGACATTGCTGCAGGAGTTCCTCAGGACAGTGTCCTAGGCCCAACCATCTTCAGCTGCTTCATCAATGACCTTTCCTCCAACATAAGGTCAGAAATGGGGATGTTCGCTGATGACTGCACAGCGTTCAGTGCCATTCACAACTCCTCAGATAATGAAGCAGTCCATGCCCGCATGCAACAAGACCTGGACGATGTTCAGGCTTGGGCTGATAAGTGGCAAGTAACGTTCACGCCACACAAGTGCCAGGCAATGACTATCCCCAACAAGCGAAAGTCTAAACACCCCCCCTTGACATTCAACGCAATTACCATCACTGAATCCCCCACTATCAACATCCTGGGGGTCACCATTGACCAGAAACTTAACTGGACCAGCCACATAAATACTGTGGCAACAAGAGCAGGTCAGAGGCTGGGAATTCTGCGGCGAGTGTCTCACCTCCTGACTCCCCAAAGCCTTTCCACCATCTACAAGGCACAAGTCAGGAGTGTGATGGAATACTCTCCACTTGCCTGGATGAGTGCAGCTCCAACAACACTCGAGAAGCTCGACATCATCCAGGACAAAGCAGCCCGCTTGATTGGCACCCCATCCACCACCTTAAACATTCACTCCCTCCACCACTGGTGTACCGTGGCTGCAGTGTGGACCATCTACAAGATGCACTGCAGCAACTTGCCAAGGCTTCTTCGGCAGCACCTCCCAAACCCGCAGCCTCTACCACCCAGAAGGACAAGGGCAGCAGGCGCATGGGAACACCACCACCTCCAAATTCCCCTCCAAGTCACACACCATCCTGACTTAGAAACATATCGGCCGATCCTTCATCGTCGCTGGGCCAAAATCCTGGAACTCCCTCCCTAACAGCACTGTGGGAGTACCTTCACCACACGGACTGCAGCGGCTCAAGAAGGCAGCTCACCACCACCTTTTCAAGGGCGATTGGGGATGGGCAATAAATGCCGGCCTTGCCTGCGACGCCCACATCCCAGGATGAAAAAAAAAAAGATGGGGGAGTGGGAGTAAATGAATAGCTCTACCAAAGAGCCTGTACAGGCACGATGGGCCGAATGGCCTCCTTCTGTGCTGTATCATTCCTTTATTCTATGATTCTATCTCAAACTCAAAGACCAGTACAAGCCTGACTAATGTGAGCACGTACAGTGATTTATGGTGGGACCTTGTGCTGTGAAGGTGAGGGACGTTAACACTGCAGATAGCAATCTATCCATCAATATCATGAAACGCTTTGCTTCATAACTGGCATTGTTCCATGGGAATGTTTAATCGATGTGTCTGTAGGGTATGAGAATGTGATCGGTGTCTGTAGGAAATGGGAATGTGATCAATGTCTGTAGGGAATAGGAACTTTTGTTGATGCGTGTTTGCAAACCCAGTAGATTGTATATGTAAGGGTAGATTGAGAGAGAAGACCACTCCCCCATACCCCTCACCCCTCCCATACTCCCCACCCCACCCCCCAAACCCCCTGTCATGAATCTTACCACTCATGTAGAAATGACTCATGGGTTAACACTGGGTGGCCTGCTGGGGGACTGGGAAAGTCTAAATACTCGGGCATGGGCCCAGCTTGTTCAGGACGTTTCTGTAACCAGGAACTAGTGATGTAACTAGAATCTCATGGTTTTGAAACAGTTGATTAAAGCCTTGTTTTATACTCAGATCAAGTGCTCAGTAGTTTTCTTACATCACCGCCCATACCCCATCCATACCTCCTTGCGACACCTTACCGGCCTTGGCTCTTCCATCTGTTTGCCCCCGGCTCTCTAAACCCCCGGCTCTCTAAACCCCCGGCTCTCTAAACCCCCGGCTCTCTAAACCCCCGGCTCTCTAAACCCCCCCATTTCTCGCCCCCCCACCCCATCTCTCCCCCCACCCCGGTCTCCCTCTCTCTCTCCCCCCCCACCGTGTCTCTCCTCCCCCAACTCCCCATCTCTCTACCACCACCGTCTCTCCCCCACCCCGTCTCTCACCCCACCCCCGTCTCTCCCCCCACCTCGTCTCTCCCCGTCTCTCTCTCCCCGTCTCCCTTCACTTTCTCTTTGGTACTCTCTGTCTGTCTCTGCCTTTCATTCTTTATTTCAAACTCCACACACCACACAGCTGCCTGCTCAGTGATGTGATTTATTTAACTTTCCTTCTGAGGTTCTCTCTGAACATTCCATTTTACTGCTTCTGTTAATTCTCTGACATCGGTCCAGCTACCATCTTAAAAAAGGCAACAACTGTTTAAATGACCTTGAGTCCGACTGCCCCAGATATCTGCGGACTAATGTGCAAGAGCTCTCCGAGGCCGCAGCCCTGCCGGAATGGGAGTTGCTGTATAGGAAGGGAGGCCAACACTTTTACAGAAACGGGTCGGAAACGGTGAAAACAACACAACAAAAGGATTAAACAAACAGGTGCTCATTGCAAGTGCGTGATAGGGAATTAAAAAGTTTGGTAAAACCTCTCATTCTCCAAACATGAGACATTATGTGTGTCCCACATTAAAAGGACACGGGCTCTCACCTTGGGTAACTGGAACGACAAGCACTTCGGGGCTTCCAGTGAAATGTCTGCCAAATCTTTACTTGGCCAGGGCGATGTCATCCTCTTTCTCTCCCTCCAAATCCTGGAATTATTCCTTATTTGTTCCTCAACTCCCTCCTCAAACACTTCCAGGACAGCACAGGTTAGATACAGAGTAAAACTCCCTCTACACTGTCCCATCAAACACTCCCAGGGCAGGTACAGCACAGGTTAGATACAGAGTAAAGCTCTCTCTACACTGTCCCATCAAACACTCCCAGGGCAGGTGCAGCACGGGTTAAATGTAGAGTAAAGCTCCCTCTACACTGTCCCATCAAACACTCCCAGGGCAGGTACAGCACGGGTTAAATATAGAGTAAAGCTCCCTCTGCACTGACCCATCAAACACTCCCAGGGCAGGTACAGCACGGGTTAGATACAGAGTAAAGCTCCCTCTACACTGTCCCATCAAACACTCCCAGGGCAGGTACAGCACGGGTTAGATACAGAGTAAAGCTCCCTCTACACTGTCCCATCAAACACTCCCAGGGCAGGTACAACACAGGTTAGATACAGAGTAAAACTCCCTCTACACTGTCCCATCAAACACTCCCAGGGCAGGTACAGCACAGGTTAGATACAGAGTAAATCTCCCTCTGCACTGACCCATCAAACACTCCCAGGGCAGGTACAGCACGGGTTAGATACAGAGTAAAGCTCCCTCTACACTGTCCCATCAAACACTCCCAGGGCAGGTACAGCACGGGTTAGATACAGAATAAAGCTCCCTCTACACTGTCCCATCAAACACTCCCAGGGCAGGTACAGCGCGGGTTAGATACAGAATAAAGCTCCCTCGACACTGTCCCATCAAACACTCCCAGGGCAGGTACAGCACGGGTTAAATATAGAGTAAAGCTCCCTCTACACTGACCCATCAAACACTCCCAGGGCAGGTACAGCACGGGTTAAATATAGAGTAAAGCTCCCACTGCACTGTCCCATCAAACAGTCCCAGGGCAGGTACAGCATGGGTTAGATACAGAGTAAAGCTCCCTCGACACTGTTCCATCAAACACACACAGGGCAGGTACAGCCCGGGTTAGATACAGAGTAAAGCTCCCTCTACACTGTCCCATCAAACACTCCCAGGGCAGGTGCAGCACGGGTTAGATACAGAGTAAAGCTCCCTCGACACTGTCCCATCAAACACACACAGGGCAGGTACAGCCCGGGTTAGATACAGAGTAAAGCTCCCTCTACCCTGTCCCATCAAACACTCCCAGGCCAGGTACAGCACGGATTAGATCCAAAGTAAAGCTCCCTCTACACTGTCCTGCCAAATACTCTAATGTGGCTTGCATTCCCTTGAGTTTAGAACATTGAAGAGTGACCTATTCGATGTGTTTAAAATGATAATGGGACTCTACAGAGAAGGTAACTTGGGGGTCTGTATACAACTCCCACTAACGTTTTCTGCCTCTTGGTATTTTTCAGCTCTACCCATACAGATTCCACATCATGACAGCTTAATATCCCTCCTTACTGTTGTGTTAATCTCCTCTTTAACCAGCAATGCTACCCTACCTCCTTTTCCTTTTTGCCTGTCCTTTCTGAATATTGAATACCCCTGGGTGTTGAATTCCCAGCCTTGGTCACCCTGGAGCCATGTCTCCTTAATCCCAATTATATCATATCCGTTTACATCTATTTGCGCAGCTAATTCATCCACCTTATTACAAATGCTCCTCGCATTAAGACAAAGGCCTAGAAATTCAGTAAGTCCCCGCCAGCTCGCTTGCGCCCAAAAGTTAGCGCTGCGCGCGGAACCAGTTGCGACCGTCAGAAATTCAGTTCTTGCACCCCAAGTCGGAACCGGGCGCTATTCCAGGGTGTGCCCGCCCCCGCTTGGGACGCTGAAACTGAATTTCAGCACTGTAGGTGCCGCTGCGCCACCCGCTGCGGAGCGGCAGGCTGCGGTACTGCAGGCCTCCTCCTTCTCTTAAGGGGGAGGTGCCTGCAATGGGGAGATCGCCGCTTGATAGTGCCGGCAAATGAGCCCGGCACCACGGAGAAGTGCCGGGCTCACGGAAAGCAGCCGGCAATGCCGCGGGGGGGGGGGGGGCGGTGGAGGAGGCCGGGGAAGGAGGTGCGGGCAGGCGGCCGCCGAAAAAGCGGCCGGCCGCACCTCCGCCTTAACTAGCGCCACTAAGGCTGCAGGACGGCCACGGTTGCAGAACGTTGTTTGCGGCCGCTGCGGAAGAGGCGGCCGCAACTAAATATGGGGGTCGGGCCGTTATCGGGGCGGAACCGGGGCACTGCGCACACCGATGACGTCATCGGTGCCGGCGCAGCGCTACCGGCTACCGCCGCCATTACCGTTGCGCTGAATATCAGCGCAAACTCCTCTATTGGCGCAGAAGCCCTCTTTGGGCGGTAACTGGGCGCAAAGCTGGTGGGGCCTTACTGAATTTCTAGCCCAAAGCCTTTAATCTTGTTTTTTTTTTTTGTTTTTTAACACCCCTAGTCCTTTTAGAATTATTATTTACTGTGGTCCTGTTTGATTTACACCCTTGATTTCTCTGCCTTCCACTTTTGCTTTTCTCCTTCCTGTTTTTTGCTTCTAGCCTTGCTTCCCTTTCCTCTGTCTCCCTGCTCAGGTTCCCAACCCCCTGCCATTTTAGTTTAAACCCTCCCCAACAGCACTAGCAAACACTCCCCCTAGGACATCGGTCCCGGTCCTGCCCAGGTGCAAACCATCCAGTTTGTACTGGTCCCACCTCCCCCAGAACCATTTCCAATGTCCCAGGAATTTGAATCCCTCCCCCTTGCACCATTCCTCTAGCCACGTATTCATCTGAAATATCCTTCTATTTCTACTCTGACTAGCATGTGGCACTGGTAGCAATCCTGAGATTACTACCTTTGAGGTCCTATTTTTTAATTTACCTCCTAACTCCCTATATTCAGCTTTTCAGACCTCATCCCGTTCTTTACCTACATCGTTGGTACCTATATGCACCACGACAACTGGCTGTTCACCCTCCCCTCCAGAATGTCCTGCAGCCACTCCAAGACATCCTTGACCCTTGCACCAGGGAGGCAACACACCATCCTGGAGTCTCATTTGCGGCCGCAGAAACAAGAAACTATTTCCTCTGGTGCTGGAATCAAGAACAAGGGGACATAATCTTAAAATTATAGCCAGGTTATTCAGGAGTGAAATCCGGAAGCACTTTTCCACACAAAGGATAATGGAAACCGGAACAGAAAATTGCTGTGGATGCTGGTGGGACAATTAAAATTTTCAGAACTCAATAAATTTTTGTTGGGTAAGGTGAGGGATATGGTGCAAAGGCAGGTAGATGGAGTTGAGGTGCAGGTCAGCCATGATCGAACTGAATGGCGGAACAGGCATGAGGGGCTAAATGGCCTCCTGCTGTTGCAGTGTTCCTTCGTTCTTGACCCCCCTCAACTGCTGGAAACAGTTTACTTCTAACTCGACACCAACTTTCATTTATATAGCGCCTTTAACGCAGTAAAACATCCCAAGGCGCTTCACAGGAGTGGTATCAAACAGAATTTGAAACATCATTAGGACAGAGGTAGGTTTTCAGGAGGGTCTTAAAGGAGGAGAGAGATATAGAGAGGCGGAGAGCTTTAGGGAGGGAACTCCAGAGCTTCGGACCTTGGCACATGAAGGCACGTCCGCCAATGGTGAAGCGAAGGAAATCAGGGATGAGCAAAAGGCCAGGATTGGAGGAGGGCAGCGATCTCGGAGGGTTGTGGGGCTGGAGGAGGTTACAGGGATGGGGAGGGGTGAGGCCACGGAGGTGATTTGAAAACAAGGATGAAAAGTTTTTAAATGGAGGCATGGCCTGAATGGGAGCCAATGTAGGTCAGCGAGCAACATCCGCCCCACTTGGATCAGGCATCAGCCCATGATCTTTACAGAGTATGATTTGGACAGGTTGGGTGATTATACTGCATCTGCCATGCTTCTGCCCAATGTGGATAAATGCGAGGTTATCCACTTTGGTGGCAAAAAACAGGAAGGCAGATTATTATCTGAATGGCAATAGATTGGGAAAAGGGGAAGTGCAACGAGAACTGGGTGTCCTTGTGCACCAGTCGCTGAAGGTAAGCATGCCGGTGCAGCAGGCAGTTAAGGCGGAAAATGGCATTTTGGCCTTCGTAGCGAGAGGGTTTGAGTACAGGAACAAGGATGTCTTGGTGCAGTTGTACAGGGCCTTGGTGAGACCACACCTTGAGTATTGTGTGCAGTTTTGGTCGCCTTTTCTGAGGAAGGATGTTCTTGCCATGGAGGGAGTGCAGTGAAGATTCAGCAGACCGATACCTGGGATGGCAGGAATGATGTATGAGGAGAGATTGGGTCGATTGGGCTTATACTCGCTGGAGTTTAGAAGAATGAGAGGGGATCTCGTTGAAACTTATAAAATTCTAACAGGACTAGACAGACTAGATGCTGGAAGGATGTTCCCGATGGCAGGGGGAGTCCAGAACCAGGGGTCACCGTCTAAGGATAAGGGGTAAGCCATTTAGGACAGAGATGAGGAGGAATTTCTTCACCCAGAGAGCGGTGAACCTGTGGAATTCTCTACCAGAGAAGGCAGTAGAGGCCAATTCATTAAATATATTCAAGAAGGAGTTAGATATATTTCTTAAGGCTAAAGGGATCAAGGGATATGGGGAGAAGGCAGGGACAGGGTACTGAGTTTGGATGATCAGCCATGATCTCATTAAATGGCGGAGCAGGCTCGAGGGCCGAATGGCCTACTCCTGCTCCTATCTTCTATGTTTCTAACTCACACAGTATTGGCAGCTCCAGCCCACCGTGGTGTGGGCCGTCTCTTTCAGCTCCTGGATGCTGCTGGGGCTGAGGCAGGCCATGCGGCGCAGGCAGCCATCGTGGAAGACCCGGGTGCAGACCCTGCAGGGGTAAAGGTCATCGGCCGTCCAGACCTCGCACACATCGCACATTTCGTCATTGGTTACCTGCGGAAACGAGAGGAAAGTTTAACACATTCCGTTTTCGGGCAAAGGAAAACCTGGCCTTGCAGCCTCACCATAAGTCAACTTTTCATGCAGTAAGTTTGTTTTTATTGTCTTCTCCCTTTTCATAAGAACATAAGAAATAGGAGCAGGAGTAGGCCGTATGTCCCCTCGAGCCTGCTCAGCCATTCAGTGAGATCATGGCCGACCTTTCACCTCAACTCCACTTTCCCGCACTATCCCCATAGCTGATGAAAGGTCATCGGCCTGAAACGTTAACCATGCTTCTCTCTATGAGACCACAGCTTGAGTATTGTGTGCAGTTTTGGTCGCCTTATCTGAGGAAGGATGTTCTTGCCATGGAGGGAGTGCAGCGAAGATTCACCAGGCTGATACCTGGGATGGCAGGGATGACGTATGAGGAGCGATTGGGTCGATTAGGCTTATATTCGCGAGAGTTTAAAAGAATGAGAGGGGATCTCATTGAAACTTATAAAATTCTAACAGGACTAGACAGCACGGTGGCATAGTGGTTAGCACTGTTGCCTCACAGCGCCAAGGACCCGGGTTCGAATCCGGCCTCGGGTGACTGTCTGTGTGGAGTTTGCACATTCTCCCCGTGTTTGCGTGGGTTTTCTCCGGGTGCTCCGGTTTCCTCCCACAGTCCAAAGATGTGCGGGTTAGGTTGATTGGCTATGATAAATTGACCCTTAGTGTTAGGGGGATTAAATACGTGGGGTTACGGGGATAGGGTGGGATATGTGTTGGTGTAGGGGTTACGCGGATCGGGTGGGATATGTGTCGGTGCAGGCTCGATGGGCCGAAATGGCCTCTATCTGCACTGTGGGGTTTCTGTGATTCTGTGATTCTGTGATAAGGGGTAAGCCATTTAGGACGGAGATGAGGAGGAATTTCTTCACCCAGAGAGTGGTGAACCTGTGGAATTCTCTACCACAGAAGACAGTTGAGGCCAATTCATTAAATATATTCAAGAAGGAGTTGGATATATGCCTTAAGGCCAAGGGGATCAAAGGATATGGGGAGAAAGCAGGGACAGGGTACTGAATTTGGATGATCAGCTACGATCGCATTGAATGGCGGAGCAGGCTCGAGGGGCCGAGTGGCCTACTCCTGCTCCTATCTTCTATGTTTCTCCACAGATGCTGCCTGACCTGCTCAGTATTTCCAGCATTTTTAGTTTTTACTCCCATATCCCTGGATTCCCCTAGAGTCCAAAAATCTATCGATCTCAGCCTTGAATCTACTCAACGACTGAGCCTCCACAGCCCTCTGAGGTAGAGAATTCCAAAGATTCACAACCCTCTGAGTGAAGAAATTTCTCCTCATCTCAGTCCTAAATGGCCGACCCCTTATTCTGAGACTGTGATCCCTGGTTCTAGACTCCCCAGCCAGGGGAAACATCCTCCCAGCATCTACCCTGTCAGAATGATGTATGTTTCAATGAGATCACCCCTCATTCTTCAAAACCCTAGAGAATATAGGCCTAGTCTACTCACTCTGTTCTCATGGGACAATCCCCCATCCCAGGAACCAGTCTGGTGAACCTTCGTCGCACTCCCTCTATGGCAAGTATACCCTTCCTCCTCTTCCACTAATCCACATTGAAATTGGCAAACTCGCTTGGAGAGGTCAAAAAGATGGCTAGAGTGGGAAATGGTACAAAGATCACCTGGCTGCAGTAGGTGATACTCTCCATAGGCTGGAACTTTGTGGGAGAATATAAGAACATAAGAAATAGGAGCAGAAGTTGGCCATTCAGCCCCTCGAGCCTGCTCCGCCATTCAGTGAGATCATGGCTGATCTTCGACCTCAACTGCACTTTCCTGCCCGATCCCCATATCCCTCGATTCCCCTAGAGACCAAAAATCTATCGATCTTAGCTTTGAATACACTCAATGACTCAGCATCCACAGCCCTCTGGGGCAGAGAATTCCAAAGATTCACCACCCTCTGAGTGAAGAAATTTCTCCTCATCTCAGTCCTGAATGGCCGACCCTTTATCCTGAGACAGTGACCCCTGGTTCTAGACTCTCCCTCTCTCACTCTCCATTTCGCTGTCTCTCTCTCTCTCTCTCTCTGCTCTGTCTGTGGGTTTCCCTCTGGCTGCACAGTGAGAGGTGGGGCTGTCTATCAATATCCATTCTGGCAGCGAGAGGCCGGTATTAAAAAGCCAAGGCGAAGAGTTTTAAGGCCGCGACTGCTGCCCAACGCGGCTGAGGTAGTTGCACACGCGCAGTTAGTGTTTTTTCGGTTGTTCGCAAACGGAAAAGAAAATATTGTCGCTGTTACAAAGAAAACACTTCCAGAGAGAAAGGAGGGGATGGGGTGGTGAAAAGAGATCGCTACTGCCGAACACAGCCACATCAGGAAAAGAAAATCCACGCCAGCAAAACACAATAAACGTTCATTTTTTATTAATTTTCTTCTCCTTTCCCTCCACACGGAGCTTGCGCTCCAAACAAATAAATCTCCGCAACCCTCCCCCTGCCAAAATATCCATTAAAACCAACTCGCGCTATTATTACATGTTATTAAACCAACCCATAGCTCCACAGATTCAGGCTTGCGATATATTGTTTTTTTATTCGTTCCTGCGATGAGGGCATCACTGGCAAGGCCGGCATTTATTGCACATCCCTAATTGCCCCTTGAGAAGGTGGTGGTTGTAATGATATCAGCAAATAGTGATGGTATTTGCCTGTTTGATTATGATGCCTTACCAGCATAGTTGCCTGATTGATTACTTATGCCTGACCAGCAGAGGGCATGTGACAGAGACAAGCAGTTTAGTTTTAGTTTTGTTTTAGATGGATTTCTAGCATGGTGTCTCCTGTAAGGCTGTTAACCAGAGTTGAACAAACTTTAGATTAAAAGACATTCTCTTTCATAAATGTCTCATCATTGAACCCACAAAGAAATCAATACATTGTGTCAGAAGTGATTGAAAGAGATGAAGAGGAAAAATCTGAAGTTAAATCAGCTCTCCACATATTAGCAAGCCAAAAGAGAACATCGTTACTTACCATTGGAGAATAGCTAACGAAGTGAAAAAATGGAAGGTTTACTCCCACCGGCGAAGCTTCAGTTGACAGGTAATGTGGCTGAAAATTGGAGGAGGTTCAAACAACGTGTGGGGTTGTATTTAGCGGCAATCGGAGCTGACGAGAAAAGTGATAACAAGAAATCGTCAGTGTTCTTACATGTCGTGGGTGATGAAGCGCTGGAGGTGTATAATAACTTCACATTCGCTGCTGATGGAGACAAAATGAAGCTAGATAAAATAATGGAACAGTTTGAGGCCTACTGTATACCTAAACGTAACGTGACGTTTGAGAGGCACAGATTTTTCACATGTGTACAGAAAACGGGAGAGACTATTGATCAGTATGTGACTGAACTGAGAAACCGAAGCAAAACATGTGAATTTGGGGGACTGACAGACTCGCTGATAAAAGACAGACTGGTGTGTGGTATTCCAGATAATGGTCTAAGGGAAAGACTGCTAAGAGAGCAAAATCTAGACCTGGGAAAAGCCATAGCACTGTGTAGGGCTACAGAGACTGTGAAGTCGCAGGCAAAGGAGCTGTTCAGTGACAGTAGCTGCAACGTGGATGCAGTGAGAAAGAACGGACACAAACCGTTTAACAAAAAGAGCGCCAATGTGGAAAAAGTGGCGTGGCCAGCGAACAAAAATGAAAGGGGCAATCGAAAGTCATGTAGTCGATGCGGTACACAGCATCCACGAAAAAAGTGTCCAGCATATGGTAAAACATGCAATAGTTGCAACAAAAACAACCATTATGCCTGTTGCTGTAAGAACCAAGCGCAACAAAGCAAGGTCCATACAGTAGATGAAAGCGAGATAGAGGAGTTCTATGTAGATGTTGTGTCTGAAAACAAAAAAGAAAAAAGAGACTGGATGTTGACACTAAAAGTGAATGACATACACATTCCATTTAAATTGGATACTGGAGCACAAGTTAATGTGATATCAGAGACTGATTTTAAGAAAATTAGACCCAGACCAAAGATACATGGAATAAAAGTGAAAGTGACAGGATACTCAGGTACTAATATACCAGTGAAAGGAAGATGCATTGTCAAAGTAACACACAAGGACAGAGAGCACACGCTAGCATTAATCGTGGTGCCAAAGGATGTGCAAGTCATACTAGGTTTAATAGACTGTGAGAGACTGAACATAGTAAAGAGAGTCCTCGTTGTGGAAAGCGAAGGAGAGACAGTCTATGATGAACTCATGAAAGAGTACAACGACCTATTTAGGGGTCTAGGCTGCCTTCCAGGAGAACACACGATCAGAGTCGGTAAAAGTATGACACCGGTTATACATCCATGCAGAAAAGTTCTGTTTGCTCTTCAATAGCAACTGAAGGCAGAGTTGGACAGGATGGAAAGCCTGAACGTGATTCAGAAGATAGATGAGCCAACAGAGTGGGTGAGTTCCCTCGTCGTTGTGGACAAAAAGAATGGAAAGCTCAGAATTTGCCTGGATCCAAAAGATCTAAACAGAGCAATAAAGAGAGAGCACTTCAAGCTTCCTACACGTGAGGAAATCATGGCACAGTTTGCAAATGCAAAGTATTTCAGCAAGTTAGATGCATCATCAGGATTTTGGCAGATGAAACTGGACGAAGCAAGTTCAAGACTGTGCACGTTCAACAGTCCATTTGGCAGATACAGATTCCTAAGGTTACCATTTGGCATTGCCTCAGCTCCTGAAGTGTATCACAAAACTATCCATATGATCTATGAGCATCTGGAGGGAGTTGATACATCAATGGATGACATCATAGTATGAGGAACCACGAGAACTGAGCATGACGAGAGACTGAAAAAAGTGCTGGAAGCAACAAGGAAAACAAACCTGAAGCTGAATAGAGAGAAATGCCAGCTCGGGGTGACAGAACTGACATTCGTGGGAGATATCCTTAGCGGTGAGGGCATCAGACCAGATCCCAGAAAGGTGTCCGCCATTGAGAATATGCCAAAGCCACAATGCAAAAAGGACGTGCAGAGGTTTAATGGAATGATCAACTACATGGGTAAATTCATATCCAACCTCTCAGAAAAGATGGCGCCACTGAGACGACTAACTGAAAAGAACATAGAATGGGAATGGAATCATGAGCATGAGAAGTCATGGAGCGAGCTAAAGAAACTGCTCACAGAGGAACCAGTTCTGAGGTTTTATGACCCAGCGAGACCCATCAAGATATCATCAGATGCATCACAGAGTGGGCTCGGTGCCGTTCTTCTGCAAAAATATGACTACTGGCAACCTATTGCATATGCATCACGCTCAATGACAGACGCGGAGACGCGATATGCTCAAATAGAAAAGGAGCTGCTCAGCATCACATACGCCTGTGAAAGATTTCACCAGTTTGTGGCAGGACAAGCAATCAGTGTAGAGACTGACCATAAGCCCTTGATTGCATTGTTCCAAAAGCCACTAAATAGCTGTCCGCTTAGAATACAAAGAATGATGATCAGGCTGCAACGCTATACACTGAATGTTGCGTACACACCGGGCAAGCTGATGTATACAGCAGACACGTTGTCCAGAGCTGTTGACCCAAGTGAGCCCGCAAACACCACAATGGATGAAAAAGTGAACGCCTACGTGGACATGATCACAAGTGCACTGCCCATAGCAGATGCAAAAATGGAGCTCATAAAGACTGAGACAAACAAAGATGAAACAATGAGACGACTGAGGAAAAGCATCTTGGATGGATGGCCCAACATGAAGCAAGACTGCTCACCTGACATGGCAGAGTACTGGAACTGCAGGGCGGAACTATCAGTGGTCGAAGACATCATCTACAAAGGAAGTAAAATAGTTATCCCAAAGAGTCTGAGAAAAGAGATGCTAAAAAGGATCCATGGAGGACATCTGGGAATCGAAAAGTGTAAGAAAAGAGCACGAGAGGTGATGTACTGGCCACGACTCAACCAAGATGTGACAAATGAGGTGTCAAACTGCACAATATGCCTGAAATATCGAGCAAGCAATCCGGTAGAACCACTAAAGCCACACCCAGCACCAGACAGACCTTACCAG
The DNA here is from genome assembly GCF_052327205.1 of Somniosus microcephalus. Classification (NCBI taxonomy): domain Eukaryota; kingdom Metazoa; phylum Chordata; class Chondrichthyes; order Squaliformes; family Somniosidae; genus Somniosus; species Somniosus microcephalus. Next base: position 14,792,426 of record NC_140987.1, on the reverse strand, counting down.
AAGGTAGGCGCTGACCTATTCGTATGTCAAGGGAAGGACTATCTTGTAGTCACAGACTATTACTCCCTGTATCCAGAGGTTTGTAGACTGTACACCACCACTGCAGATGCTGTGATAAGATGTATGAAAGCCATATTCTCCAGACATGGCGTGGCAAGCGAGGTCTTCACAGACAACGGACCCCAGTTTTACAATGCAAGTTTCCGACACTTTGCCAAAGAGTGGGACTTTGTTCACACAACGTCAAGTCCTCACTTTCCACAGTCCAACGGATTAGTGGAAAAATCGGTCCAGACAGTGAAAAGACTGACGTACAAGGCAAAAGACAGTGGAACAGACTTCTACCAGAGCATGCTTGTATACCGCACAACGCCGCTCGAGTGTGGTATGTCACCAGCCCAACTCCTTATGGGACGTCTGCTAAGGTCAAACCTACCCATCCTGGAGAACCTCCTGAAAACAAAAGAGGGGGAGAAAGTGAGGAAGTTCAAAGAACAACAGAAAGAAAAGCAAAAGTACTACTATGACAGAGGAACACATAACCTACCTGAACTCCACACTGGTGACCAAGTAAGGTTCAAAGACAAAACAAACATATGGACTCAGAAGGGAACTGTCCTGAGTGAAGTTCAACCAAGATCATACACCATTCAGACAGATGAGGGTGCTGTTCTGCGAAGAAATCGTCACGATCTTCTCATGGGACCAGCCACAGCAAGTCAAAAGACTGATACTGTTGAACAGCCTGAGCACACAGCTGAGAACACATCATCTGAGGCAACAACTCAGATTCAAGGACAATCAATCAGAAAATCCTCAAGACGCGTGAAGCCCCGAGAGACTCATTGAGCAAGTTTAAGGACTATTGTTATAGAAGGAAGTAATGTTATCTTATTCTCTCTTCAAGTTCTAGTGTATTTACATATTTCATGTGAACACACAAAGCAAGGTTAAAAAACCTTGATAATGATAATGATAATGTAAGTTCATTAAGTGTTACAGTTAAAATGCAGAGTAATACAAAGAAAACATGTTGTTAGATAAAAGTAAAATACTTTTGTTTTAAGAAAGGGAGATGTAATGATATCAGCAAATAGTGATGGTATTTGCCTGTTTGATTATGATGCCTTACCAGCATAGTTGCCTGATTGATTACTTATGCCTGACCAGCAGAGGGCATGTGACAGAGACAAGCAGTTTAGTTTTAGTTTTGTTTTAGATGGATTTCTAGCATGGTGTCTCCTGTAAGGCTGTTAACCAGAGTTGAACAAACTTTAGATTAAAAGACAATCTCTTTCATAAATGTCTCGTCATTGAACCCACAAAGAAATCAATACAGTGGTGAGCCGCCTTCTTGAACCGCTGCAGTCCGTGTGGTGAAGGTACTCCCACAGTGCTGTTAGGGAGGGAGTTCCAGGATTTTGACCCAGCGACGATGAAGGAACGGCCGATATACTTCCAAGTCAGGATGGTGTGTGACTTGGAGGGGAACTTGGAGGAGGTGGTGTTCCCATGCGCCTGCTGCCCTTGTCCTTCTAGGTGGAAGAGGTCGCGGGTTTGGGAGGTGCTGTCGAAGAAGCCTTGGCGAGTTGCTGCAGTGCATCTTGTAGATGGTACACACTGCAGCCACGGTGCGCTGGTGGTGGAGGGAGTGAATGTTTAAGTTGGTGGATGGGGTGCCAATCAAGCGGGCTGCTTTATCCTGGATGGTGTCGAGCTTCTTGAGTGTTGTTGGAGCTGCACTCATCCAGGCAAGTGGAGAGATTTCCATCGCACTCCTGACCTGTGCCTTAGATATGACTATATATTATTATACATTCATACTTAAACCACCACAGATTTATGCGCAAAACGCTTCTGCCCAGCTCCCGGTCGTTGGCAGCAGCTCCTGGTTCGATGGCGGCAGCTCCCGGTCGTTGGCAGCAGCTCCTGGTTCAATGGCAGCAGCTCCCGGTCGTTGGTGGCAGCTCCTGGTTCGATGGCGGCAGCTCCCGGTTCGATGGCGGCAGCTCCCGGTTCGATGGCGGCAGTCACTCTGCAGTTTGAATCGAGGACCTTCACTATTGCTATAAAGGCTGGGATAGTGCCAGCAGACATCAGCGTGTGACAGTGGATCTGACGGGACAACAGACTGTGATGCAGGATCTCACTGGATCCTCACTGCGGAGTTAACAAAGGGTGGATGAGGGCAGCGCAGTTGATGTTGAGCACACAGACTTTCACAAGGCCTTTGGTAAAGTACCACAGATTTGGAGAGAAACAGAAAGCAATGAAGGTGAACAAGGTAAAAGAGACAAATGGAAATCCCGTCGGAGAGAAGAGCAGAATTCTTCAAGGTGGGAATTCCTGGAAGAGAAGTGGCAGTGAATTAAACACTAATACAGAAGCAAAATACTGCGGATGCTGGAAACCTGAAATAAAATTAAAGAAAATGCTGGAAATACTCAGCAGGTCAGGCAGCATCGGTGACCTTTTCCCAATTCAGATTTCCAGCATCTGCATTATTTTGCTTTTGTACCACATGTTAGACTTGAGTAAAATTGAAGCCCATGGGATAAAGGGGGTAGTAGCAGACGGATACAGAATTGGCTAAGGGATAGAAAACAGAGAGTTGTGGTGATTGGCTGTTTTTAATGACTGGAGGGGGGTATACAGTGGAGTTCCCCAAGGTTCAGTACTAGGACCACTGCTGTTTTTGATATACATTAATGACTTGGGGGTACATAAGAAACAGGAGCAGGAGTCGGCCATTCGGCCCCTCGAGCCTGCTCCGCCATTCAATAAGACCATGGCTGATCATCGAACTCAACTCCACTTTCCCGCCGGATCTCCATATCCCTCGATTCCCCTAGAGTCCAAAAATCTATCTACCTCAGCCTTGAATATACTCAGACTCAGCATTCACAGCCCTCTGGGGTAGAGAATTCCAAAGATTCACAACCCTCTGAGTGAAGAAATTCCTCATCTCAGTCTTAAATGGCCGACCCCTTATCCTGAGACTGTGCCTCCTAGTTCTAGATACTCCAGCCAGGGGGAACAACCTCTCAGCATTTACCCTGTCAATCCCCTTCACAATCTTGTATGTTTCAATGAGATTACCTCTCATTCTTCTAAACTCCAGAGAGTATAGGCCCATTCTACACAATCTCTCATCATAGGACAGCCCTCTCATCCCAGGAATCAATCTAGTGAACCTTCGTTGCACCGCCTCCAAGGCAAGTATATCCTTCCTTAGGTAAGGAGACCAAAACTGTGCACAGTGCTCCAGGTGTGGTCTCACCAAGGCCCTGTACAATTGTAGCAAGACTTCCTTACTCTTATACTCCAACCCCCTTGCAATAAAGGCCAACATGCCATTTGCCTTCCTTATTGCTTGCTGTACCTGCATGCTAGCTTTCAGTGTTTCTTGCACGAGGACACCCAAATCTCTCTGAACACCAACATTTGAAAGTTTCTCACCATTTAGAAAATATTCTGTTTTTCTATTCTTCCTACCAAAGTGAATAACCTCACATTTCCCCACATTATACTCCATCTGCCACCTTACTGCCCACTCACTCAGTCTATCTATATCCCTTTGCAGATTCTTTATGTTCTCCTCACAGCTTACTGTCCCACCTAGCTTTATTTTGCACAATTTCAAAATTTGCAGATGACACGAAACTTGGAAGTGTAGTAAACAGTGAGGAAGAGAGTAACAGACTTCAAGAAAACAGACAGGCTGGTGGAATGTGCAGACACAGGGCAGATGAAATTCAATGCAGAGAAGCGTGAGGTGATACATTTTGGTAGGAAGAATGAGGAGAGGCACTACACACTAAATGGCACAATTGTAAAGGGGTTGCAAGGACAGAGAGACCTGGGGGTGTTTGTGCACAAATCTTTGAAGGTGGCAGGGCAGGTTAACAAGGCAGTTAATGAAACATCTGGGATCCTGGGCTTTGTAAATAGAGGCACGGAGCTGGATTGTGTGAGTGGAGACGAGGTGGAGGTGGGACTGCTGCTTGTCGGGTCTCAGTCCCGCCTCCATCATCTTCTGGCCAACCAGCGGGATTTTCCCCTGACTGACCTTGTTAAGGCCGCCCTGCAGTGTCAGCAGGCCAATTAGGGGGAAGTCACTGACAGAGCACGTCAACGCATGACGTGCCATCTGTCAAGACTTCTTGAAAGAAGAAATGTCAGCATTTGACAGCTCTGTGAAGCTGTCAAACACTGACATTCTGTGTAGTTTGATGAGCCCTTGTGTTCAGGACTCATCAAACCTTTCTACTTTGTAGAAAGCAGATGACTGTTGTTTCGGAGGATCCAACAGCCAGTCTGTGAAATCTACAATGAAGATGTCAGGACTCCCGATCCAGAGTGGATGAAGGCTGTAGGCAGAAACAAAGGCAAGTGAACATTTCCTAACACTTAACACTCACCTCACATACTTACCACTCCACACTTGCACCCATCACTCACCTCTACATCGCACTTTCAGGTCCCTCTGACCCCCACAGACCTCCTACTCGACTCCTCCAACCCGGCGGGGTTCTCCGAGGTCAGGAAGCCTTCAGCTGAAAAGGTAAAATGGGACTAATCCTTTTTTCTGCCTGTTAACTACCTGTTAACAGGCAGTTAAAAGGATTTAGTCCCTTTCCTGCCTCGAGGAGATGGGACCTGGGGCAGGACGGCTTCCCGCCTCCTGGCAAAAGGGCACGGAGACGGGATGGGGGCGGGTTTGCCATCCGCCCCCACTTTCTGCTACTTTACCGGCAGTCCCACCTCCATACCCGCCTCCTCAGGGGCTGAGAAAATCCAGCCCATAGAGTACAAAAGCAAGGAAGTTATGATGAACCTTTATAAATCTCTAGTTATACCTCAGCTGGAGTATTGTGTTCAATTCTGGGCACCGTACTTTAGGAAGGATGTCAAGGCCTTGGAGAGGGTGCAGAGAGATTAACTAGAATGGTTCCAGGGATGAGGGTTCACAGTTATGCATAGAGTCACAGAGTTATACAGCACAGAAAGAGGCCCTTCGGCCCATCGTGTCCACGCCGGCCATCAAGCCCCGTCTATTCTAATCCCATTTTCCAGCACTTGGTCCGTAGCCTTGTATGCTGTGGCATTTCAAGTGCTCATCTAAATGCTTCTTGAATGTTGTGAGGGTTCCTGCCTCTACCACCCTTTCAGGCAGTGAGTTTCAGATTCCAACCACCCTCTGGGTAAAAAAGTTTTTCCTCAAATCCCCTCTAAACCTCCTGCCCCTTACCTTGAATCTATGCCCCCTGGTTATTGACCCCTCTACTAAGGGGAAAAGTTCCTTTCTATCTACCCTATCTATGCCCCTCATAATTTTGTACACCTCAATCAGGTCCCCCCTCAGCCTTCTCTGCTCTAAGGAAAACAACCCCAGCCTGTCCAGTCTCTCTTCATAGCTGAAGCACTCCAGCCCAGGTAACATCCTGGTGAATCTCCTCTGCACCCTCTCCAATGCAATCGCATCCTTCCTATAGTGTGGTGACCAGAACTGCACACAGTATTCCAGCTGTGGCCTAACTAGCGTTTTGTACAGCTCCATCATAACCTCCCTGCTCTTATATTCTATGCCTCGGCTAATGAAGGCAAGTATCCCATATGCCTTTTTAACCACCTTATTTACCTGTCCTGCTGCCTTCAGGGATCCATGTACATGCACACCAAGGTCCCACTGATCCTCTGTCCTTCCTAGGGTCCTACCATTCATTGTGTATTCCCTTGCCTTGTTAGTCCTCCCAAAATGCATCACCTCAGACTTTTCAGGGTTAAATTCCATTTGCCAATGTTCTGCCCATCTGACCAACCCGTCTATATCATCCTGTAGCCTGAGGCTTCCCTCCTCGCTATTTACCACTCCACCAATTTTCGTGTCATCTGCAAACTTACTGATCATACCTCCTACATTCATATCAAAATCATTAATGTACACTACAAACAGCAAAGGACCTAGCACCGATCCCTGCGGTACACCACTGGACACAGGCTTCCAGTCACAAAAACAACCTCCGACCATCACCCTCTGCCTCCTGCCACTAAGCCAATTTTGGATTCTATGTGCCAAATTGCCCTGGATCCCATGAGCTCTTACCTTTTTGACCAGTCTCCCATGTGGGACTTTGTCAAAAGCCTTACTGAAGTCCATGTAGACTACATCAACTGCACTACCCTCATCCACACACCTAGTCACCCCCTCGAAAAATTCAATCAAATTGGTTCGACATGATCTCCCCCTGACAAAGCCATGCTGACTATCCTGGATTAATCCCTGCCTCTCCAAGTGGAGACTAATTCTATCCCTCAGAATATTTTCCAATAATTTCCCTACCACTGATGTTAGACTCACTGGCCTGTAATTCCCTGGTTTATCCCTACTACCCTTCTTGAATAATTGTACTACGTTAGCTGTTCTTCAGTCCTCTGGCACCTCCCCTGTGGCCAGAGAGGTTCTGAAAATTTGTGCCATAGCCCCTGCAATATCCTCCCTTGTCTCACACAGCAGCCTAAACTAGCTGTGTTGTTCTCCTTGGAGCAGAGAAGGCTAAGAGGAGATTTGATAGAGGTGTTTAAAATCATGAAGGGTTTAGATCGAGTAAATAAAGAGAAACTGTTTCCAATGGCTGAAGGGTCGATAACCAGAGGGCACAGATTTAAGGTGATTGGCAAAAGAATCAGAGGCGAGATGAGGAAAAACTTTTTCACTCAACGAGTGGTTAGGATTTGGAATGCACTGCCTGATAGGGTGGTGGATACAGATTCAATAGTTGCCTTCAAAAGGGAATTTAAAAAAATGGTTTTATTTGTTTATGGGATGTGGGCATGCTGGCAGTGCCAGCATTTATTGCCCTCGAGAAGGTGGTGGTGAGCTGCCTTCTTGAACCGCTACAGTCCGTGTGGTGAAGGTACTCGCAGTGCTGTTAGGGAGGGAGTTCCAGGATTTTGACCCGGCGACGATGAAGGAGCGGCGATATATTTCTAAGTCAGGGTGGTGTGTGACTTGGAGGGGAACTTGGAGGTGGTGGTGTTCCCATGCGCCTGCTGCCCTTGTCCTTCTAGGTGGAACAGGTCGCGGGTTTGGGATGTGCTGCCGATAAATACTTGAAGGAGAAAAAGTGCAGGGATATGGGGAATGGGTGGCGAAGTGGGACTAACTGGATTGATCTTCGAAAGAGCCAGAGCAGACTCGATGGCCTCCTTCTGTGCTGTATTATTCTATGATTCAACAATATCAGAATGTCTTTCTCAGATCTAAAGTGGATGACCGCACACTTGCCCACATTGAACTCTATCTACCTTAGTTTTGCCCACTCATTTAATCGGTCCATGTCCCTTTGTAACTTCCTGCTGCCATCTGCACAACTTACTGTCCCTCCTAACTTAGTGTCATTTGCAAACTTGGATATACAATTCTCCAGGGTCTAAATTTATCATCGTTTTGTGGGCATAAAACGGGCACGCCGATAACAATTCAGCAGGGCAGAGGCCCACTCCCGATCTGCACGGGTCTTCGGGCCACTGCTATATGGGGCCGCGTCTATTTTTTTTAGGCAGTCCCAGTGGTATCGCTTCTATATTGTATGAAGGAGTGAGACTGTACTTTACACCAGAGATAAATTCACATCCCAGAACCTTTCCACTGGCTAACTAATGGGTGTTTTCAGCATTTGCGATACAGTTCCACGCCTACCGAGTGGGGTATGTTATCATACACTCAGAGTTCCACTTGATATCCATGTTGACTTCTTCCCCCAATACTAATGGTCGGAGTTAAATACCCCACACTGTAAGCGAGAAGAGTAGAGGGGCAAACAAGGTAAAGAGAAGAATTGGGTACGTGGACGTCAAGACTGCCTGTGACAAACGTGTGAATTTGCTTAGTTGAAATGTACTTCAGATGGTGACTAATCTTTTAAATTGCCAGTGACTGCATTGATGTAAATAGCACGGTATCCTGAACTAGATTTCAGAGAAGTAGTAGAGGCAACTTGCACAGATGCATTTAAGGGGAAGCTAGATAAAGACACGAGGGAGGAAGGAATAGAAAGATGTGCTGATGGGGTGAGATGAAGAAGGGTGGGAGGAGGCTCGTGTGGAGCATAAACACTGGCACGGAGCAGCTGGGCCGAATGGCCTGTTTCTGTGCTGTAAATACTGTGTAATAGATAATGGGGGTGGGGGGATCGGAGGGATCCATTGTGGTTGTCTGGTCACATATAAATAGAGAGCTTCAGTAGGGTCATTGTGTTCAACTGTTAGTACTTTGAAAAGAAAAGACTTGCATTTCTATAGCGCCTTTCACGACCACCGGACGTCTCAAAGTGCTTTACAGCCAACGAAGTACTTTTGAAGTGGAGTCACTGTTGTAATGTGGGAAACGCAGCAGCCAATTTGCGCACAGCAAGCTCCCACAAACAGCAATGTGATAAATGACCAGATAATCTTTGGAACTGTAATGACATTAAGCATCGTCTGCTACAGATTGATATACGAGCAACCAAAAGCAAACTCATCTCCTAATGGGTCATTACTTCCTCTTGCTGGGAAAAGGAACATTTGGGATTTCCCAAGGCGGAGAGTGCTGATTATCCAACAGCTTCCGAAAGGTGCAAGGTTTCCAGTTTGGCAGATTATTTCCGAGATCTGGTCAGGTACAAGGACTCCATGAAGTGAGCCTCACGCCACACGCACATAACTCAATTCCGTTCAACACTGAAAGGAAAGACCTCGCATTTCTACAGCACCTTTCACAACCTCAGGATGTCCCTAAACGCCCCACAGCCAAAAAGTACTTTCTGAAGTGTGGTCACTGTTGTAATGTAGGAAACACGGCAACCAATTTGGATAGAGAGAGAATGTGTCCATTGTGGGGAAGAGCATAACTAGAGGCCGTCAATATAAGATAGTCACCAAGAAATCCAATAGGGAATTCAGAAGAAACTTCTTTACCCAGAGAGTGGTGAGAATGTGGAACTCGCTACCACAGGGAGTGGTTGAAGCGAATAGTATAGATGCTTTTAAGGGGCGGTTAGATAAGCATATGAGGGAGAAGGGAATAGAGGGTTATGCTGATAGTTAGATGAGGAAAGACGGGAGGAGGCTCGAGTGGAGCATAAACGCTGGCACGAACTGGTTGGGCCGAATGGCCTGTTCCTGTGTTGTATATCCCATGTAATCTGCGCACAGCAAGCTCCCACAAACAGCAACGTGATAATGACCAGGTCATCTGGGACCAAAAGGGGATAATAGATCAAAAACAAGTGAGATCTTGTTGATCCATAGTGATCAGTCCGTATCGAATCCTTGCTAGGATTGCAAACTCTGGTTGAATGAATTCCTGGAGATTTTGTTACATGATCTCCTGCCTCCAACTGCCCCGCCCCTCCCACCTCCTCCCACCCCGTCCCTGCCATGGGTCGCCCGATAGCATGGATTGGTTTGGACTCTACTTGCTCGACATCGCTCCTGGTCGGTTCAAGTCGCGGCCGTGCGTCATTATTCCCTCGAGTACAAAAGATTAAGGGGTGATCATAATCGAGGTGTTTAAGATTATGATCGGGTAACTCGCAGTCCGGATGGGAGGGGGGGAGCCGGGCATGGCGGCCAGAGCGGGTGAAGCAGGCCACCACACGTGGAGCCGGCAACAGCGAGGAGGAGGCCGCGGTGAAGAGGAGGACGGAGCGGCTGAGGGACATCGTGCTCCCACTGCCACGGGAAGCCATTGTATTGACTCTGAACGCGGCGCTGTATGTATAGCTGACGCGTCCCCACGGGGAACAAGCATTCCATTGTACTTGTTACATATGGCAAATAAATCTAATCTGAATCTGAATCTGATTAAAAGGAGTTTAAGGGTAGATAGAGATAAACTATTTCCTCTGGTGGGGGGAGTCCAGAACAAGGGGGCATAACCTTAAAATTAGAGCCAGGCCATTCAGGGGTGATGTCAGGAAGCACTTCTTCACACAGAGGGTGGTGGAAATCTGGAACTCTCTCCCCCAAAAAAGCTGTTGATGCTGGGGGTGAATTGAAAATGTCAAAACTGAGATTGATAGATTTTTGTTGGGGAAGGGTATTAAGGGTTACGGAACTAAGGCGGGTAAATAGAGTTAAGATACAGATCAGCCACCGGCTGATTGAATGGCAGAACAGGCTCGAGGGGCTGAATGGCCTCCTCCTGTTCCTATGTGCCATGAAATTCTTTCCCGTGCTTTTTTAAAATTCTCATCCTTGTTCTCAAATCCTTCCATGGCCTCGCCCCTCCCTGCCTGTCTAATCTCCTCCAGCCCCACAAACCTCCAAGATATCTGCACTCCTCCAATTCTGGCCTCTTGAGCATCCCCGATTTTAATCGCTCCACCATTGGCGGCCGTGCCTTCAGCCGCCTGGGCCCTAAGCTCTGGAGTTCCCTGCCTAAACCTCTCCGCCTCTCTACCTCTGTTTCTGCCTTTAAGGCCCTCCTTAAAACCTACCTCTTTGCCCAACTCTCCATATAACTCGTGTGGCTCGGTGTCAAGTTTTGTTTGATAACGCTCCCGTGAAATGCCTTGGAACGTTTTACTACGCGAAAGGTGCTATAAAATGTTATTGTTGTTGTTACTCCAGGCAAAGTCACCAAGCTGTCTATTTTATTGTCTTTTTCTTAAAATGTGTCAACAGAGCCAGGGGGAGCGAGTAGACTGCTGCTGCTGCTGTTGCTGAACAGAGAGATTAATGACACCGCTCCACTGTCCTCCGAACATTATCACAGCAAAACACAGGCTGGCCTTTGAAAATTAATTGGATAAAAAAAAATACATAAACAACCTCATCAAAATGCATTACCTCCGAGTCAACACATCATCTCTCTTCTGATCGGTAACCCGACGCCTCACCCGAAGCCTTTAAAAGTATTAAATTAAATTAGATGAAAGAACTGCTTGAACTTGATTTTTTTTTTGCTGAATTTTCGGTTTCGACTCGAAGAGAAAGTGCTTGCTCATCGGGTTATCGCATCGATTTCTCAATGTGACAGCGACACACAACTCTTGCGAAAGGACCTTAACACAGCCAAGTATAAGAGCACAAAAACACAATAATTAGGAGTAGGAGTTGGCCATTCGGCCCTTCGAGCCTGCTCCGCCATTCAATAAGATCATGGCTGATCATCGACCTCAAACTGCACTTTCCCGCCCGATCTCCATATCCCTTGATTCCCCTAGAGACCAAAAATCTATCGATCTCAGCCTTGAATATACTCAATGACTGAGCACCCACAGCCCTCTGGGGTAGAGAATTCCAAAGATTCACAAACCTCAGAGTGAAGAAATTCCTCCTCATCTTAGTCCTAAATGGCCGACCCCTTATCCTGAGACTGTGACCCCTGGTTCTAGACACTCCAGCCATCTACCCTGTCAATCCCCCTCAGAATCTTGTATGTTTCAATGAGAAACCAACGTATGGAAACAGATTTGCTGGCCCCGTCTATGGATTGCCAGTGCTGGAAGTTTCGTCACATGACCTCCCAGCCTCCAACCGGCCCCGCCCCCACCCCCTCGCCATTGGTCGCCCGACACGTCCATCTTATGCTGATAGCGTGAGATGAAGAGGGGTGGGAGGAGGTTGGTGCGGAGCAGAAACACTGGCACGGACCAGTTGGGCCGAATGGCCTGTTTCTGTGCTGTGAAGTTTTATGTTATCCTGTATAATCCTCGCTGCGCACCACCTGCCTGCACCAATCAGAAAGCCCACAGATTCTTTGTTACCCGATTGGACGGTTCTTGACTGTCAATCAAACAGCCTCTTTACCCCACCCCCATCTTTTAACAAGGTATTTATAGCACAGCAACAGGCCATTAGGCCCAACTGGTGGCACCACCCCCGTATCTATGGAGGATTGGAATATTAGGGCCAGTACCTCCGCGATTTCCGCCCTCAATTCCCTCAGCATCCTAGGATGCATCTCATCCACTCCTGGTGACTTATCTACTTTAAGTACAGGCAGCCTTTCTAGTACCTCCTCTATCAATTTTTATCCTATCCAGTGTCTCCACTACCTCCTCCTTCACTTTGTCTACGGCAGCATCCTCTTCCTTGGTGAAGACAGATGCAAAGTACTCATTTAGTACCTCAGCCATACCCTCTGCCTCCATGCATAGGTCTCCTTTTTGGTCCCACCCCTCCTCTTACTATTTATTTGCCTATGGAAGACTTTAGGATTACCTTTTATGTCGGCTGCCATTCTATTGGGGCAGTAATTCCTCCCCAAACGCGTGAGTACGGAAGGGGTAATCACGTGTCTGGCCGGAGGAAATGCCGGTTTTCAGCATGCACAGCACATGCGCTGAAAACCGGCATTTCCTCTCCTCTAACCCAAGAGTTGAAGAGGCTAGCGCGTGCACTGTAGGGGACAGCGCGTGCGTCTTGGATTTCCTCTGTTTTGGGGGATTTGCGCATGTCTAAAGGCCTCCGGTCTTTACGCTTGTAAAAAGCACGTAAGTATTTATTTTTACAGGTAAGTGGTGTTTTAGTGCAATTTAGAATTTTTTTTTCACAGGTTTATTATTTTAAAGAATCTACAATAAGGTAAGTTTAGTTTTAGACCCTTTTTATTAAAAATGTATTTTTTCAACAAAAAAAAATTATTGTTTAAATTATTTTTTTAAACTTATTTATACTTAATTTAATGATTGGGATGTTTTTTTAAAATTTTATTTAAAATTTAAGTAGTGTTTTGGGGTGCAGTACTTCTCATGAGTTTGACAGTTCTTACTCTCAAACTTATGAATGAAGTTTCCCCTCCCCTGATTGGCTGAACAGTGCTCACCTGATCCCAGCCGGCACATCGCACTAACTACGCCACTGGGTCAGGTTAGCACAGCGCACCGACATCAGAACCGGGCCACTGACAGGAAATCCACTGCGGGCCAGGTTTCAGATGTCGGCGCGCAGGGTGAGCGCACATCGGGGGCTTGCACGCGCGGCAAGCCCCCGACACCAAGTTCTGGGCCATTCTCATACCCACTCTTTGCCCCTCTTATTTTCTTTTTCACTTCTCCACTTTCTCACTTCTCCATCCCTTTCTCCCTCATGGGTTTAACTAGCTTCTCCTTAAATGCATCTGTACTATCCGCCTCAACCACTCCCTGTGGTAGCGAGTTCCACATTCTCACCACTCTCTGGGGAAAGAAGTTTCTCCTGAATTCCCCATTGGAATTCTTGGTGACTATCTTATATTGATGGCCCCGAGTTCTGGTCTCCCTCCACAAGTGGAAACATCTTCTCTAAGTCTATCCGATCAAAACGTTTCATCATTTTAAAGACCTCTATCAGGTCATCCCTCAGCCTTCTTATTTCTACAGAAAAGAGCCTCAGTCTGTTCAGTCTGTTATAACTTCTCCCATACGTATTTAAAAAAAGATTCCCCCATAATCTTTCTCCCAGGTTGCAGAAGTGTAGGGCAATCAGGGGGAGTGGGCAACACTACGAGCAAGAGTCAAGAGCGGAGCAGAGCAAATTTGTCGAACAAATAAATTGATACGCCCACTAACTCGGGTAATTAGAGAGACGTCTCTCACGAGGCTGTAAATAGAGCAGTGTGTGTGGCTCAGGTTAATTACCAGGCTGTGCGAATCATTCAACAGACTCTGGCACCACGGGCTGTCACTCCACAGTCCCTGCCACCCCCGCTTGCTCGTCTCACTTGAAGTATTCACCCTTCGATTTACATAAGAATGGGCCGCGATTCAACGCCTGAAATATCCTACAGCCTGCAACCGACCCGTCGAGAAGTTTCAGCAAAAACAACTACGTTAAAATTTATAGCAACTGTTCAATGGCCTCTCAGTCTGCGAGTCTAACAATATATACCTCGGCCAAAACCACATTTGGCTGCATTAATGCATGGCTGCAAAGGGTGGTAGAAGTGTGGAACACTCGCCCACAAAATGCAGTACATTAGCGCAATTAATAACATTGTATCGGAGATCGATAGGTTTTTGTTAGCCTACGGTATTAAGGGTTTGATGGGACAGTGTAGGGGGAGCTTTACTCTGTATCTAACCCGTGCTGTACTTGCCCTGGGAGTGTTTGATGGGACAGTGTAGAGGGAGCTTTATTCTGTATCTAACCCGTGCTGTACCTGCCCTGGGAGTGTTTGATGGGACAGTGTAGAGGGAGCTTTATTCTGTATCTAACCCATGCTGTACCTGCCCTGGGAGTGTTTGATGGGACAGTGAAGAGGGAGCTTTACTCTGTATCTAACCCGTGCTGTACCTGCCCTGGGAGTGTTTGATGGGTCAGTGTAGAGGGAGCTTTACTCTGTATCTAACCCATGCTGTACCTGCCCTGGGAGTGTTTGATGGGACAGTGAAGAGGGAGCTTTACTCTGTATCTAACCCGTGCTGTACCTGCCCTGGGAGTGTTTGATGGGTCAGTGTAGAGGGAGCTTTACTCTGTATCTAACCCATGCTGTACCTGCCCTGGGAGTGTTTGATGGGACAGTGAAGAGGGAGCTTTACTCTGTATCTAACCCGTGCTGTACCTGCCCTGGGAGTGTTTGATGGGACAGTGTAGAGGGAGATTTATTCTGTATCTAACCTATGCTGTACCTGCCCTGGGAGTGTTTGATGGGACAGTGTAAAGGGAGCTTTACTCTCTCGCTGTCTCTCTATTGCCCTCTCGCTCTCTTTCTCTCTCTCTCTCTCTCTTTCCAGCTCTGTATTCTTCCTCCATCTGCCTTTGCGTCAACGTTTGCATTCTACCAACAGAGTTTGACAATACTAGGCCTGAGGTTTCATGCCCCAAAACTGGCCTGGGAATTATGTTTTGTCATCTTGTGAAGAAAGATGTGCAATGCTACAGCACCGCTTCAGGCCTATCAGAAACATCTCAAACTGCTTCTCACAGATACGGTGGTGGTGCCAGAGGACTGGAGAATTTCAAATGTTACACCATTGTTCAAAAACGGGTGGTAAGATAAACCCAGCAACTACAGGCCAGTCAGTTTAACCTCGCTGGTGGGGAAGCTTTTAGAAACAGAATCAGGGACAAAATTAACAGTCACTTGGATAGGTGTGGATTAATTAAGGAAAGTGAGAATGGATTTGTTAAAGGCAAATCATGTTTAACTAACTTGATTGAGTTTTTTGATGAGGTAACAGAGAGGGTTGATGAGGGCAATACGGTTGACGTGGTGTACATGGACTTCCAAAAGGTGTTTGATAAAGTGCCACATAATAGGCTTACCAGCAAAGTTGAAGCCCATGGAATAAAAGGGACAGTGGCAGCATGGATACGGAATTGGCTAAGTGATAGGAAACAGAGAGTAGTGGGGAACGGTTGTTTTTCGGACTGGAGGAAGGTATACAGTGGTGTTCCCCAGGGGTCGGTTCTAGGACCACTGCTTTTCTTGATATATATCAATGACTTGGACGTGGGTGTACAGGGCACAATTTCAAAATTTGCAGATGACACAAAACTTGGAAGTATAAGTGAACAGTGAGGAGGAGAGTGATAGACTTCAGGAAGACATAGACAGGCTGGTGAAATGGGCGGACACATGGCAGATAAAATTTAACACAGAAAAGTGTGAAGTGATACATTTTGGTAGAAAGAATGAGGAGAGGGCATATAAACTAAAGGGTACAATCCTATAAAGGGTCTGCACGAACAGAGAGACCTGGGGGTATGTGTGCACAAATTGTTGAAGGTGGCAGGGCAGGTTGAGAAAGCGGTTAAAAAGGCTTATGGGATCCTGAGCTTCATAAATAGAGGTATAGGGTACAAAAGTGTGGAAATTATGATGAACATGTATAAAACACTGGTTCAGCCCCAACTGGAGTACTGTGTCCAATTCTGGGCACCGCACTTTAGGAAGGATGTGAAGGCCTTAGAGAGGGTGCAGGAGAGATTTATGAGAATGATTCCAGGAATGAGGGACTTCAGTTACGTGGATAGACTAGAGAAGCTGGGGTTGTTCTCCTTGGAGCAGAGAAGGTTGAGAGGAGATTTGATAGAGGTGTTCAAAATCATGAGGGGTCTGGACAGAGTAGATAGAGAGACACTGTTCCCATTGGCAGAAGGGTCGAGAACCAGAGGACACGGATTGAAGGTGATTGGCAAAAGAACCAAAGGCGACATGAGGAAAATCTTTTTACTCAGCGAGTGTTTAGGATCTGGAATGCACTGCCTGATAGGGTGGTGGAGGCAGACTCAATTACAGCTTTCAAAAGGGAGTTGGATAAGTATCAGAAGGAAAAATATTTGCAGGGCTACCAGGAAAAGGCAGGGCAGTGGCACTAGCTGAGAGCTGGCACAGGCTTGACGGGCCGAATCGCCTTCTTTCGTGCTGTGACCGTTCTATGACTCTGTGATTTTAACAGGAAGTGTGATAACATTATTGCAATTAAGCAATTAAAGCCAGACTGGATAAGCAGTCTACAAGGTGAAGATTGATTCCTGGGATGGGAGGGCTGTCCTATGATGAGAGATTGTGTAGAATGGGCCGATACTCTCTGGAGTTTAGAAGAATGAGAGGTGATCTCATTGAAACATACAAGATTCTGAGGGGGATTGACAGGGTAGAGGCTGAGAGGTTGTTTCCCCTGGCTGGAGAGTCTAGAACTAGGGGGCATAGTCTCAGGATAAGGGGTCGGCCATTTAAGACTGAGATGAGGAGGAATTTCTTCACTCAGAGGGTTGTGAATCTTTGGAGTTCTCTGTCCCAGAGGGCTGTGGAGGCTCAGTCGTTGAGTATATTCAAGACAGAGATCGATAGATTTTTGGATACTAAGGGAATCAAGGGATATGGGGATAGGTTGAGTTGAGGCAGATGATCAGCTATGATCTTCTTGAATGGCAGAGCAGGCTCGAAGGGCCAAATGACCTACTCCTGCTCCTAATTCTGATGTTCTTATGCTGCCTGCCCTGGGAGTGTTTGATGGGACAGTGTAGAGGGAGCTTTACTCTGTATCTAACCCATGCTGTACCTGCCCTGGGAGTGTTTGACGGGACAGTGTAGAGGGAGCTTTACTCTGTATCTAACCCGTGCTGTACCTGCCCTGGGAGTGTTTGACAGGACAGTGTAGAGGGAGCTTTACTCTGTACCTAACCCGTGCTGTACCTGCCCTGGGAGTGTTTGATAATGAAATAGACAAACTCTGTACTTGTCCTGTTCTAATGCACTAAATTCTTTCTCACACATAAAGTAATAGCACTTTGTTGGGTATGTTAGCGAATTGCATAATTATCGATCTCAGTCACTGCTTTTCTCACACCCTATGTTAGTCACTGTAAGGTTACAGCTGCATAATAATTAAAAATTAATCTTCATCTCTGCATTTCACTCAGAGATACAACATGCAAAGGCTGTTAATTGAAGTATTTAAATTTATCAATGATGATCTCCTAGGTGATGGAAATGTAGATTAAAGATAAACACAGGAACACAGGAGTTGCTGGACGGAAAAAGGCCAAGTTCCATCCAGTTCGCCTTCTACCATCATGGTCATCTCAAGATACAACGATAATGGAGTTGTTGACCAATCACAGCGATCAATCTCTATCAGTGAGCCTACAACAGACCCAGACACGAGGTGAGGAAAACCCCCAGTGATGGAAAGCTTCAGGAACCAGAGGTCCAAAGTCACCTCTTCCTCCCGAGCTCGCTACACTCACCACATGTCATGTTGAATGTTGCCGCTAAGCTGCGCGGCCGCACAACGGTCTAGAGCTCCCGCACAGGCCACTCATTGGCTTTTTATATGGAAAAAAATGCACATGCGTGAAATTTCAAATGCGCTGCGCAGCCAGTTAAAGGGGCCGCGCAGAAAATAAACCCAAGAGGGCACAGATTACTCCCATACCTTATCCCAAAATGTTATTTCCTGAAAGAATTCTATCTAATTTGTATTGGAATGAATCAATACTAACTGCTTCCACCGTCTCCCGAGGGTGCCTGTTCCATAGATTGGCCACTCGCTCACTGAAATATTATTTCCACAGATTAGTTTTGAATTTACCCCCTTCAAGCGCAGGCCGTGCCCTCTGGTTCTACTGTCCTGGACATAGAAACATAGAAGATAGGAGCAGGAGTAGGCTATTCGGCCCCTCGAGCCTGCTCCGCCATTCAGTGAGATCATGGCTGATCATCCAAATTCAGTACCCTGTCCCTGCCTTCTCCCCATATCCCTTGATCCCTTTAGCCTTAAGAAATATATCCAACTCCTTCTTGAATATATTTAATGAACTGGCCTCCACCGCCCTCTGTGGCAGAGAATTCCACAGGTTCACCACTCTCTGGGTGAAGAAATTCCTCCTCATCTCAGTCCTAAATGGCTTACCCCTTATCCTTAGACTATGACCCCTAGTTCTAGACTCCCTGGCCATCGGGAACATCCTTCCTGCATCTAGTCTGTCCAGGCCTGACAGAATTTTATAGGTTTCGATGAGATCCCCTCTCAATCTTCTAAACTCCAGTGAGTACAAGCCCAATCGACACAATCTCTCCTCATACGTCATTCCTGCCATCCCAGGTATCAGCCTGGTGAATCTTCGCTGCACTCCTTCCATGGCAAGAACATCCTTCCTCGGACACAGTGAGACAGCTTGTCACGGTCAACATTATCTACTCCCTTTAGAACCCTAAAAACAGCAATCGCATCACCCCTCGACCTTCTCTTTTCCAGTGAGAACACACCCAGTTTACATAATCTAATTTAATGACTGAACCATTCTGGTTGCCCTCATCTATATCCTAAAGATATATATTAAGAGCCAATAGCTGTAATATCCTTTCTGTAATGTGGCAATCAGAACTTTTTTTCTATTATTCGTTCAGGGCATCGCTGGCAAAGCCAGTATTTATTGCCCATGAGGAGGTGGTGAGGAGCCACCTTCTTGAACCGCTGCAGTCAAGGTGCTCCCACGTAAATTATACTTCTTTGTAACAGTTTGTTACAACTGAGTGTCTCGCTGGGTCATTTCAGAGGGCAGTTAATAGTTAGTGAACCAGATGGGATTCAATAGTTCTGTCACTAGCTTTTTTAAATTCCAGATTTATTTAAGTGAATTTAAATTCCTCAGCTGCCATAGTGGGATTTGAACGCATATCTCTTGGATAATTAGGCCAGGCCCTCTGGGTCACTAGTCCAGTAACATAACCACTATGCTACTGTGACCATGTACACAGTATTCTAAGTGCGGGCACACCAATGATTTATAAAGTGGTAAGATTACCTCACGATGCCGGCTCAATATTGACCTTTTAATACATCCCAATGTCTGATTTGCTTTTGTCACTGCCATCGAGCAATAGATTGTTCACCAGACTGATTCCTGGGGTGGCAGTACTGTCGTATGAGGAGAGATTGGGTCAACTAGGCCTGTATTCACTAGAGTTTAGAAGAATGAGAAGGGATCTCATTGAAACGTATAAAATTCTGACAGGGCTAGACAGACTGGATGCAGGGAGGATGTTTCCCCTGGCTGGGGGGGGTCTAGAACGAGGGGTCACAGTCTCAGGATACGGGGTAGAACATTTAGGACTGAGATGAGGAGAAATTTCTTCACTCAGAGGGTGGTGAACCTATGGAATTCTCTACCACAGAAGGCTGTGGAGGCCAAGTCACTGAATATATTTAAGAAGG
The DNA here is from genome assembly GCF_052327205.1 of Somniosus microcephalus. Classification (NCBI taxonomy): domain Eukaryota; kingdom Metazoa; phylum Chordata; class Chondrichthyes; order Squaliformes; family Somniosidae; genus Somniosus; species Somniosus microcephalus. The sequence continues at coordinate 14,772,789 of NC_140987.1, read as the reverse complement.
AGATAGATAGATTTCTAGACACAAAAGGCATCAAGGGGTATGGGGAGAGAGCGGGAATATGGTATTGGGATAGAGGATCAGCCATGATCATATTGAATGGCGGAGCAGGCTCGAAGGGCTGAATGGCCTACTCCTGCTCCTATTTTTCGATGTTTCTATTTATCAGTACTCCAAGATCGCTTTCATTTTCCATGCACATTATTTTCTTTCCATTTAAGTAATAGTCCCTTGCTGGAACTTTTGTCCCCATGTGAAACATTTTGCTTTGCTCTACATTCAACTGCATCTGCCACCTGTCTGCCCCATTCCCAAGTATACTCAGATCCCCCTGTAGAGTATCCTGTTCAGCTTTGCAGTCTATTAGTGAAGCACAGTGTTCAGTGAAGTGCACTTAAAGGGCAGGGCATACTTGGACCAATGCATCCAAACGCAAAAGTTAAATAAGATGCAGTAAATGTCGAGGAGCTTGGCAGACGCATAACTGTTGCGTGACACCGCCACCACTGGGGTACAATTACAGAGTGATGTTTACATAGATAACCTACATTATAAATAGGAACATATGTATTGTCAGCTGTGGCTCAGTTGGTAGCACCCTCGCCTCTGACTCAGAAGGCTGTGGGCTCAAGTTCCACTCCAGAGACTTGAGCACATAATCTAGGCTGACACTCCCAGTGGAGTACTGAGGGAGCGCTGCACTGTCAGAGGTGCTGTCTTTTGGATGAGATGTTAAACCGAGGCCCCATCTGTCCTCTCAGGTGGATGTAAAAGATCCCATGGCACTATTTTGAAGACGATTGCTGTTTGTGGGAGCTTGTTGTGTTCAAAATGGCTGCTGCATTTCCCACATTACAACAGTGACTCCACTTCAAAAAGAACTTCATTGGCTGTGAAGCGCCGTGGGACGTCCGGTGGTTGTGAAAGGCGCTGCAGAAATGCCAGTTCTTGCTTGATTTTTTCTGTAGGAATTTATAACGGGAAACATTGGCACAAAGTGTGCCAAAAACACGATAACTGGAAGTAAAGTTTCATAGACAGGAAGTGCATGCTGATGTAAGATTTTTATTGTATATTTGGTAGTTTGGGTGCTATGCATGGATCAGGAATTCTGTGTCTGGGAGTGAATGGTCCTTTTGACTATTTTGTAGGGAATGGGAAGGGGTAAAGTTAATTTGTCTTTGTATTTGAATGGGAAGAGGTTTGGCTCCTTTGACTATAGTCATTTGTAAAATAATGGAAAGGTGTTTATAAAACAAATCGGTGCAAGAAGAATTAATGAGAAAGGTTACAATCTACTGGAATTCCATAGTGGTAATTATTAAGAGGTTTGGTCCATTGGGATTCTATACAATGGGAGTGAATGGGAAGGGGTTTGGTCCATTGGGATTCTATACAATGGGAGTGAATGGGAAGGGGATTGGGCCATTGGGATTCTATACAATGGGAGTGAATGGGAAGGGGATTGGGCCATTGGGATTCTATACAATGGGAGTGAATGGGAAGGGGTTTGGGCCATTGGGATTCTATACAATGGGAGTGAATGGGAAGGGGTTTGGGCCATTGGGATTCTGTACAATGGGAGTGAATGGGAAGGGGTTTGGGCCATTGGGATTCTATACAATGGGAGTGAATGGGAAGGGGATTGGGCCATTGGGATTCTATACAATGGGAGTGAATGGGAAGGGGTTTGGGCCATTGGGATTCTGTACAATGGGAGTGAATGGGAAGGGGTTTGGTCCATTGGAATTCTGTACAATGGGAGTGACTGGGAAGTGGTTTGGTCCATTGGGATTCTATACAATGGGAGAGAATGGGAAGAGGTTTGTTCCATGGGGATTCTAAATTTAGCATGGTTTGTATTGATCTAGAATTATGACATCATCAAAAGTAAAATCCTACCTCATCTTTTTCCTGCAGACTGATATCAAGTGATTCGTCATCTCCAAGCTGCCTCTTGGGCCTGATGAAGGCCGGCGGAGTGCCTCCTTCATTCCACTCGAGCTCCTCTGGCTCGACTCCTTTGCCATCTCTCAGCCTCTCCCAAGCAGCCTGGTTCCACTTTGCCTCCTCTGCGTTGGGCTGAGATCCTCCAGCCACCTCCGTGTCCTGATCTTGTCTGGGCTCCTCAGCCTCCAGCTTGCCCGGGGGTGGCTCGGCTTTGCTCCTGGTTGACCCTTTGTCCTTCAGCCCCTCCTTGAAGGCCGACACCACCACACTGGCCTTCTGCACCTGCTGCACAGTCTGCTTCTTGGACATTAGGACCCCCATTGGCGATCAGGATGGCAGCAAGTCTCAGCAGTCAACACAGAGATCTTCCTTACTTTGCCAGCATACCAGTGGTGACTGGAGACTGCAGGTACGATTCAATTAAACCATGATCTCGTCAACGTTCGAGATTTAATAATAAAACTATTATTTTAGGCACCTGGTAATAAAGAGAAAAAAGATACTAGTAGTTCAGTTCAGGTCATACAATCATTGTTCCTGTGCCGGCTCTTTGAAAGAGCTATCCAATTAATCCCACTCCCCCTGTTCTTTCCCCATATCCCTGCAAATTTTTCTCCTTTAAGTATTTATCCAATTCCCTTTGGAAAGTTACTACTGAATCTGCATCCACAGTCTTTTCAGGCAGCGCATAACAGATCACAACATAAAAGCAAATAGGAAGGAAATTGGATAAATGCTTGAAAAAGGAAATATTTACAGGGCTATGGGGAAAGAGCAGGGGAGTGGGACTAATTGGAGAGCTCGTTCAATGACAGCACAGGCACGATTGGCTGAATGGTTTCCTTCTGTGCTGTGTGGTTCTATAACTTGCATCAATCACACAACTCAGTTTTTATGGGTAAACATTGCAGCCATTTTGTACACAGAAAGATAACACAATGATCTATTCTAGTGCGGTTGTTTGAGCGAGGAACATTAGCTCCAGGACACCGGGGAGAACTCCCCTGCTCTTCTTCAAAATAGTCCCATCTTTTACGCCCACCTCAGAGAGCAGACGGGGCCTGGGTTTAACGTCTCATCTGAAAGACGGCACCTCCGACAGTGCCGCACTCCCCCAGCACTGCACTGGGAGTGTCAGCCTGGATTATGTGCTCAAGTCTCTGGAGTGGGGCTTGAACCCGTAACCTGCTGACTCAGAGGCGAGAGCGCGCCCCACTGCTGACACTGAATGCATTAACGAGGATGATCCCAGTATTTGGCCCCTCGAGCCATTCAATAAGATCATGGCTGATCTTCTACCTCAGCTGCACTTTCCAAAAATCTATCCATCTCAGCCTTGAATATACTCAATGATTCAGCATCCACAGCCCTCTGGGATAGAGAATTCCAAAGATTCACAACCCTCCGAGTGAAGACATTTCTCCTCATCTCAGTCCTAAATGGCCGATCCCTTATCCTGAGACTATGCCCCCTAGTTCTAGACTCTCCAGCCAGGGGAAACAACCTCTCAGCATCGACCCTGTCAATCCCCCTCAGAATCTTGTATGTTTCAATGAGATCACCTCTCATTCTTCTAAACTCCAGAGAGTATCGGCCCATTCTACACAATCTCTCCTCATAGGACAGCCCTCTCATCCCAGGAATCAATCTAGTGAACTTTTGTTACACTCCCTCTAAGGCAAGTATATCCTTCCTTAGGTACGGAAATCAAATCTGTGCACAGTATTCCAGGTGTGGTCTCACCAAAGCAATTGCAGCAAGACTTCCTTACTCTTGTACTCCAAACCCCTTGCAATAAAGTCCAACATACCATTTGCCTTCCTTATTGCTTGCTGTACCTGCATGTTAGCTTTCTGTGTTTCCTGTATGAGAACACCCAAATCTTTCTGAACACCAACATTTAATAGTTTTGCACCATTTAAAATGTATTCTATTTTTCTATTCTTCCTACCAAAGTGAATAACCTCACATTTCCCCACATTATACTCCATCTGTCACCTTATTGCCCACTCAGTTAACATGTCTATGTCCCTTTGCAGACTTGTCCTCCTCAAAGCTTATTTTCCCACCTAGCTTTGTATCATCAGCAAACTTGTATACATTACACTCAGTCCCTTCATCTAAGTCATTAAGTTAGATTGTAAATAGCTGAGGCCCAAGCACTGATCCTTGCGGCATCCCACTAGTTACAGCCTGCCAACCTGAAAATGATCCGTTTATCCCTACTCTCTGTTTTCTGTCCGTTAACCAATCCTCTATCCATGCTAATATATTACCCCCAACCCCATGAACCCTTATCATGTATAACAACCTTTCATGTGGCACCTTATCAAATGCCTTTTGGAAATCCAAATATACTACATCCACTGGTTCCCCTTTATCTACCCTGCTAGTTACACCCTCAAAAAACTCCACTAAATTTGTCAAACACGATTTCCCTTTCATAAAACCATGTTGACTCTGCCCAATCATATTATGTTCTAAGTGCCCTGCTATCACTTCCTTAATAATGGATTTTTAGCATTTTCCTGATAAGAACATAAGAACACAAGAAATAGGAGCAGGAGTAGGCCAATCGGCCCCTCGAGCCTGCTCCACCATTCAATAAGATCATGGCTGATCTGATCCTAACCTCAAATCTACTATCACTCTCCATCCACCCAAACCCATGTGATCTCCCGGGAGAGGCGAAAAACCAGATAAAGACCCAATGGCCAATTTGGGAGAAAAAAATCTGGGAAATTCCTCTCCGACCCATCTAGGCGATCGAAACTTGTCCAGGAGATCACTCTGTCCCTGTATTTTCTACAGTACTTACCTTCTGTAAAGGCGATCTCCACCCCAGCCAGGAACAGGAATAAAACCATCTCCTGAAATCTAACAGAATTAGAACACAGTAGGAGCAGGACCAGGCTACACGGCCCCTGGGCCCACTCCACTACCCACAGGGCCATGATCATTCCGAACCTAGACTCATGTCCAATTTCCTGCCCGCTCCCCGTAACCCTTAATTCCCTTTACTTCTAGGAAACTATCTATTTCTGTTTTAAATTTATTTAATGATGTAGCTTCCACAGCTTTCTGGGGCAGCAAATTCCACAAACCTACCACCCTCTGAGTGAAGAAGTTTCTCCTCATCTCAGTTTTGAAAGAGCAGCCCCTTATTTTAAGATTATGCCCCCTAGTTCTAGTTTCACCCATCATTGGGAACATCCTCACCGCATCCACCCGATCAAGCCCCTTCACAATCTTATATGTTTCAATAAGATCGCCTCTCATTCTTCTGAACTCCAATGAGTAGAGTCCCAATCTACTCAACCTCTCCTCATATGACCACCCCCTCATCCCCGGGATTAACCGAGTGAACCTTCTTTGTACTGTCTCGAGAGCAAGTATGTCTTTTCTTAAGTATGGACACCAAAACTGTATGCAGTATTCCAGGAGACTGATGTCTGGCTAACTGGCCTTTAGTTCCCTGTTTTCTCTCTCCCTCCTTTCTTGAATAGCCTTGTTACATCTGGTACCTTCCAATCTGCTGGGGCTGTTCCAGAATCTAGGGAATCAGCCTGAGTTCCTGCTCTTCAAGCCTATCCATAGGAACAGGAGGAGGTCATTCAGCCCCTCGAGTCTGTTCCGCCATTCAATTAGATCACGGCTGATCTGTATCTTAACTCCATCTACCAGCCTTGATACCCTAACCCTTAATACCCTTACCCAACCAAAATCTATCTATCTCAAGTTTTGACATTTTCAATTGACCCCCAGCCTCCACAGCATTTTAGGGGAGAGAGTTCCAGATTTCCACCACCCTTTGTTTGAAGTGCTTCCTGACATCACCCCTGAATGGCCTGGCTCTAATGTTACGGTTATGCCCCCTTGTTCTGGAGCAGAGGAAATAGTTTCTCTCCATCTACCCGATCAAATCCTTTAATCATCAAAGTCATAGTGAAAGAGGAGGTAGTGGAGATACTGGATAGGATAAAAATTGATAAAGAGGAGGTACTAGAAAGGCTGAAATAACAACAGAAAATGCTGGAAAAACTCAGCAGGTCAGGCAACATCCGTGGACAGAAATTTGAGTTGACGTTTCGGGTCGAACCCTTCTTCAAAACTGGACAGAAAAGATAGATTGGAGGCAGGGCTGTGATCGGACAAAAGAATAAAAGAAACAAAAGAAGTAACAAGGTTGAAGAGCCAAACGGAGATCCCGTCGAAGAGAAGAGCAGAACTTCTTCAAGGTAGGCATTCCTGGAAGAGGTGTGGCAGTGAACCAAACACTAGGGCATTCCTGGAAGAGGTGTGGCAGTGCATTTTCTGTTGTTGTTTCGGATTTCCAACATCCGCAGTATTTTGCTATCGTACTAGAAAGGCTGGCTGTACTTAAAGTAGATAAGTCACCAGGACCGGACGGGATGCATCCTAGGATGCTGAGGTGGAAATCGCGGAGGACCTGGCCATAATCTTCCAATCCTCCACAGATACGGGGGTGGTGCCAGAGGACTGGAGAATTGCAAATGTTACACCATTGTTCAAAAAAAGGGTGTAAGGATAAACCCAGCAACTACAGGCCAGTCAGTTTAACCTCAGTAGTGGGGAATCTTTTAGAAATGATAATCAGGGACAAAATTAACAGTCACTTGGAGAAGTGTGGATTCATTGAGGAAAACCAGCTGTTAAAGGCAAACTGTGTTTAACTAACTTGATTGAGTTTTTTGATGAGGTAACAGAGGGTTGATGAGGGCAATGCAGTTGACATGGTGTACATGGATTTCCAAAAGGCATTTGATAAAGTGCCACATAATAGGTTTGCCAGCAAAGTTGAAGCCCATGGAATAAAAGGGACAGTGGCAGCATGGATACAGAATTGGCTAAGTGACAGGAAACAGAGAGTAGTGGTGAACGGTTGTTTTTCAGACTGGAGGAAGGTATACAGTGGTGTTCCCCAGGGGTCGGTTCTAGGACCACTGCTTTTCTTGATATATATTAATGGCTTGGACGTGGGTGTACAGGGCACAATTTCAAAATTTGCAGATGACACAAAACTTGGAAGAATAGTGAACAGTGAGGAGGAGAGTGATAGACTTCAAGAGGACATAGATAGGCTGGTGAAATGGGCGGACACATGGCAGATAAAATTTAACGCAGAAAAAAGTGCGAAGTGATACATTTTGGTAGAAAGAATGAGGAGAGGCAATATAAACTAAATGGTACAATCCTAAAGGGGGTGCATGAACAGAGAGACCTGGGGGTATGTGTGCACAAATCATTGACAGTGGCAGGGCAGGTTGAGAAAGCAGTTAAAAAAGCTTACGGGATCCTGGGCTTCATAAATAGAGGCATAGGATTTTGTCAGCCCCGAGGAGGCGAGTATAGAGGCGGGACTGCCGGTAAAGTTGCAGAAAGTGGGGGCGGATGGCAAAGCTGCCCCCATCCCGCCTCCGTGCCCTTTTGCCAGGAGGCGGGAAGCTGTCCTGCCCCGGGTCCTGTCTCCTCGAGGCAGGAAAGGGATTCAATCCTTTTAACTGCCTGTTAACAGGTAGTTAACAGGCAGAAAAAAGGATTAGTCCCATTTTACCTCTTCAGGTGAAGACTTCCTGACCTCGGAGAACCCCGTCGGGTTGGAGGAGTCGAGTAGGAGGTCTGCGGGGGTCGGAGGGGCCTGAAAGTGCGATGTAGAGGTGAGTGATGGGTGCAAGTGTGGAGTAGTAAGTATGTGAGGTGAGTGTTAAGTGTTAGGAAATGTTCACTTACCTTTGTTTCTGCCTACAGCCTTCAGCCGCGGTGGTTCCGGAGTACCGACATCTTCGTTGTAGATTTCACAGACTGGCTGTTGGATCCTCCGAACCAACAGACATCTGCTTTCTACAAAGTTGAAAGGTTTGATGAGTCCTGAACACAAAGACTCATCAAACTACACAGAATGTCTGTGTTTGACAGCTTCACAGGGCTGTCAAACGCTGACACTTCTTCTTTCAAGAAGTCTTGACAGATGGCACGTCAGACGTTGATGTGCTCTGTCAGTGACTTCCCCCTAATTGGCCTGCTGAGCCCGCTGGTCAATCAGGGGAAAATCCCTCTGGATGGCCAGAAGATGATGGAGGCTGGACTGAGACCCAACAAGCAGCAGTCCCGCCTCCAGCACATCTCCATTCACAAAATCCAGCCCTGAGTACGAAAGCAAGGAAGTTATGATGAATCTTTATAAAACACTGGTTCGGCCTCAACTGGAGTATTGTGTCCAATTCTGGGCACTGCACTTTAGGAAGGATGTGACGGCTTTAGAGAGGGTGCAGAAAAGATTTACTAGAATGATTCCAGGAATGAGGGACTTCAGCTACGTGGACAGACTGGAGAAGCTGGGGTTGTTCTCCTTAGAGCAGAGACGGTTGAGAGGAGATTTGATAGAGGTGTTCAAAATCATGAGGGGTCTAGACAGAGTAGATAGAGAGAAACTGTTCCCATTGGCGGAAGGGTCGAGAACCAGAGGACACAGATTTAAGGTGATTGGCAGAAGAACCAAAGGCGACATGAGGAAAAACCTTTTTACTCAGCGAGTGGTTAGGATCTGGAATGCACTGCCTGAAAGGGTGGTGGAGGCAGACTCAATCGTGGCTTTCAAAAGGGAATTGGATAAGTACCTGAAGGAAAAAAATTTGCAGGGCTATGGGGAAAGGGCGGGGGAGTGGGACTAGCTGAAGTGCTTTTGCAGAGAGCCGGCACAGGCTCGACGGGCCGAATGGCCTCCTTCTGTGCTGTAACCATTCTATGATTCTACCTTAAACACCTCAATTACTCCACCCCTTAATCTTCTAATCTTAAAAGGACTACAAACCTAGTCTGTGCAACCTGTCATAAATTTAACCCTTTTCGCCCCGGTATCATCCTGATGAATCTGCGCTGCCCCTTCTCCGAGGCCAGTATGTCCTTCCTGAGGTGCGGGGCCCAGAACTGAACACAGTTACTGCAGATGGGCTCTAACCAGAGCTTTATATATCTGTCACATAACTTCCACCACTTTGTGTTCCAGCTCCCTTAAGATAAAGGACAACATTCCTTTAGCCTCTTGAGTTATTTTTGTTACCTGTAACTAGCTTTTAGTGACTCCTGTGAGGAAAGCACTTGCTGCAGGATTGCAGGCGAGGATGTGATTGGCTGATGTGTGTGGTACTCCTCCTCACGGTCGAATAACCTGCCAATACAGGCTCACACATAAACAATGGCTGTCTGAACACGTTAACAGGAGCTGACCAGTGCCCGGGTATTCGCGCCCCAGCATGAACCATCTCCACGGGCAGGAGACGGGAGAGGAACGGGGATCAAGAATACTGACATGCTCCAAACTAAAAAAAAATGAGGAGACTTTGGGATATTTTCAGTGAGGCTAAACTCAGACTTATATAAAAAAATGAAATGCTTATAAACAGATGGTGCAATGATGCCACATTCAGGGCCAGACCATCAGCTGTGTAGTGAAACCGTAATGTGGCAGAATTATCCCTCACACTTGATTCACTTTGTCCCAACGTTGTTTGTGCTCTTTGCACATGGCAGTGCTGAGGAAAAACTGAGGGCTAGGCTCATCTTCAAATGCACCTCGCCCAGTGATTGGTCCCCAACATGGGACCCTTCCCCGACATGGGGGCCTTCCCCGACATGGGGGCCCTTCCCCGACATGGGGGCTCTTCCCCGACATGGGGGCCTTCCCCGACGTGGGGGCCCTTCCCCGACGTGGGGGCTCTTCCCCGACGTGGGGGCCTTCCCCGACGTGGGGGCCCTTCCCCGACATGTGGGCTCTTCCCCGACATGGGGGCCCTTCCCCGACATGGGGGCCCTTCCCCGACATGGGGGCCCTTCCCCGACATGGGGGCCCTTCCCCGACATGGGGGCCCTTCCCCGACATGGGGGCCTTCCCCGACATGGGGGCCCTTCCCCCGACATGGGGGCCCTTCCCCCGACATGGGGGCCCTTCCCCGACATGGGGGCTCTTCCCCGACATGGGGGCCTTCCCCGACATGGGGGCCTTCCCCGACATGGGGGCTCTTCCCCGACATGGGGGCCTTCCCCGACATGGGGGCCTTCCCCGACATGGGGGCCCTTCCCCCGACATGGGGGCCTTCCCCGACATGGGGGCTCTTCCCCGACATGGGGGCCTTCCCCGACATGGGGGCTCTTCCCCGACATGGGGGCTCTTCCCCGACATGGGGGCCTTCCCCGACATGGGGGCTCTTCCCCGACATGGGGGCCTTCCCCGACATGGGGGCTCTTCCCCGACATGGGGGCCTTCCCCGACATGGGGGCCCTTCCCCGACATGGGGGCCCATCCCCGACATGTGGGCTCTTCCCCGACATGGGGGCCTTCCCCGACATGGGGGCCTTCCCCGACATGGGGGCCCTTCCCCGACATGTGGGCTCTTCCCCGACATGTGGGCTCTTCCCCGACATGTGGGCTCTTCCCCGACATGGGGGCCTTTCCCCGACATGGGGGCTCTTCCCCGACATGGGGCCCTTCCCCGACATGGGGGCCTTTCCCCGACATGGGGGCTCTTCCCCGACATGGGGGCCTTCCCCGACATGGGGGCCCTTCCCCGACATGTGGGCTCTTCCCCGACATGGGGGCCCTTCCCCGACATGGGGGCCCTTCCCCCGGCATGGGGGCTCTTCCCCGACATGTGGGCTCTTCCCCGACATGTGGGCTCTTCCCCGACATGTGGGCTCTTCCCCGACATGTGGGCTCTTCCCCGACATGGGGCCCTTCCCCGACATGTGGGCTCTTCCCCGACATGGGGGCCTTCCCCGACATGGGGGCCCTTCCCCGACATGTGGGCTCTTCCCCGACGTGGGGGCCCCTTCCCCGACGTGTGGGCTCTTCCCCGACATGGGGGCCCTTCCCCGACATGTGGGCTCTTCCCCGACATGGGGCCCTTCCCCGACATGTGGGCTCTTCTCCGACATGGGGGCCTTCCCCGACATGGGGGCCCTTCCCCGACATGTGGGCTCTTCCCCGACGTGGGGGCCCCTTCCCCGACATGTGGGCTCTTCCCCGACGTGGGGGCCCCTTCCCCGACATGTGGGCTCTTCCCCGACATGGGGCCCCTTCCCCGACATGTGGGCCCTTCCCCGACATGGGGGCCCTTCCCCGACATGGGGGCTCTTCCCCGACATGGGGGCCTTCCCCGACATGGGGGCCCTTCCCCGACATGTGGGCTCTTCCCCGACGTGGGGGCCCCTTCCCCGACATGTGGGCTCTTCCCCGACATGTGGGCTCTTCCCCGACATGGGGGCCCTTCCCCGACATGTGGGCTCTTCCCCGACATGGGGGCCCTTCCCCGACATGTGGGCTCTTCCCCGACATGGGGGCCTTTCCCCGACATGGGGGCTCTTCCCCGACATGGGGGCCCTTCCCCGACATGGGGGCCCTTCCCCGACATAGGGGCCCTTCCCCGACATGGGGGCCCTTCCCCGACATGTGGGCTCTTCCCCGACATGGGGGCCCTTCCCCGACATGGGGGCCCTTCCCCGACATGGGGGCCCTTCCCCGACATGGGGGCTCTTCCCCGACATGTGGGCTCTTCCCCGACATGTGGGCTCTTCCCCGACATGGGGGCCCTTCCCCCGACATGGGGAACCCTTCCCCCGACATGGAGGGCCCTTCCCCCGACATGGGGGCCCCTTCCCTGACATGGGGGCCCCTTCCCTGACATGGGGGCCCCTTCCCCCGACATGGGGCCCCTTCCCCCGACATGGGGACCCTTCCCCTGACATGGGGGGCCCGTCCCCCGACATGGGGGGCCCGTCCCCCGACATGGGGACCCTTCCCCCGACATGGGGGCCCTTCCCCCGACATGGGAGGCCCGTCCCCCGACATGGGGACCCTTCCCCCGACATGGGGAACCCTTCCCCCGACATGGGGACCCTTCCCCCGACATGGGGGCCCTTCCCCCGACATGGGAGGCCCGTCCCCCGACATGGGGGCCCTTCCCCCGACATGGGGACCCTTCCCCTTTACATTGCAGTTATTCTGATTTGCACTGGGTCTCCCCATCACTCCCTCCCTGCCATCTCTCCCTCTCTCTTTTCCCCCATCCCTCTCTCTCTCCCTTAAATAAAAACAGAAAATGCTGGAAACACTCAGCAGGTCAGGCAGCATCTGTGGAGAGCGAAACAGAGTTAACGATTAGGGTCGATGACACTTCGTCAAAAGGTCATCGACCTGAAACGTTAACTCTGTTCCTCTCTCCACAGATGCTGCCTGACCTGCTGAGTATCTCCAGCATTTTCTGTTTTTATTTTAGATTTCCAGCATCGGCAGTATTTTGCTTTTGACTCTCTCCCTTCCCCATCTCACTCTCTCTCTTTCCCCTTGCCCTTCGCTCTACCTTTTTTCCCCCTCTCTCCCATCTCTCTCTCTTCTCCCTTTCTTGCTCTCTCTCTCTCTCCCCTCCTCTCTCTCTCCCCTCCTCTCTCTCTCTCTCTCTCTCTCTCCTCTCCCCACCTCTCTCTCTCGATTGGGCTTATACTCACTGGAGTTTAGAAGATTGAGAGGGGATCTCATTGAAACCTATAAAATTCTGACAGGACTGGACAGACTAGATGCAGGAAGGATGTTCCCGATGGTCGGGGAGTCCAGAACCAGGGGTCACAGTCTAAGGATAAGGGGTAGGCCATTTAGGACTGAAATGAGGAGGAATTTCTTCACCCAGAGAGTGGTGAACCTGTGGAATTCTCTACCACAGAGGGCGGTGGAGGCCAATTCATTAAATATATTCAAGAAGGAGTTGGATATATTTCTTAAGGCTAAAGGGATCAAGGGATATGGGGAGAAGGCAGGGACAGGGTACTGAATTTGGATGATCAGCCTTGATCTCATTGAATGGCGGAGCAGGCTCGAGGGGCCGAATGGCCGACTCCTGCTCCTATCTTCTATGTTTCTATGTTTCCTCTCCTCCTCCTCTCTCCCCTCTCCCCTCATCTCTCTCCCCTCATCTCTCTCCCCTCATCTCTCTCTCTCTCTCTCTCTCTCTCCCCCTCCTCTCTCCCCTCTCCCCTCATCTCTCTCCCCTCTCTCTCTCTCTCTCTCTCTCATCTCTCTCCCCTCATTTCTCTCTCTCTCCCCTCATCTCTCTCTCCCCTCATTTCTCTCTCACTCCCCTCATCTCTCTCTCTCTCCCCCCCACTTCCCCTTCCCCTCTCTCACTCTCTCTCTCCCCTTCTCTCCTCTCTCTCTCTCCCCCTCTCTCCCCTAGTACACTACCCTACACACTTTGCCCCTTGCCCCCCCTCTCACTCTCTCTCTCCCCTTCTCTCCTCTCTCTCTCTCCCCCTCTCTCCCCCAGTACACTACCCTACACACTTTGCCCCTTGCCCCCCCTCCCTCTCTCTCTCTCCCCCTCTCTCCCCCAGTACACTACCCTACACACTTTGCCCCTTGCCCCCCCTCTCACTCTCTCTCTCTCCTTCTCTCTCTCCCCTTCTCTCTCCCCCTCTCTCCCCCAGTACACTACCCTACACACTTTGCCCCTTGCCCCCCCTCTCACTCTCTCTCTCTCCTTCTCTCTCTCTCTCTCTCCCCCTCTCTCCCCCAGTACACTACCCTACACACTTTGCCCCCCTCTCCCTCTCTCTCCCCCCTCCTCTGCTCACATTAGGATTTACCCTGGAGAGCGGAGCCTCGCTCGCTGCCTCAGCATTCCCGAGTTCCTGTCCAGCACCTCGCTCCCGGAGACCCAGGCAAAGTGAGACCTCAGGCAGCACGTCCATTTGGGTTTATTTACTCATTCAATCTATGCCAGGGTCTTTGAGAAATGGTCTTGTGCAAATAATTATCGACACGCCGGTGTTCACATTTCATCACGACTTTTTAACTCTCTAGCGGATAAATCTCTGTGTTAAATTAGCGATTGATATTGGAGATTGTGACATTAATCTCACCTTTGGCGTTTGCCAATGTTACTTCCTTCCACCTTCTAAATTGAAACTAATCGTGTCAATTTCACCCCCCCAAGAAAAGACCCTCGGGAGATCGGGACGTTCTTTGCATAAATTGATCTAAAAAATAAATCAAACAAGGGCTACTTACAGTTATCCTCCTTGTCCTGTCCTTTAGGCTTGATCAAGAGAATTCCTCCAGGTTCTCTCTCTCTGCTCCGATTATGATGTGTCTCCCGTTCTATTATTATTAATAATAGTTGTTGGTGAGCAATCGCCTTCCGTCAATCAGTTTTATCCCCAACTCTGGCTCTCGAAAGAGCAGCACTTCTCGATCGGCGTCTCGGTGTCCAATGGCCCGAATAAAAAAGTGCTTCTTTCTCCCTGCCTCTCTCTGCACCAAATCGATGAGGAGCTCGGTCCTCGTCCCCTCCTTCTCCGCCAAAGCCCAGAGCAAGGCATTGGCTGCCTCACCAGCCCAAGCGCTCGCCCTCCCCCCCTCTGTGAATCCCACATTCAACACAGCCCCCGTGACGCGATCCAGGGAGGGTCCCATTCTCACTCAGGCAGGTTAGAGCCACCGGCAATGATTGAGGGGTGAGGGGGTGGGGAGGTAGGGGAGGCTCTTTTAAAATACCTGTAGGGGGCGACACTGAGTTGCCCCCCCCCCCCCCCCCCAGGGTCACCAGACTTGGCTATTTTGATGGACAAATAAGGGACCACACTGGGCTAGAATCATACATAGAAACATAGAAGATAGGAGCAGGAGTAGGCCATTCGGCCCCTCGAGCCTGCTCCGCCATTCAATGAGATCATGGCTGATCATCCAAATTCAGTACCCTGTTCCTGCCTTCTCCCCATGTCCCTTGATCCTTTTAGCCTTAAGAAATATATCTAACTCCTTCTTGAATATATTTAATGAATTGGCCTCCACTGCCTTCTGTGGTAGAGAATTCCACAGGTTCACCACTCTCTGGGTGAAGAAATTCCTCCTCATCTCAGTCCTAAATGGCCTACTCCTTATCCTTATCCTTAGACTGTGACCCCTGGTTCTGGACTCCCCGACCATCGAGAACATCCTTCCTGCATCTAGTCTGTCCAGTCCTGTCAGAATTTTATAAGTTTCAATGAGTACAATACAATATAATCTTACAGCAGGAGGCCATTCTGCCCATCCTGGTGCTCTTTGAAAGAGCGGTCCAATTCAGCTCCCCCCACCCCCCATACCCTGCAAATTAATCCTCTTCAAGTACGATAGCAAAATACTGCAGATGCTGGAAATCTGAAATAACAACAGAAAACGCTGGAAAAACTCAGCAGGTCAGGGCAGCACCTGTGGAGAGAGAAACAGAGTTAACGTTTCAGGTCGAAGACCCTTCGTCAGAGCTGGAATGGACAGAACTCTTCAAGTACATGTCCAATTGCCTTTCGAAAGTTCCTATGGAATCTCCTCAATTCCCCTCTAGTTCTTTGGCCAATTATTTTAAATCTGTGCCCTTTGGTTACTGACCCACTTGCCAAAGGAAACAGTTTCTCCCTATTCAGTCTATCGAAAACCCTCATGATTTTAAAAACCTCTATTAAATCTTCCCTTAACTTGCTCTGCTCTAAGGAGAACAATCCCAGCTGCTCCAGACTCTCCACGTAACCGATCCCTCATCCCCGCTGCCATTCGAGTAAATCTGCTCAAGGTTTGGGTTCAAGCCCCACTCCAGAGACTTGAGCACAAGAATCGTGTCTGACACTCCCAGTGCAGTGCTGAGGGAGCGCTGCACTGTTGGATGTTACCAGGGATGAGGGACTTCAGTTATGAGGAGAGGTTGGAAAAGTTGGGACTGGTCTCCTTGGAACAGAGAAGGTTAAGAGGTGACCTAACAGAGGTTTTCTAGATGATGAGAGATTTTGATAAAGTAGATGGAGACAAACTCTTCCCTCTGGTGAGTGGGTCAATAACCAGAGGTCAGAGATTCAAAATCATTGGCAAAAGATCGAGAGGGGAGATGAGGAGAATCCCACAAAGCTATTGAGGAAGAGCAGGGGGGTTCTCCCCGGTGTCCTGGGGCCAAAATGTACCCCTCAACCAACATCACTCAAACAGATGATCTGGTCATTTACCTCATCGCTGTTTGTGGGAGCTTGCTGTGCCCAAGTTGGCTGCCGCGTTTCCTACATTACAACAGTGGCTACACTTCAAAAAGTACTTCATTGGCTGCAAGGCGCTTTGGGACGTCCTGAGGTGGTGAAAGGTGCTATAGAAATGCAAGTCTTTCTTTTCAAATGATAACAGAATATGCGAGAAATAGACAGCAAGAGGCACTCAAGGGTTCACATCCGAAATATTAACCGTTCCTTTCCCGACCAGTTGCAGACTGACCTGCAGTGTAATTCCAGAATTTTCTTCTTATTTTTAAGAGACTTTCTTTTAATCAGTTTTGACCATTTTCTCTTTCTAGGGTAAGGGCTCCAAGGGCAGGAGTGTCGTTAGGACCCTGTAACCCACACAACAGCACGGGGCTCCAGGTCAGTCAGGGGTCATGGGTCAGTCAGTGCTCATGGGTCAGTCAGGGGTCCCGGGTCAGTCAGGGGTCCCAGGTCAGTCAGGGGTCATAGGTCAGTCAGGGTTCCCAGGTCAGTCAGGGGTCAAGGGTCAGTCAGGGGTCCTGGGTCAGTCAGAAGCCACGAGTCAGTCAGAAGCCACGAGTCAGTCAGGGGTCCTGGGTCAGTCAGGGGTCATAGGTCAGTCAGAGGTCCCGGGTGAATCAGGGTTCCCGGGTCAGTCAGGGTTCCCGGGTCAGTTAGGGGTCATAGATCAGTCAGGGTTCCTGGGTCAGTCAGGGGTTATAGGTCAGTCAGGGGTCATAGGTCAGTCAGGGTTCCCGGGTCAGTCAGGGGTCACGAGTCAGTCAGGGGTCCCGGGTCAGTCAGGTTTCCTGGGTCAGTCAGGGGTCAGGGGTCCCGGGTCAGTCAGAGGTCGCGGATAAGTCAGGATTCCCGGGTCAGTCAGATTTCCCGGGTCAGTCAGGGTTCCCGGGTCAGTCAGGGTTCCCGGGTCAGTCAGGGGTCAGGGGTCCTGGGTCAGTCAGGGTTCCCAGGTCAGCCAGGGTTCCTGAGTGGATCCAGTGATATTACAATGTCCACTACAATGTAAGGAACATAGGAACAGGAGACCATTCAGCGGCTTGGGCCTGCTCCGCCACGTAATTAGATCCTGGCTCATCTCCAGCTCAACTCAGTTTATCCACGTGTGCTCCCTATCCCTTGATACCCTTACCCAATAAAAATCCGTCAATCACAGTCTTGAAAGTTTAAATTGACCTCTGGCTAGAGTCAGTGCGGTAGAAATTCATCTCAGATGGTGACGTAAAGTGGGCAGTATCGGACCGGCCGCCCGCTATACGCAGCACCTGATAGTTAGTTGCACTGACTGCGATGGAGCTGAGTATCGGACGCTGCGCCGAGCGGGCGGCCGATCCCATACCAGGGGTTTGGCGCCACCACCGGAGATGAATTTCGACCCCAGCGTATTTAACGGGGTGGGGGGGGGTGGTGAGGGGCAGTGGAAATAGGAAGGGGATGAGGAAACGTGGGTCAGATCCCACAACAAACCGCAATGAAAACTAACCAAGCCCGATCGATCGAGTGGGAAGCTACCTAGCCTGAGTGCGTGGCGGTGACATCAGTAACATTCAAAGGCCACTTGCAACCTTCGCAAAGAGCAGCAACAATCAATACAATCACAGCGACTCATTCATTCAGAGAGCGAGGCATGATCAAATCTGCTAACAGCGACAGAGGGAAAGAATTTGATTTTCTACAGCACCTTTCACAACCTCAGGTCTTTACAGCCAATGAAGTACTTTTTGACGTGCAGTCACTGTTGTAATGTAGGAAATGTGGCAGCCATATTGCGCACAGCAAGCTCCCACATGAGATAAATGACCAGATAATCAATTTCATATAGAGGCAAGCGTGAGTCAGGATTCTGTGCTGCATCTGATGGGTGCTCCCTTCAAGTGTGCTCTGCACTGGGAGTTTGGGGTTGGTGGATTTACCCTTGAGGAGTTAGCTGTGTCCGCCGTGGTTCAGGCTGGAGGTATCCTCACCTCTGAGTCAGAAGGTTGTGGGTTCAAGTCCCACTCCAGATACTGAAGCATAAAAATCCAGGCTGACACTCCCAGCGCAGTACTGAGGGAGCGCCGCACTGTTGGAGGGGCAGTACTGAGGGAGCGCTGCACTGTCGGAGGGGCAGTACTGAGGGAGCGCCGCACTGTTGGAGGGGCAGTACTGAGGGAGCACTGCACTGTTGGAGGGGCAGTACTGAGGGAGCGCTGCACTGTCGGAGGGGCAGTACTGAGGGAGCGCCGCACTGTCGGAGGGGCAGTACTGAGTGAGCGCCACACTGTTGGAGGGGCAGTACTGAGTGAGCGCTACACTGTCGGAGGGGCAGTACTGAGGTAGTGCTGCACTCTCGGTGGATCAGTACTGAGAGAGTGCTGCACTGTCAGAGGGGCAATACCAAGGGAGCGCCGCACTGTCGGAGGGCAGTACTGAGGGGGCACTGCACTGTCGGAGGGGCAGTACTGAGGGAGTGTCGCACTGTCAGAGGGGCAGTACTGAGGGAGCACTGCACTGTCGGAGGGGCAGTACTGAGGGAGCGCTGCACTGTCGGAGGGGCAGTACTGAGGGAGCGCCGCACTGTCAGGGGGCAGTTCTGAGGGAGCACTGCACTGTCGGAGGGGCAGTACTGAGGGAGCGATGCACTGTCGGAGGGGCAGTACTGAGGGAGTGCCGCACTGTCGGAGGGGCAGTACTGAGGGAGCGCCGCACTGTCGGAGCGGCAGTACTGAGGGAACGCTGCACTGTCGGAGAGGTAGTACTGAGGGAGCGCTGCACTATCGGTGGTGCCGTCTTTCGGATGAGATGTTAAACTGAGGCCCCGTCTGCTCTCTCAGAGGTCCCACGGCATTGTATCGAAGAAGAGCAGGGGAGTTCTCCCCTGTCGGTGTCCTGGGGCCAATATTTATTCCTCAATCAACATAACAAAAACAGATTATCTGGTCATTATCACATTACTGTTGTGGGAGCTTGCTGTGCGCAAATTGGCTGCCGCGTTTCCTACATTACAACAGTGACTACACTCCAAAAAGTACTTCATTGGCTGTAAAGCCCTTTGGGACGTGCAGTGATCATGAAAGAAATGCAAGACTTTCTTCCTTATATCTGGAAATGGAGAACAGTTAAACACTTACATGCAGGAAACTTAATGATGTTTTTCTGACACCATAATGTATTTTTTAGCATAAATTGAATTTCTACCTTCAAGTGCCAGCATGCCCATTTTGGAAGTTTGCCAAATGCTTTTCTATAAAGATTGCGCCTGTTTCAGGGACTTATAATCAATAATTCCATTCAAATTGACAAATGCAGTTAAAGGGCTGCGGTCTGTAGCGCAGGACATCGCCAGCTCTGGATAGAGCAGGAGGCAGGAACATAATCTATCAGCCCGTGGCTCAGTGGGCAGCACGCTCACCTCGGAGTCAGAAGGTCGTGGGTTCAAGTCCTGCTCCAGCGACTTCAGCACATAAATCCAGGCTGAAACTCCAGTGCAGTACTGAGGGAGTGCTGCACTGTCGGAGGGGCAGTACTGAGGGAGCGCCACACGGTCGGAGGGGCAGTACTGAGGGAGTGCTGCACTGTAGGAGGGTCAGTACTGAGGGAGCGCTGCACTGTCGGAGGGGCAGTACTGAGGGAGCGCTGCACTGCCGGAGGGGCAGTACTGAGGGAGTGCTGCACTGTAGGAGGGTCAGTACTGAGGGAGCGCTGCATTGTCGGAGGGGCAGTACTGAGGGAGCGCTGCACTGCCGGAGGGGCAGTACTGAGGGAGCGCCACACGGTCGGAGGGGCAGTACTGAGGGAGTGCCACACTGTCGGGGGGCAGTACTGAGGGAGTGCTGCACTGTCGGAGGGGCAGTACTGAGGGAGCGCTGCACTGCCGGAGGGGCAGTACTGAGGGAGCGCCACACGGTCGGAGGGGCATTACTGAGGGAGTGCCACACTGTCAGGGGGCAGTACTGAGGGAGTGCTGCACTGTCGGAGGGGCAGTACTGAGGGAGGGCTGCATGGTCGGAGGGGCAGTACTGAGGGAGTGCTGCACTGTAGGAGGGTCAGTACTGAGGGAGCGCTGCACTGTCGGAGGGGCAGTACTGAGGGAGCGCTGCACTGCCGGAGGGGCAGTACTGAGAGAGCGCCGTACTGAGGGAGTGCCACACTGTCGGGGGGCAGAACTGAGGGAGCGCTGCACTGTCGGAGGGGCAGTACTGAGGGAGCGCCACACTGTCGGAGGGGCAGTGCCGAAGGAGTGCCACACTGTCGGGGGGCAGTACTGAGGGAGAGCTGCACTGCCAGAGGGGCAGTACTGAGAGAGCGCCGTACTGAGGAAGTGCCACACTGTCGGAGGGGCGGTACTGAGGGAGCGCTGCACTGTCAGAGGGGCAGTACTGAGGGAGCGCCACGCTGTCGGGGGGCAGTACTGAGGGAGCACTGCAATGTCGGAGGCGC